>NW_026705423.1:0-330000 GCF_029867415.1 Vicia villosa | reverse complement strand
TCATCATTATCATCATTATTATTATTATTATTATTATTTTTATTTTTTTTGAAACATCAAGTTAAACTTTATTGATATAACACAAAGCAATACAAAGCAAGTGATCTAAAAAGATCCCACTAACATCCTTGGTGACATATAAAAAACCAAAGGAAACACTCTAAGGATCAAGGCAGCATTAACATCCCTAAGTGAGGTCTAATTTTTTCCTGAGACCAGCATCTGCGAATGACTACATCAATTATGTTATCAATGCATTGCTGACTATTTCCCTTTTCTCCAAATCATAAGGCATTCCTGAAATTCCAGCATTCATGCACAGTTTCCGTGAGGGCACATAGGGTAACCCGAGATCTCCATCCTTTCTTCTTGCAGGTTTTAATAATCCATTCCAACTCATCACACCACTGCAAAGGCTGATGTTTCACTTGCAGCCAATCAAGAACACTCTCCCAGATTCTGCAAGTACCTGGGCAGAGAAATAGCAGGTGATCAATCGTTTCCGTCGCTTTACAAAAACCACACTCAACGTCGTTCAACATACCAAACTTATGTAATCGATCCTTTGTGGGGAGGCTATTATGGCAGGCCCTCCAAAGCGTATGAATGGCCTTCGGTCTAGCCAAATTCTTTAACAGAACCACTTTCCATGGTATGTCCTGCATAGAGTTTTTCAGAGCAGCATACATAAGACGTGAGTTAAATTTTGCGGCAATGATATTATCCTGCCAGGCTTGTAGAGGAGCGACCAAGCCCCGGATTTTCAGAATACTTTTCATCATCCACGATGCCGATTGTTTAACAGGCATATCCATAATGTTTTGCCCTTTACTGTAGTACGCATTGATCCATCGAATCCACATACTATCAGCTTTATCATTAAGGTTCCACAAGTTTTTTGCAATGCAGACTTTATTCCAATCCTGAAGATCAAACCCCTTTCTTCTTTGGAGTGCAGACTTTTTGCCACGATACTGGAGATTTCCGGGTAATAACTTCAGTTCCAGCTCAAAGATATGATCTACAGATTGCTTCAATATTTCTAATAACTCTCTTAGGCATAGGTATACTCTGCATCCAGTAGTTACTAGTAGAGAACAACACACTCTGAATTAATTGTGTTCTACCTGCAAAACTGAGAAGTCTCGAGCTCCGGTGCTTAATTCTGTTCACAATTTTTTCAATAAGACCAAGACACTGCTGAACCGTAATCTTCCTACTAGTTAAGGGTATCCCTAAATAACGGAAAGGAAGAGGGCCTTCCTCAAAATTAGTAGCTCTCATAATGTCATGTTTAGCATTCTCCTCCACATTTCCAAAATAAACCCTACACTTAGCAGGATTCACTTCCAAACCAGTGGACTTAGAGAACTTGAGCAGACCTGTCATAAGTAATTGAACTGATTTAGCATCTCCTCTTGAGAACAAAAGGAGGTCGTCAGCAAAGCTCAGATTCACCACTCCTATCTTCTCACACTTGGCGTGGAAATGAAAGTCAGCATCCTTTCCAACTCTGGCTAATATTCTGTTCAGGTATTCCATTATGAGTACAAACAGGAGAGAGGATAGGGGGTCTCCCTATCTGAGCCCTCTCTTTGCTTGGACATTATCAGATAGCTCATTGTTAACTTTGTACCTATAGGAAACAGTTTTTATAACAGTCATGGTCCACAGAATGAACTTATTAGGGAAATTAAGTTCTGCCATAATATCCTCCATAGCTAACCAATCTACACTATCATAGGCTTTCTTAATACCCATTTGGATCATGCATCTCGGGGGGCCATTTTTTGCACTATAACCTCTTATTAACTCATATGCGAGCATAATGTGATCTTGGATATGTTGACCCGGGATGAACGCTGCTTGGCTAACATTGACAATGCTACCTATGACATTTCCCAGTCTAGTGGCCAATTTTTTTTATATAATCTTATAAAGGGTAGTGCAACAAGAGATGGGTCGAAAATCTTTTACCATACAAGCTGCAGCATTTTTGGGGATAATAGTGACCACAGTATTGTTCACTACTCTATAGAGCCTTCCATTCTCAAAGAAGTCCTTCACAGCCATGCACAAATCTATCTTGATAATGTTCCAAGAAGACTTGAAAAATTTCGCTCCATAACCATCTATGCCCGGGGCAGTGAGGTCACTCATCTTCTTAAGGACTTTATGGATCTCTCCTTCTGTCACCAGAGCAGTCAGGCTAGCACACTGATCTCTTTGAAGTTGCTTCCCCTCCCTCATGATTTCCAAGTCGATTTTGTTCAAGCCAGATGCAGGCTTTCCCACAAGAGCCCTATAAAACTCAGTGACTTCTTTCAGAATCATCTTTTGGTCAGTTATGCCATTCCCATCATTATCCTTAAGCAGTCCAATGTAAGCATTACTGAACTTACTTTTGAGAGTAGCATGAAAATAGGCATTATTGCTATCACCAAGTTTAATCCAATTAACCTTAGACCTCTGCCTTAGGATGTTTTCCTCTACTGTGGTTAAGTGAATTATGTCTTGTAAGCACTCTTTGGCCCTCTGAATTTTATCAGCATTTAGTCTATCATCAATCAGATCCTGCTGAGCAGAACTAAGATTCTCACGAGCTTGGCTAATTTGCTGACTAATCCCCTGTATATCTTTGCTTCTATCCAAGATAACCTTCTGGAGTCTATAGAGTTTCCTCCACACTCTATACATAGGCTGGCCCTCTAGAGGCATCTTCCAGTTCTGCTCAACAGCCTCCAAGAACCCATCTTCACTGGCAATAATATTTGGAAACTTAAAACTCTTCCTGTATCTCTATTTAGCAGTGTTAGATTGGAGCCACAGGAGAGCATGATCAGAGACCTCAGGTTGCATTACATGCAGCTTGTTAGTTTGATTATCTTGGTGCCATTTAGAGTTACCCAACAACCAATCAATTCTGGAGTACACTGGATTGTTACACTGATTATTGAACCAGGTATAATGATCCCCAATACTATCCTTCACATAGAGCCCAGTTCTTAGCATCATTTCCTCAAGCGCCTTAAATTCTTTTTCCAACACTGGGTTACCCCCAATTCTATCACTGGAGCTAAGCACATTATTAAAATCACCAAAGAGCATCCAGGAATCGTGAGTATTAGTAGCTATTCCTTCAATATCTTTCCACAGTTGGTATCTTCTCTCTATTGCATTATGAGCATAAATAGCTGTGCACCACATGATGAAATCCCCCTGAATAGTATAAATGCCCATATGAATAAGTTGGTCAGTACTTGATATCTTCTTTACCTGGACTTTAGTCTCATTCCACATGATCCAAATTCTGCCGTTGCCATGGTGCTCATAATTGTCACTATAAGCCCACATAGCACCCAACTTATTTCTAATAGCACTAGCCTTATCTTCCTTCACCCTAGTTTCAACCAATATACAAATAGCAGGACTGATTTTTAGAAGCCTAAGGGCCACATCTTTATTCTTCCCTGCCTTATTCAAACCCCTTACATTCCATGAAATAATCATGGCCCAGGGACTGATTCACCTCCAGGACCATTTCCAAGCCTGAGGGCATCAATACCATTGCTACATTCAAGACTATTCTTTTGCTCAACATCTGGAAAAACAGCTCTGCCCTTCAGTTTCCTAACATTGGCTACTTCAGTCCATTGTTCAGCACTGTTTTCAATAGGGACCTCTGGGGTGCTTACCTCAACAGCAATGGCATCTTCTTTTGTTTTGACTGGTTGCCATTTCTTCATTATTTTTGGTTTGTCTTTTTCACATTGGTGTCCCACCTTTTGGCACGTATCGCAATACTTTGGCTCCCACTCAAATTCAATTGGTTGGTTAAACTTGTTTCCTTCGCAATCTTTAATTGTTACACTCTCTTTTTGCTTCTTGGTAACATCAATCTCCACCAGAATTCTCGCATACGAAATTCTCAATTTATTGGCTGTGCATTCATCCGTGAACATAGGTTTACCCACTGCACTCCCAATTTTCCCTAAGCTGGACGCTCCCCATATTTGCAGAGGTAGATTAGGTAATTTGATCCATACCGGAATAGTGCGAATCATATCCCTTTGAAAGTTGAATTCCGGACACCAATTCTTCAATATCATAGGCATAGTCTGGATCGAATATGGGCCTCTCAGAAGTACCATTTCCTTCTCTTTGTTATTCTTGAACTTCATCAAGAAATAACCATCATCATGGTAAAACAGTTCAGGGAGTTTAACAAAATTCCAGGTACGAAGCATAAACTGTTTCACAGCATTCATACTTAAATCATTCCCTAGCACGTACATAATGAGGGTATGTTCCCAGAATTTTACCTCAGATTAAACATCAGCAGCCTCAATTTCCACTTCGATTTCGCCTTCCACTATCTTTGGAGCTGAGTAGCCTATCATGATGCCATTCGCCGGTAATCTATTCCCGCTAATCACACCAACCCAAAGTCTTTGCTCACTCAGTGCCTCTTCCCTTGGTTTGGTCTCTGAATCTGGTGTCCCCTCAAGTGTTTCACAATCGCCATCTACAATTGTCGAAGTTCCCTCTTGCACTGTTTCCATTACCTTCGGTGTTGCGCCTCCTTTATTCCCACTCACCGTTGGTAGCACCGTCGGAGAAGCCACCATAGTTTTTGGCCGTCCCCTCCCCCGAGCCATCGTTTACCACACACAAATCTCCCCTTTCCTTCTTCTTCTTCCCTGCCATGGTCCCTAACCCTAGAGTTAGGAGTTTAAACCAACACCAAGAAAGAATTCGTCAGAATGAGGAAGATTGAACCCAAATCGGAACCCTACAATTCCTCGTCGGAAATTGCCTAATTATTATTATTATTATTATTATTATTATTATTATTATTATCATTATTTTTATTATTATCATTATTATTATTATTATTATTGTTATTATTATTATTATTATTATTTGTTTTATTTTAATATAAAGTTTGAATAATTAGGGTTTTTATTTAGAATTATTACCAAATGACATGTGGCGATGATTGTTACCAAGATGACATGTGGCTAGGGTTGTCATCATGACTTTTTTGCATTTATAGATATCACAACGGTTAGAGCGATATCAAAAATAATAAAACCGAAGAGTGTGTGTAACACTTTAATTGATAGTAATATCACAAATAATATCACAACGGTTAGTAATGTGAAGTCAAGACTCTCCATCCAATGTGTTTTGATGAAGACAAAGTGAAAGTCAAATAATCATGTCAAAAAGTATGGAAAAAGCTCCGAGAACAATGTATCAATTCAAGTATCCAAGTCTTATCATGAGCAAAAGCTAGCACTAAATTATTCAAGATTAAAGGTGAAGATTAAGCATGGATCTTGATTGATAGAGGTACAAGCATGGAATTATATTGATAATTTTAGTGCTCAAATTATTCTCCAAAAAATCACTTGCATGCATTGGTCATTTGTGTTCAAAATCACTTTCAAATATAATTTTTTTATCATATTTGAACCATGTTAAATCACTTTTAAATATGATTTTTTATCATGTTTGAACCATGTTAAATCACTTTCAAATTTAATATATTGACTTGAATAAATCAATAGATATTGCATTAGGTTGGTTCAAATAATTAGACAAATTTTTAATTTTTTCAAACATGCAGTTTTTGGTGAACAGTGGCTTTTTGACCTGCCGTAACAGCACTAAAACCGCCACAATTTACAACGTTCTGAAACAATATTTTTAAATTTGAAATTTGAAAAATGTTGCGAACTTGTTAAGTCAAGTGACCGTTTTAACTGACTTAAGAAGTATTGTCCTGAATTTAAAATTATGTTTTTTTCATGAACCATTGTTATTCTAAACTATTGCAAACCTTCATGAAAATGTCTCAAACTTAACCATATTTCATAGAGGTGTTGTGCACTTATAAAAGCATGAAATTTCAAATTAAAAGTCACCTCTTCCATTGCAATTTAACATCATAGTTTTCACTTAAATTTTTAAACAAGTATTTTTGTTCTTAATATTTCATAAAGAAGTTTCTACATGTATGTTCATAACATTCTAGAAAATTCATATCATTCTCATAAACACTTGAGCACTATATTGTCATTATAAATTGCTTGTTTGAAAGACAAGAGAGTCATTTTGAGAGGATTGTGCTCTTAGAGAACTTAATATAAAATCCAAGAGGATTGTTCTTGGTGTTTGTGTGGGTCTTGTACAAGTCACAAACAATAGTAAAATCTCTTTCATGTTGAAAGGGGATTGGAGTACTCTCAGATTGTGAGGGGAATCAGGATATATCCTTGTGTCCTTTATTTTTTCTGTACTTTATTGCTTTCATATTCTCACCATAAACCAGAAAAATAAGAACAACTTATTTCTAAAAATCGATAAATTTTCAAAGTCCTAATTCACCCCCTCTTAGGCGCACTCTTGAACTTACAAGTAATTCAACTGTTGTTATAAATAGAGCGATATCTAGAATAATAAAATCGAAGAATAGCATTGTAGGATTCGAACCCAAGACCTATCAATTATTTCACAACGATTATTTCCTTCTGTCGTAATTATAAGTAGCGCGTTATCCAATTAATAACCACGACCACTCACCTGTTGTGGTAACCAACATACAAACAATCACTCGCCCTTATCTTTTTATATTAAAGAGTCGGAGTTTATGTGTTACATCATTCATTTATAAAGGAAAGTTTTATTCCAAAGACCTAGTAGGCATCCGTAGGGTCCGAGACATCATTGTTGTTATAGAGCGCCAAGGGTTCTAATTGGAAACATGCATTTAGAAGAACAATCCAAATTGTTTGGTCATTCTCTTGAAAGCTTAATCATCATATTGCATTAAATACATAGTTAGTTCCATAGTTTAACAGCTAATCCTAAGTGAATGGCCATCAACTTCCCTTGATACACCATGACCCATAATGAAGCCCAGATATGCACATCCATGAGTTGACTAATTGGTATCACCTTCAAATGCGCCGTATTCACTTCACCATTATAGTTCATTTTCTTGAGAGATTGTGTACATTAATATCCTCGCTTAATCACTTCTCCCTTACAAGCCTCGTGCTTGAGGGACGATGGAACATAATGTTTTCTCATAATCATTTCACCCTTACATGCCTCGTGCTTGGGGACTGTGGACTAGAATATCTTGGTTCAAAACTGAATATCTCAACCCCCCAACTCTCTAAGTCTTAAATAACATGAAGAATACTTGGGTAATGAGTGACGAGTTCATGTGGCGAGCACACAATCAATCATGACTCACTTTTTCTATGACGTGTCTCGTGAGAGAACATGCAAAATTGTGTGGTAAGCGAGTCAAACGAGATTCTCTCAATTATAAAACAATTATTTGTTGTTGCTTATGGGGATTGACTCCACCCTAACATTAAAGAATGACTCGCCTTAGTCATTTCACTAATGAGTCAAATCTAGAGACATATGGTTGATTTTATAGGTATTAAACTCAATCTTTTCTTTGATTCCTCTATCTCACGATCGAGTTTATAAGTATCTAGCTAAGGAGTTGAATATATTCATTCTCTTTTTACTTTTCAATGCAAATAGCGTCTATATTATGGTACTCACAACAAGATCTAGTGAGATAAAATGAGAGTTGAATTTAAATAATTCAAAATTAAAAGAGTTTAAATCTAAATGACGTGAAATTTAAAGTGTTGTTAAATTAAATAAATTTAAAAGGTAGTGCTTTGAAAGATAAATTTGTTAAAAAGATTAAAAAAAAAAATTTAAGGTTGTGGAAAATATTTTAGCTTTAGAAAATTTGACTTTGTTTTTGGTTAGAAGTATGCCTATAAATTTAAGTATCTTATATTTTGTATTTGTAAGAAAAAGAAACTAGGTAAGTGCCATTTCATTGACATACTACAATCATAATAATTATTTCGTTGAGTTAGTCCATTAGAAGGATCCATTTTCTCTGCTAGTCATCTCTTTTGTTCACTTTTGTTGTCAAATTCTTTCCTATTTTCTTGAAAATTATTATATATTTGTTGGGTCAGAATCATTTCAAAGAAAAAAATTACCAAAAATTTCTACCCAACCCAACCCAATTAGAAATTTCTGTTGGTACTAATTAGGTAGTAAAGTCCTTGATGACATGCTAATAACTAATGTATTACAAAAGTTGAGCTCATGTAAGAAATAAAACATAGTGGAGAGCAGCTATTCCACTAACACTTTTGTCATACCTAATTTGTATGTATGAAGTCTATTGTACTCAAGTTGACCTAGAAACTAAGCAGTCAATGCTCCCATGCCTTTCCAATTCTAGAAGAGACTCCACTCTATTTTTTTTACACTCATTCTCTCATGATCAAGTCTAATCTAATTAACTTAATTGTACTATTTTCTTTCAAGTGCTTAAAATACCAATTCCTTTTTTAGGTATTGCTTGAGTTCTACTTATGATGCATTTTGTTTAAGTGGATAAAATAAACGCAACAATGATGTTGTTTGTGCCCACCTACTGATAATGACCATTGTGAGTTATGACCATATTGTATGATGATTGAATTCTGGAAATAAATATTTGTCCGAAATAGCTTGAGATCTTCCAAAAATTAGAGAATATTTTATAATTATTATAGTGGTGGAGGTTCAAAGATTTGTATTAAAGATACGATAGGTTTTATCCAATATCACATTGTTACATTAAATGTTATAAGTAAAATAAAGGACTAAAACATAATTTAATTCCTGTAAAAAAAAACATAATTTAATTATTTTAATTTTTAATTTAACTGATTGTATTTTAGCAATTTTACATATAAAGTAAAATAGGAGCTGAGTTAGAAACTCTGTCACTAGTTTTGTTATGCAAGCCAAAATTCAAAAACTTCAACGGCTCGAAATATCTCTTCTTGATTGATAAAGAAGACTACACATTTTTCCGACAACTTCGTATTATATTGATATCTACCTACAATTCACAACTGATATAATTTTTGTCTTACAAAGTGAGTTGTTGATATGACTTCGAGGTGAAGTAGAGAAGTTCTAGCTTACCATTTTTATTACAAAATTGGATAAGAAGAAGGTAAAACGTCAAGAGAAATTATTTTTGTCAAGAGAAATCATCTTTGAACCAGAAATAGACAACACTTCATGAAGTGTGGCGGAATGAAAACATGCAACTCTTGATAAAGGTTACAGTAGGCTAAACATTGTAACTTTTGGAAAATGGAATTGTTTCGCCAAGGGTCGTTGTCTTATGAAACAATACTAAAGTGGCCTATAAAAACCTCATTCTGGATTCATAAATTAACAATAAAAAATATCATCTGATAAGGTTATCATCTTCACTAAAATTCCAGATACTCTTCGCTACATCCGAGTTTTCGTCGGTCTTATGCAAACTCGATAAAAGACTGAATTATCTTGGGTATTCTTGCGTTCCAACTCTAAGACATATTGAGAATGCTTGAAATACTTATAAGAAAAGTGATTTCGTTCACGATTCTAGCCTTGATCCATTTGACTTGAATTGATTTTTCTAACAATCTTATAAGTATTTTGCATAATGGCAATCGAGACTTCTATTTCAAGTACACTAAACGAGTCTTTACAAGAAGAAATTGACATTATTAATCCGGGTACGTTTTATTGTTTTTCATTAAAATAAAAAATAATAATTAGAGTACTATAAAAAAAATTATTAAAAAATTATAACTTTATGATCTTAATTGGAATTTTCAGTAACAATTGATATAAGAGATAGATTACCGATATTATAATTTTTTTTAATAATGAATAATTCATTATTAATCTTCAATAAGAGACAAACAATTATTAATTGATATGCATAGCAATTGAATTAGAAAAATTTTCAGTGGTAACTAGTAACAAACCCGTGCATACGCACGAGTTCGGTTCGATTGCGCGAATTTGGATACATCATTTACTTTAAATAAAAATGTTAAAAAAGAAAAAAAAAATTAGATAAATAATTGATTATTTCGTATATAAAAATATTTAGATCAATAATAGATTTTTTCCCGTATACTAATTTTGGATTAAAAATATTTAATCATAAATATCATTTCTCGTATATAAAAATATTTAGATCAATAATAGTTTTTTTTCGTATACAGACTTCATTTTTGTTTAGGTATCATTTACAAAAATATTTGGATAAATAGTAAATTTCGTATATAAAACTATTTAGATCAATAATAATTTTTTTTCCCGTATACCATTTTTGAATAAAAAATATTTTGGTCATAAATACTATTTTTCGTAAATAATAGATTTTTTCCGTATACAAATATAATATTGTTTAGGTATCATTTACAACAATATTTGGATCAATATTAAATTTTCGTATATTAAAATATTTAAATAAATAATATATTTTTTCCCGTATACAATTTTTGGATAAAAAAATATTTGATCATAAATACCATTTCTCGTATATAAAAATATTTAGGTCTATAATAGATTTTTTCCCGTATACAGACATCATTTTTGTTTAGGTATCATTTACAAAAATACTTGGATCAATAGTAAATTTCGTATATAAAAATATTTACATCAATAGTAGATTTTTTCCCATATACCATTTTTGAATAAAAAATATTTGGATCATAAATAACATTTTCCGTAAATAATAATACAAATATTATTTTTATTTTGGTATTATTTACAAAAATATTTGGATTAATATTAAATTTTCGTATAAAAAAAAATATTTAGATCAATAATAGATTTTTTTTCCGTATACCATTTTTGGATAAAAAATATTTGATCATAAATACAATTTCTCGTGTATAAAATTAAAATACTTAGATCAATAATAGATTTTTTTCTCCGCACTACAAGGAATGTGCTTCCTAGCCATGTGAAATAGTGACGTGATTTTCACGTGTGTAAAATAAACCAGTTGTGACGTGTAAATCACGTCGCAACATATTTATAATATTAAAAAAATAAAAAGTAACGTTAATCAAGGAGGAGAGTCAGAAAGATTTTTAAAAAAATGTTGTGAAGTGTAAAACACGTCGCAACTAAAAAAAATTGAAAAACAATTGGCGTCAGATATGCACATGGGGGGAAGTTTGAATTTTCAAAATTGCAAAAACCCAAAAACTTCAATACCAGAGTTGACTGACAAGGAGCAGGTGGGCTGTATCCGTTGATTTGTTGCGACGTGAATTTCATTTCGCAACGTGGCGATGTGGAAATCACGTCACTAAAATGTTTACTAACTTTTCCAAAACGCTTCTTCTTCCCAGCCTTCCTCTCTCTCGTTACAGAAACAAAACAAATTCTCAAACCCTCTAAACCCATTTTCTCCCCCATTCTCTCAAATTTTCTTCTCCCTTTCTCTCAAATTTTACTAAATTTCATCCTCTTCCTCTTCCCAATTGTAATATATTTAAGGTAATATTCAAATCTTTTTTAATTTTATGTTATTTTATTTAATATTTTCGTTTTGCCCATATTTTATTTCTTTGTGTTTTAATTTTTTTTAGGTGTAATATTTGTGATTGAAGGAGCATTTGAAGAAGAGATTTGAAGATTGTTAAAAGATTAACAAAGGAAGATAGAGGTATTTTTGCCATTTTATTTTTTCAGTTTTTATTTTATTGATGAATGTTAGTTTTGTAGAAAATTAGAGTTGAAGGTTAAAAAAATTGATGAATATTAGTTTTGTAGAAAATTAGAGTTGAAAATTAGAGTTGAAGGTTAAAAAAATTGATGAATGTTAGTTTTGTAGAAAATTAGAGTTGAAGGTTAAAAAAATTGATGATTAGAGTTGAAAGTAGATTGTTAAAATAGATTGAATATTGAATTTTGATGATTAGAGCTGATGAAAAATTGATGAAATATATTAGGTATAATAAGTTTGTATATTATAAACAAAATGTTATTAGAAATGAAATATATTAGGTATGTATATTTAAAATAAAATAGAATAGAATAGAATTATATTTTATATTTCTTAAAAGGAATAATAAGTTTGTTAAGAATAAAATAGCGTGAAGTATTATTTTTTAAACAACATTTTAAAAGAAGGTTATTACATGATTATTAAAAAATAATATGTTATTTTGTTTTAAAAATGTTTATTATAGTGTGAAGTATTATTTTGTTTTAAAAAAATAATATAATAATATTTTGTTTATAGTTGATATAAGTAAATGTTTAATTATTTACTTATAGTTGATATAAGTAAATGTTTAATTATTGTTACTAAAAAGGGAATGATTGAATATATGTGCAGTATGAAATATTATTTGTATTATCGTAGTTGGATGTACGATAGATTGGAACCAGGAAGACGTGCACTTAAACCCAATTTTATAGAAGGAGTTAACGGGTTTATCACGTGGGCGTTTGCTCAAGAATGTTGTTGAAGCGAAGGAGGAGTTAGGTGTCCCTATCTTAAATGTGAATGTAGACCTATAATTAGTGACCCAGAGGAAGTGGCCAGGCATTTGTATAGAAGGGGTTTCATGGAAAATTATTGGGTTTGGATGTTTAATGGTGAAAAATTGCCGAGTAACGTACCAGAGACTAGCAGTACGCATGCTTCAAGTAGTCGTCCGCCAATGGAATATGAGGAAAGACCGCCTATTGAATATGAGGAAAACTTTAATTAGATCGGTGACATGGTTGAGGATGCTTTTAGTGTGAACGTGACCTATGATCAACCTGAAGATTTTGATGGGGAAGAGATGCCGAATGAGGAAGCGCAGAGATTTTATTAGTTGTTGAATGAGATGAATACGCCGTTGTTTGACGGTTCGTCTGACTCAAAGTTATCAATGTGTGTGAGATTATTGGCCGCCAAGTCAAACTGGAATGTTCCTGATCAGTGTTTGGAATTCTTTGTAAAAATGATGTTGGACTCAACTGCAATGAAAGACAACTTACCTACAACATTTTATGAAGCAAAGAAGTTGGTGTCGAAGTTGGGCTTAAGAGTAAGAAAGATTGATTGTTGCATTAATGGTTGTATGTTGTTTTATGACAATGAGTTTGGTACTCAAGATGGATTGTTGGAGGAATGTAAATTTTGTATGAGTCCAAGATATAAAGTTCACAGTAGAGCCATTAACACTAATCAAGACCGTGTAGCAGTAAAGTCCATGTTTTATCTTCCGATAATTCCAAGGTTAAAAAGAATGTTTGCTTCAATGCACAGTGCAAGTCAAATGACATGGCATCATACAAACAAAACAAGTCCAGGCACTATGCGGCATCCATCTGATGGCGAGGCATGGAAACACTTTGATCGAATACATCCTGATTTTTCCGCAGAACCTAGAAATGTCATGCTTGGATTATGCTCAGATGTTTTTGCTCCTTATGTTCAAGCGTCGGGAAGTGCGTATTCTTGTTGGCCAGTTATTCTAACCCTTTACAACCTCCCTTCTGAGATGTGCATGACAAAACCATACATGTTTTTGACGTGTGTCATTCCAGGACCTTCGAGTCCAAAAGCCGGAATTGATGTGTATTTACAACCTTTAATTGATGATTTGAAGAGGTCGTGGATTGGTGGAGAATGGACTTATGATATATCACGTAAAAAAAAAACTTTACTATGCGAGTTGCCTTGATGTGGACCATCAACGACTTTCCATAATATGGCATGTTGTCTGGTTGGGGTACACATGGCAGAATGGGTTGTCCGCTTTGTATGAGATACACTAAGGCGTTTACGTTGGATAAAGGGGAGAAAAGCTCGTGGTTTGACTGTCACCGTAGATTTCTACCAAAAAATCATCCGTATAGAAAGAACAAGACAAATTTCATAAAAGACAAACAGGTAACAGATATGCCTCCGCCCCGATTGTCACCAGGTACTGTATGGGACCAAGTTTGTGGGCTACCAAAAATTATAGATACTGGAAAGGCATGTAGAATTAAAGGATACGAGGTCGATCACAATTGGACAAAAAGAAGTATATTTTGGGACCTTCCATAATGGAAAGATAATTTGTTGCGCCATAATCTAGATGTTATGCATATTGAGAAGAATTTTTTTGATAATATATTTAACACCGTGATGGATATTCAAGACAAGACAAAAGATAATGAGAAGGCTAGACATGACATGGAAAATGGTGCAATCGAAAAGAGTTGGAGTTGAAGCCTCAACCAAATGGAAAATTATTGAAACCGAAGTCTTGTTTCAGTCTGACCTCCCAAGAAGCTAAAGCGGTTTGCCGATGGTTAAAAGAATTGAGAATGCCCGACGGCTATTCTTCAAATTTAGCAAGGTGTGCTGACGGTAACACTGGGAAGTTGCATTGTATGAAAAGTCATGATTGCCATGTTTTTATGGAACAATTGCTACCAATTGCGTTTGGTTCTCTACCTAAACATGTGCTTAATCCACTGACTGAAATTAGTCAATTTTTCAGAGATATTTGTGCTTCAGCTTTAAAAGTAGATGACATCATTAAGTTGGATCGAAATATTCCAGTCATTCTATGCAAGTTGGAACAAGTATTTCCGCCTGGTTTTTTTTACTCCATGGAACATCTACCTGTGCATCTTGCCTATGAAGCTTATCTTGGAGGACCTGTTCAATATAGGTGGATGTATCTGTTTGAAAGGTTCATGGGTGATTTAAAACGATCAGTGAAAAATAAGGCTAGAGTTGAAGGATCGATATGTGCACATTACTTGCATCGAGAAACATCACATTTTTGCAGTCACTATTTCAAGCATTTGATGTTAACTCCAAGAATCATTCGAAATTCTGTCAATGTTAGTGAAAGGAGTCAATTCACTTTATCGATATTCGGGCTTCCAGGCCGTCCATCTGGAAAAAAGAGTGTGCATTGGTTGACCCAACAAGAAATGCAATCTGCCCATGTTATATCTTGATCAACTGCGTTGAAGTTAAACCATTTCTTGAGTAAGTATACATACCCCTAACTTTTAATTTTCTTTACAATCATAAAACTCATTACTCTGAAACTTATAATGTGTTTCTTTTTAGGGAATTCAACAACGCCTATTTTCATACTACCGGTGTACAATCAACATCTGGTGTCATCCATGCTCAATTTCCAGCATGGTTTAAGGAGAGATTGTCTAGCATTGTTGCACCGACTCCAGAAATACTCCATTTGAGAAACTTGTCTCAAGTCCCTATTCAAAGCGCAAATGAATGGCACACATACTTCGTGAATGGATATAAATTTCACACTCATACATGGACTGAAGGGAAAAAGACCATAAACAGTGGTGTTTTTGTGAAAGGAGTTACAGATGGTGGTGAAGATGACTTCTATGGTTTTGTCAAACATATCTACGAGTTGGTGTACAATTACTTGGACTCAGAAAATAAAGTTGTCTTGTTTTATTGTGAATGGTATGATCCAACTAGAGGCACAAAAATAGATAGGACATATGGTACTATTGAGATTCAAATGGACCGGAGGTACAAAGAGTATGACCCTTTCATAATGTCACATATTGTTAGGCAAGTTTATTATGTTGCTTATCCTTCATTTGTGCCACGTAAACGAGGGTGGTGTGTTATCATAAAAACAAAACTAATGGGTCATATTGAATCTGACGATCTAGTGGAAGAAGATCTTGCTTTCCAAGTTGATGAAGTGGAACAAATTAATGATGTGATTGCAGATTAACAAACTACAAGTTTGTTTGATATAATGGTTGAGGGGCATCTAGTTGATTCGTATATATTGGATGAAGAGCATGAAGATATTGCATCTGAGGACAATATCACATCAAATGATGAGAATGATGTGGATGACGAGCGTGAAGATTTAGAATAATGAATATGTGTTGTTGAAAATGTATTTTTATAATTTCACTTAATGAACTATGTATTGAATGTGTTAATGAATATGTGTTGTTGAGATTATATTTTTATAATTTTACTTAGTGAACCATTTGTTGAATATATTTATATTAATTGTGTAATCTCTATAAATAGGTAAAATGCCACCCCGACTTAATAAAGGTAAGGGTGTAGCTAATAGTGGTAAGAAGAAGTCCCAACGCCCACGAGTAGTAGTATGTCAGTCACCTCAGTCGGCCACGTGTCCTCCCCCGCAGAGTCAGGTTAATCGTACGTCCTTGGCCAGTACTTAGGCTTTTCTGCCACTACTCTCCTCTCCGTATCCATATGGCAGTCCGTCTTTTATTACCCCACCACCACCTGGTTACCCATCCTTCCAGCAAACACAGATGCCCCCATCCTTCCATCAGACACATGTGCCCCCATCCTTTCGGCAGACCGGAGGATCTAGTTTTCCTCTTGCCCCACATGTGCCCCCATCTTTCCAGCAGACCGGAGGATTTGGTTTTCCACTTCCCACACAGATTAGTCCCTCATTTTTCCAGTAGACTGGAGGATCTAGTTTTCCACCTCCCACACAGACTGGTCCCACCCTACCATCTTTCCAGCAGACTGGAGGATCTAGTGATTCACCTACCACACAGACTGGTCGCACCCAACATCCCCCACATGTGCCCCCACAGGATGATGATCAGGCGGAGGATGAGACTGCGGATGATGAGTTGGATGGGAGCGATCTTCGAGGGGATGATGATCCGAGCCAGATTCATATCATTGACGGAAGATTTTTTATTAGGCCCGAAGGAAGCTTGTAAGTTTCTTATTTATCAATTTTTATTTAAGTATATGTTTCCATTTTTAATAACTTTATAATTAATGTTAATTCAATTAATGTTGTTTAGATTCACGCCGAGTCGGACTGCTGCCAAAGTTATAAGTTATATAATTCAGCAGAATTATAAAACACTTATAAAGACTTTTAAAGATGTTCAGGGCGATGATAGAGAACATTGGTTTAAGCAATTTCGGGTATACTTAATTTATTGTTTAAGTTATTGTTATTTAAATGACTTGTTCACTACAGTTATCTAACTTTTATTTTAATGTCATACAACATTGCAGGGAAAATGTGTGTGGGAGCCAATGAAAGAGAGACTGATTAAAAAAATTATTATGGCAGAACTGCAAGACGACTTTCTGACATGCTACGACGTGTTAGAAAGCGTTGGGAACTTCATGGCATCCGTCCCAGTTGGATAGGAGAAGAAATCTTTCAGGAACTTCTTAAATATTGGGAGAGTGATGAGTTTGCGGCTAAATCTGAAAATGCAAAGAAGATGAGAGCATCTGAAAAAGGGGGTTGCCTTAATGCTGTTGGAAGTATAAGCACTGCTGAGCATGTTCGACGCCTGGTAATAATTATTACCACTTCTTAAAGTTATAATTTCAATTAATAATTGATATTATTAATTATAGTTTATTTTGTTATTTAGACTAAGGAATTAAATAGACCACCACTTATGACCGAGCTGGTTGCGAGGACTCGGAAAAAGAAAAGAGGAGCTTTTATTGACGATCGTACACAAAAAGCTATGGTAAGTTATTTAAGTTGGGTATTATATTCGGTTAAGCTATCGGTATTATTTTTTTAAACTATCGATATTATTTGGTTAAGCTGGGTATTATATTTGGTTAAGCTATCGGTATTATATTTGGTTAAGCTATCAGTATTATTTGGTTAAGTTGGGTATTATATTTGGTTAAGCTATCGGTATTATATTTGGTTAAGCTATCGGTATTATATTTGGTTAAGCTATCGGTATTATTTGGTTAAGTTGAGTATTATATTTGGTTAAGCTACCGGTATTATTTTTTTAAGCTATCGGTATTATTTGGTTAAGCTATCGGTATTATATTATGTGATGTATTTGGTGGCGATTGTGAAGTGCCGATAAAGTGTTGATATATATGAATTAAATTGGTGATAAAGTGTTGATATATATGAATTAAATTGGTGATAAAAGTGCCGATTGTGAACTTATGTAAATGCTTATGTATGGCATAAACGATAATGTATCCTCTGCCGTGTGCATATATATATATATATATATATATATATATATATATATATATATATATATATATATATATATATATATATATATATATATATATATATATTTATGTGATGATTGATGATATGATCGCTATATCCGAATGAATATTAACTTGATGATGCAAAAAATATTGCAAAGTGAAAACCATGAATATGTGATGCCTCAATTTGTTGATGAATTTTTATTATTCTGATTTATTAATTAATTCCGACAGGTAGAATTGGGGTGTTATAATTTTCATGTGGCATGTGAGATGTTGTGGCGTGAAAATCATGTGGCAACTAAATTTGTGGCGTAAAAATCATGTGGCAACTAAATTATATTTAACTTTTTTTTGTATGTGTAGGATGATTATCAGACATTGCTTGTACGATTTCTGAATATTAATCCTCAGTATACTCTAAGACCGGGAGAGCGCTTCATCCGGATGTAGATTTTTATCTTTGGAGTGAAGTCATTGGCGGCAAGGGGCCTAACGGGTGTTTTTTTTTGTGGTGGAAATTTGGCAAGCACCTTGAGACCTGATGATAGAACTCTATATCAAAGAGTTATCGACGGGGAAGGAGGTTCACGTCCTGTAACTTTGACACCTGAACAGAGAGAAACCGTAGACAATTGGCGATAAATGAGGTGAGGCGTGAGGCGGCGGAACGTGAAGCGGCACTGAAAGCCCAAATGGAGGCCCAAATGGTGGCAATGCAGAATGATCATCAGCGGCAAATGGAGGTCATGGCGAAAAGACAATCGGATATGGAGGCGCAAATGCGACAATTTATGCAATCCTTTGGTGGAAACCAAAATATGGGGGGTTCTGCGCCGACTGATCAGGAAAATCTAAATGATAATGAGTTTCCCGACCCAGACTGATTGATGATTTAATTTAATTTTTTATTTTGTTGTTACTTTTGATTTTAAATTTGTGTAAACTATATATTAATTAAACTATAATTACCTTTAGTAATATTAGATTTATAATTTTAGTTTCTTAATTTTTATATTTTAGTATATTTAGTTTATTCAATTAATTTATAAATTTTATTAATTAGTTTATTAATTTAATTATATATATATATATATATATATATATATATATATATATATATATATATATATATATATATTAATTTGGTTTTTCAAAAAAAAAATATTAGTGACGTGATTTACATGTCACTACTTAGTGACATGGAAATCACGTCGCAACTTCACACATATCAATAAGCATTTCATTTACTCATAGTCAAATTTAGTGACGTGATTTTCATGTCACCAAGTAGTGACATGTAAATCACGTCACTAATGAAGATGCTTTTTCTGACCAAACGCTGCTACGCCTGCTCTGACTGAAAGTGCATGAATCTCTGCACCAAATGTTGCGACGTGATTTTAACTTCACTAAATAGTGAAGTAAAAATCACGTCACTAAAGGTTGCCACCTTGCCTCCTGCGACGTTATTTGTCACGTCGCAAATATTGGTTTGTGAAGTGTTTTTTCTGTTTGTGGCGTGATTTTCACGTCACTACTGAGCGTTTTTTTTTGTAGTGACATACCTCATTTTTGTTTAGGTATATTTACAAAAATATTTGGATCAATAGTAAATTTCATATATAAAAATATTTAGATCAATAGTAGATTATTTTTCCGTATACCATTTTGGAATAAAAATATTTTGATCATAAATACTATTTTTCGTAAATAATAGATTTTTTTCCATATACAAATATTATTTTTGTATAGGTGTCATTTAGAAAAATATTTGGATCAATATCAAATTTTTGTATATAAAAATATTTAGATCAATAATAGATTTTTTTGCCTATTCCATTTTTGAGTAAAAAATATTTGGATCATAAATAACAATTTTCCTATATAAAAATATTTAGATCAATAATAAAATTTTTCCCGTATACAAACTTCATTTTTGTTTAGGTTTCTTATGTAAAAATATTTAGATCAATAGTTGAATTTTTCCCGTATATTTGGATCATAAATACCATTTTTCGTAAATAATAAATTTTTTCTGTATACAAATATTATTTTTATTTAACTATCATTTACAAAATTATTTGGATCAATATTAAATTTTCGTATATAAAAATATTTAGATCAATAATAGATTTTTTGAATAAATTTTTATCGTATATCATTTTTTACTAAAAAATATTTCGATCATAAATACCATTATATATATATATATATATATATATATATATATATATATATATATATATATATATATATATATATATATATATATATATATATATATATATATATATATATATATATATATATATATATATATATATATATATATATATATCAATAGTAGATATTTTTTGTAGAAGAAATAAGTGAGAAAGTGATGAAAGAGAAAAAAAATGGAGAATGAAGAGAGATTTGATAAGTTTAATAAAATATAAGAGTTGTATTATTTTTATAATAAAATTAAGAGTTTTATGGTACAAAGATCAAAAAACCACAATTTTAATATGGTGGCAAAAAATCAAATAAGGGTACTTTTGACTTTTTCACAACCATTAATTTTCTTATATTATAAATAATTCTATTTAAAGTGTATTGAGTGACGTAAACCATGTTGAAACCTTCACTATTAATGCTTCAAAAAGTTTATATATAAAAAAAAAAAACAAAAAAAAAAGTTCAATCTTGTTCAGATTGAATGCATACATATACAATTTTAATTTTAATTTTGTGCATGAACAATGACTCAGTATTAGTTTATTTAACATTATTGAAAGAAGATACAGTTTGTACGACGTCCTACAAAATTTATTCGCAGAAGATTCAATATGCAACGTATCACGAATCAATGTCTTAAAAAAATATACGTATATGTTTATTGAATAATTAGTAGAAGACATGTGCGTCCGCACGAGTAATTCATATCTTAATGTGAATAATACAGTACAATTGAAATGAGCACATGTATTTTAATTGTTCATAGGAATATACTTAAAAATGTTAATGTGAAACATCATCCTTGAAAGTGAAATATTACAAATATCACTGATAACTATAAATATGTTCAAATATTTTGTTGATTACTAAGTTTCAGTAATAAAATTCACAAGAATTAATAAAAGTTACATCAAGTCTAGTACCTAAGGATTTGCTACAAAATTTATAAATTTTCAAATACATAATTGATAAAAACTTAAGACTGTAACATATTTTATTGATAAAAAGTGTTAATTGAATTATAAGAAAAATCACAATAACAAAGAAAAAGCTCAACCAAATGACCAATAATAAAAAGAGAATCATGTCAAAAAATATTGTTGAAAATTTTCAATAAAATATCTATGAAAAAATTAATATCACCACCTAGAACAATAATGCATGCATCAATTAATAATCTGTACATCCGCAAAAACCAAATAATTAAAATAATATAGAAAATTATTTTGTCTATAATATATTTATAAAAATCAGTTTATTAGTAAATTTGAAATAAAAAATACTTTGAATATTTAAAATTATTAACTATTGTTTAACCTTGTTAAGTATTTTATTAATCAAATAATGTGATATATTTTTATAAATAGGATACACAATTCGGAAAATTCAAGATTTACATAGTTATATCCGATATCGAATTATTTTAATTATCGACAAATAAAATTCATTCGTCCTAATATAATTTATAAAAAGATTATAATTTATAAAAAGATATTGAAGATTATTGTTTCCTTTGTCACTAAAACTTATCATAAATTTCTCATCCTTCATTTGTAATTTTGTATTTAAATTATTGAAACCCATAAACAGTTTTTAGTTATTTTATATTTAATAATTTAAAATAAAATATACTTTATTTTCTTTTTTAGAGTCATGCTATTTATTTATTATCAAGAAAACCATTAAAAAAAGACAAGAATACATACCTGAAGCACTTCAAATAAAGGAGAAACTATTATTTATGCATTTGGTAGAAATCATGATGCATTCATGTGTTTCCTATATACGATACCTTCGTACAAATCATCATTTCTTTTCTTTTTTTTTATGGTCATTTGTCTATTTTACTTTACAACTTTATATTAATAAAGGGTGGATAAAAAAATGTCTTATGTAGCATGAACAGATGCCATGTTTCGGCATAACGTTGTGATACTTTATTTTAATATTAAGAAGACAAGTATGCATTCACTATATTAAAATATATCCATGCATATATACAGTAAAACAGTAATAGTAGCAAGCAAATATGTGGTTCAGTATTGTGTTATCTTTATGAGGTTCGGTACTGTGTCAAAAGATATTGAATCATTTTACATATGTCTTAACTTATATGTGTAAAAATAACACATTTGATTTTATATTGTTTCCTACCTGTCCTATTCTCCATGTATGTACTGTAACTCTAACTATTACATTCACTTCATTTTTATTAAGCTAAACAACCTCTTCTTGAATAAATCTAGGTCAAACTAAAAAAACTGACTCTAACACTAAAACGTATGTCAGTATCTCTTATCTGCTCCTGCATGCTCACCAAAAATCATAAGAAAAGACTAGTCTCATAAATGTGCATCAGTACCCCATCACCACTGACTAACACCTCATCTTCTACATATACTAACACTAGATCTATTACAGCCCTCGTTAAAACCTCTTCACCCAACCCCTAATATCCTTCCCATCTCTTTTCAAAATCCTCTTCATCCTCACCAAGAAAAATATGGCCATACAAACAAGATTGAGCAATTTAAAGATTAACTTATTTCATGAAAGATAATTCCTCAGAAGTTCTGATAAATACACATAGGAAGATGTGGCGTAAAAAGGTTGTCTGAATATTAAAGACTAATCTTCAGAGTTTATGCATTCTTAAATCTTCTGGTGTTCAAATTTCAAAAAGTGAATCTCTAAATTAATCCCATAATTAAATGATTCATGCTCTCAAAACCCTTGATTCTCGAACACGTGTTCAAAAGTCTCTAAAATATCACTGTTAGTTAAGCCATTAAGTCAAAAAGCCTAGGTATCTGTTTCGAATCTCTTCGTATCATGTTATCTCCTACTAACCGTCATGATCAATTAATACTAAGGAATAATTAGGTTTAACTCAGTTTCTTTTTCAAAGCATTCTCTGCAGTTATTTATAACCCCAAAACCGCTCCTTAGTTTTTCATCACTTCCATATTTGAAACTACATCACTTTCTAAACTCCTTTCCTGTACCACTTCAACCGTTTCTTTTCTTCCCAATGGATGTCCAACCAAGTCTTATTGTTCTCAAAGAAAGGTTTATAGGACTTGCTGAAATAAATCAACATCTTGCAGAACTACTGGTAGCTCAAGGATGTTACAGATATGTCGTCCTTCTCCGCGGACCAATCTTCACAAACCTAGTAAAAACCTTCTGGGCAAATGCATCCATCAGTGATGACAACCTCAGTATCACAGCCAACATTCATGGCTTTCCCTTCGTTATCGCAGAAGAATCCATCGCTCAAACGATTGGATTTGCCCCAAACCCCTCGGCCATTGGTTTAGAAGAGCTTGATCGCATAATTTCTAACTCCTTTTAAACAAGCTCTATTTAGGTTCGTTCTGTCCAACCTAACGCCTAGAGGAAACTTTCTATAACTCATGTCGTGCAGGGATTGTTTTTTTGATTAACCGACTTGAAAGTAGTCGTCCTCTTAACCTTCCAGCAATCATTTTCTGCCATCTGAAGGAGTCTCTCATAGCCTTTGGGTGTGGTCAGAGTTCTCACATTCCATATGGGAGAATCAGCTGAAATTACTCATATAATTCGCAATGCGAAATCTCCAAACAATGATGATATACTAACTGAAGAAAACTACGAGGCATTTTATGTTTAATTTTTCCTTCGTTGTAATCATTATCTACAGTCCTTATAATGTTTCTTTTGTATGAATGAAATTTGGTTATGCTTTATTCCGTTCCTGAATATACTACCTGACTTAAGTCTTTCTATTATTATGACAAAAAGGGGGATTAAAAGTCATATTTTCTGATGACAAAAAGCATTCAGAATTATAAGTCATATTTTCTGATGAAAAAAAGTTCTAAGAAAAATTAGAAAGGGTTCCCACAAATTATTCATCTAAGGGGGAGCTATGATAAGTTCATCTGGTTATTTAACTCAGGGGGAGAATTAACAGGAGAATTAATTAGGTTGAGTAAGTGTTAGAAACTTTTGAAATACTCATTAAAAAGATATATATTCTCAAAAGAAAGAAAATTGATTTTCCACATGAACAAATCATTAAACATGTAAAGGAAATATTACTCAAAATGATTGAACAGTTCTAACAAGTACAAAAGTACAAAAGTTTTCTTTCTGAATTCTACAGATAAACGCTAAAAGAAAGAACCTATCAAGAAGTGCACGAACTCATCATGAAAGATCTTTTGAAGCAAAGTGTTCTATGCGATATCTAAAAGAAAGATACTTTAGAACTTCTAGAAAATGCAGAGATTACTCAGGGAAATTATCACTTACAATTCACATCAAGTATTTATTTCAGGGGGAGATTATATATCTCAGGGGGAGAAAATAGTTCTCAAATCTGCATCATTTCACTTTACATTCTTTATAGCTTTTTGATTATGACAAAAAGGGGGAGAAAGAATAGATTTTGATGAATAAGTTGTTGAATAAAAATAAGTTGCTTGATTGAACATATAAGGGGATGAAATATACTTGCTTAATTATTATCTTCTCATAAAATTGTTCCATCAAAATACATGGTTTTTGTCATCATCAAAAGGGGGAGATTGTTAGAACAAGATTGAGAATTTGTGTTCAGAATTTGGTTTTGATGATAACAAGCATATATTTTGTTAGTAACAATTTTACTACTAATGCTATCATTAAGTGTGCAGATATTATGCTATAAGCCTTATACGACAGCATCAGAAAGAAAAGCACAACATCAGAAAAGCACAACAATCAGAAAAGCACAGCATCAGACAAAGCACAACATCAGAAAGAAACTTAGACAGGCTTCAAGGAAGTAAAATCTAATATCAGATACATGAAGTCTAAAGTACAACAAAAAGACCACATGTGAAAATGATCAGAAGTTCTAAACGTATTGTAAGAATTCAACAATCAGTGACAGAAGATCAGAAGTCATTATAGAAACAAAGGCTTGACATTACAAATAATAGTAAGCTTCCTCAGAAGTACAAGCTACATCAAATTTCTCAACAAAAGAAGTTTGTGACTCGGTTTTCAGAAGATTCAAAGAACAACATGAGTTGGTCCAATTAAATCACATGCAAAGAATCACAATACTCAATGCAAAGACAAACATATGACATCTATTCTTGGTCTACATCTTGATAAAATAAAAGAAGACACGCTACCATAAAGAAACGGTCTTGAAAGAAGGAAAACAAAGAAGACACGCTACCATGAAGAAAATATTTTGAAAAGAAGAAAAACAAGGAAGACACGCTATTAAAGACAAGATTCGCCTTGGAAATAGGTATTTCATCATTCATTCTACAACAAGCATTAAATGCTCCAACGGCAATGATCCAAACATGATTCAAATGGCTAATTCCCCAACGGTAATATACAAGAACTCTATATAAAGAACAAAACTGTAACGACCATTTTTCTTTAATTATTTATTTATGTGAATTAATTGTGCATTATGTGTTAATTATATGTTTAATTGATTTTATGTTGTTTTATTTGGGGATTATTAGTAATGATATAAGATAGTAAGTGTTGTTGATAATTGGGCCTAAGTCGGTATTAGTAAGTGAGGGGTGTTAATTAGAGCCCATTAGTAATTTAAGATAGTAAGGGTTTAACTAAAACAAGGGTTTTAGAGAAAATAGAAATTAGAAGTTCATTTTGGGGTTTTGGTGAAAGAAGAGAAGAGTAGAGTGAAGAGAAAGAAGGGAATCTCAAGGTTGAAGCTAGAGTTGTCTTCAATCCAAACCTAATGTAAGGGTGGGATTCTTTCATGCTAAAGGGATGTATGATGATGTTTTGGGTGGGATTTAATTGTATGTTGCATCCATGGAAGTTGTGTAGAAATTGAATAGAGATTGTTAGGGTTTATGTTAAACTTCTATGTGATTGTGAATCTAAGCATGATTGAAGATGTATTGATGTTAGAAGACCCATAATAGATGTTATAATTGTGTCTATAACATGTATTCCATTGATTTTCGTGGTGTTTGATGTTTTCCAACTTGATTGGGTTGAGTTTAGGGGTTTTGGGATGAGTTTCGTATGCTGTTTTCAGTGTTTGGGGTTTTCTGAAAATCGCCAGTTCGCGCCGCGAACCCTTGTACGCGCCGCGAACCCTTGGCAGAAACTTTGGAAGTTCTGAATCTGCTCAGTTCGCGCCGCGACCCCTTGTGCGCACCGCGAACTGCTGGGTGTTAGGAGTAAATTAATGGTAAATTCATTTGTTAATAGAAGTAATTTAGTCTCCAAACCAATGCAAAATGTGATAAATCCATAGGTTTTTATTAAGAATTGAACTGAACAAGTTGAGTTCGTGCGTAAAGCAAATCGAATCACTTGTGGGTGTTATTGTTGCAGGTTTAGAGCTGAATTGAAGCTTGAGAAGAACATGAGGAGGAAAGAGAGCTGGAAGTCTCAAAGGCAGAAGAAAAAGATGGAAATTGTAAAGGGCGCGCCGCGGAAGTCCTGTGAGGCGCCGCGAAAATATCTCTGTTTTGAAGCGCGTCGCGCCAGTCCGATGCCGCGCCGCGGCCTCGGCGTTAAAAGCCCAAAACTTTTATTTAAAAGCCCTAGCTTCCAAGAGAAAAACAACTTTGGGAAGAGCGAAATTAGGAGAGCAATCTGAAGGTGCAGCCACAATCATCAATTGAAGACCAATTCTCTATCAAGCGAAGACATTCCTTTGATGAAGATGAATTCTTCCATTAATCTTTGTGTGTTCTTCATGTCTATGGAGAGCTAAACCCCTCGTGTTGAATCTAAGGTAGTAGTTAACCTATGAATATACAATACCATTAATTAATTCCTGTGAACAATTGTTTGAATTCGTTATCAATAAGAAATCTTGTTTTTATTCTTAAATTATCGTTGAATCTTTGATCGAAAGAAAGGATTTAACTTTTGCCCTAGGTTACTATATTGATTCAATACCACTTTGCAGAGATGGAATTGGGATTGAGTTTTCATAATTATCGTTCTTAATTACTATTATTGTTATTGATATTTGGAGAGATCGAATCTCATACCGGTAAAAGTTATCTAATTTGATTTGCAGACATGGAATCTTATTTGAGGATAAGTGAAGATAATGATTCAAAAGATTGTTCAATTGTGAATTAATTGATAATTGTATAGGAATAGGTTGATGAACCCTAAGGTTCAACATATTTCTCTAATCGTTAACAACAGTTCATTACTCGCTTTTAATCTATTGTTTACTTTTGCTATTATTAAAATCATAAAATAAATCAACTCAATTTTCCTAACTCAAAATAAACAACTATAGAACGGCAGTGATATTAACCAATCCCTGTGGATACGATATATTACCGAAAATATTTACCCAAAAATACTTTCAACAAATTGGCGCCGTTGCCGGGGATTGGTGTCAATATTGCACGCATTGCAATAGTTCTTATTTTGAGTTTTAATTTTTATTTTCTTGATTTGGTTGTTTCACTCGTTTGTTAGTGTGTGCAGAAATTCGTGTATGCGCAGCAAAGTTTCTAGCGATCAACTTCTTTTTGATCCCGAGATCGAAAGGACCGCTAGGAGGTTAAATAGCAAAGCACGAAGAAGAGCAAACATAGCAAGAACAAGAGACAACGCAACCGCGACATCGTCACAACAACTTGAAACTATTGACGAGTCGCAAGAAGGACTCTTCTTTCACGAACTATTCACGGAAGAAGAACCAGAAGTTATTATACAACCTACTGTTGTCAACATGGCTGCTCCTGGTCCATGTGCAAATAGTCCAAGACTCAATCCTCAGTTCGCTAGAACTGCCGCCAACGGACGACCGACAGAACTGAAGACCGGTATCATACAATTGATTTGTGCAAGTCCTTTCGCCGGATTGGACCATGAAGACCCGTACACGCATCTTACTCGATTCTATGAGTTAGCGGGTACCACGGGTGTCGCTCAAGCTGATGAGGAAGCATTATTTAAGAGGTTGTTCCCACACTCTTTACTATCTAAAGCCAAAGATTGGTATCTGGATCAACCCGAAGCAGTGATGACTAATTGGAACACATTAGAAGAAAAATTTATGGAAAGGTTTTACTCTCAAAACCGATTCTTCGAAGCAAAAACAGCAATAGCAGTATTTTCTCAAGGTAGTAATGAATCTTTGAATGAAGCATGGGAAAGGTATAAAGTTATGTTGAGAAAGTGCAAAGGACACGGTTTTACAGACGTTGATCAAATCCATATGTTCCGTAACGGTCTCACAGCTACAAACAAGACACTCTTGGACGCCACAGTTGGTGGTTCACTCATGTCCAAAACACCGGAGGAAGCTACTCAGATAATATAGTGAATGGCTCTAAATGATCGTCAAGGCAACCATGATCGAACGGTAAGAGATAAGAAACCCGGAGTGTTGGAGCTGAACAACAGTGATGCTCTACTTGCTCAGAATAAATTGCTAACTTCACAAGTGGAAATTTTGACACAACAAATGTCCAAACTACCACAACAACTTAAGGAGCTGAACGGGATATCCAATTCTTATCAGGTTGCGAAGTGTGAATTATGCAAGGGCAATCATCAAACAGGATTCTGTCCACCAGTCCCAGAAGAAGAAGTAAACTACACGAACAACACTCAAGGACCAAGGCAGAATCAATACCAAAATCAGCCATACCAACAAGGGTACCCACCAAGATATAACAACCAGGGATACCAACAAAGGCCACCAAATCAAGGGTATCAACAACAAGCATTTCAACCATACACTCAACCACCGCAACAGCAACAAGGAGGACAATCCAAGTTGGAAGAGACTGTGAATCAGTTCATTCAAATGTCAATGACAAATCAGAAGAACCAGGAAGCTGCAATAAAAAATCTGGAAACTCAAGTAGGGCAACTGGCTAAACAAATTGCAGCTACTCAGTCAAATGCAACATTCTCCGCCAACACTCAAGATAATCCTAAAGAACATTGTAACGCAGTGGTGACTAGAACCGGTCAGAAAGGTGCTGAGAAAGAAGTTGAAATCATTGATACCGAGAAAGAGGATAATAATCAGGCTGCGGAAGATGAGGAGAATGAAATCATAGTGAGCACCATGAGCAAAGATGCTGAAAGAGAAATAGATGAGACCAAGAAAGAAAGAGGGATGACAGAGAAAAGAAAAAATTCTAAGAAAAAGAAGGTAGACCCTTTGGTACCAAGCCAACATCTACCATACCCCCACGTTCCGTCAAAGAAGGACAATGCCAGGCAATATACCAGGTTTATGAGCATCTTCAAACAACTCCACATAAACATACCATTTGCCGAAGCATTAGAGCAAATGCCCAAATATGCTAAATTTATGAAGAACATGCTCACAAAGAAAAAGGGATGCACAGATGAAGAAACTGTGGTGCTTGATGCTCAATGTAGTGCTATAATCCAAAGAACTACTCCAAGAAAGGAATCCGATCCGGGACGAGTAACCTTACGATTAAATATTGGAGGTAATTTCACTGGCGATGGGTTAATTGATCTGGGGTCAAGCATCAACCTAATCCCTTTATCCATTGTCAAGAAGCTAGGGAATATTGTGATGAAGCCCACTAGTATGACTTTACAATTGGCCGACAAGTCTATCACTTCACCCTATGGAGTGATTCAGGATCTGTTAATTAAAGTAGACAAATTCTTTTTCCTGGTAGACTTTGTGGTTGTTGACATGGAAGAAGATCATGAGGTACCGGTGATTCTAGGAAGGCCATTCATGAAAACCGCTCGGATGATGATTGATCTGGATGAAGGGATCATGAAAATAAGGGTGCAAGATGAAGAGGTAAAGTTTACTCTGTTCAAGGCCAAGAAGCATCTTAAGAACAAGAGTGATATCTTCCAAATCGATACGACTAAGGGAGCAACCAAGGAAGACAAAAATCAACCTCCTAGCTACTTCCAAGTTGGACAAGAGGTACTCCTGTGCAACTCAAAGCTAAGATGTCTCTCGGGTAAAGCAACAACAAAATGGTCTGGACCACTGATAGTAAAAGATATATGCGACCACGGTGCCATTATGGTAGAGAATCCACTGACAAAAGAGAGGAGAACCGTTAATGGAAAACGGTTAAAAGATTTCTTCGGGGGAGTGGAGCAGCATGCACCATTTGTAGTTCCTTGAAAGCATGAACCGTCGAGCCATGCGACGTTAAACGAAGCACTTTGTGGGAGGTAACCCACACTTCTAATGTTTTGTTTTGTTTAGCTTTTATTTCAGGAAATAATCAGGGAACCCGTCTGGTGAAAGCTAGGAGGCAGCAATTGATATTGCGTTACTCTCTGTAAGTCACCCTTTCGGACTTGTTACGAAACATTGAGGTCAATGTTTAGTTCAAGTTTGGGGGGTGGAGCTATTTATTTTTGAATTGTTCAAATTTTCTGTTTTTTTTATTTAATTATGTACTCCCAGTTAGAGTAAGTAGTCCCATAACAAAACGAGAATCTCAAGCGAAGTATCAACAATGAAGCAACATGTATGAAAGTGGTAGGAAGTGAATGTTCAAAATTTTTCAGTGTCACTCTCTTTTTCAATAAGTAACAAAGCAGGTATGAATTTTCAAACTCAAACTCTTAATGTGTGCAATGAAACTTAAGGTGTTAGTAAATACTGTCAGAAGTTCTTTATGGTACATTGTTTATTGGATCAGCTTAGCCTTAACCATTGTGAGGAAAGCTTTCCATTGTTTACTATATGCAGGAGACCATCAATTATTTTGACTTGTTCGTATCATGCTAAACCGGTTGTTGCATCGTCTGTGGAAATCTGTGGAAGTGATTTAGGCAATTGTTTGAATTTGAGAGTTCTTTGAGCCGACTCCACCGTAAAAATTATTTTCTTCTGTGAGAGTGTGATCCTTTGCTAACCATTCTTTGAGCCTGAGGTCAAAGTAAGTATCATAATATGCACCAAGGAAATAGCTGGTGAGTTTTGATCTCAATAAAAAGTTTTGTTCTGGACCATCAACCATAAAATTTGGTGATGTGTTTTCTCTTTGACCTTTTTAGAAAGTAGGGGAGCATTCATATAATCTGAATACAGGTTGATCTCCAAGTTGGGGAGAGTCACATTCAAAAGAAGAGTAAGTACTTATGGTAATCGGTGAAAGATAAAAGAAGTCGTAGCTTGAAAAAAAAAAGAGAAGTAACAACGTTTGAATATAAAGATTGTTGAAAAAAAAAGTGAAAAAGAAGAATCAAGCTACGAATGAATGAAAACAGATGGACAGGTAAAGGAATTAGAGTTTTAGAGAAAAAGAAATAAGTTATGAATTGGATGCTTCCCTATATTAGGAACAACCCTTGATTATCTTCTTTTCTTTGAATCTAAACCACATTACAACCATAGAAAGACCTTCTGATTCTCAGATTCCACAAGACTTGATGCTAGCAATTTGGTGAACGTATGATATGGATTTTTGTTGATTTAATTGTTTGGATGAGTGTTTAACCCCTCTTTGAGTCATCATATTTTCTGATAAGAGTGATTAGTGCTGGTTCAAGCAATTGTGTAGTGTTTTGAACTTCTGGAGGTAATTTGTTTTCAAAGTTTGTTTCATGTGTATATTCTGAGTTTGCAGGTAGAAGAGGAGTATTTGACTTAATTACTGGATGGAACCACTTGAGAAAAACTTTTTGAAAAACTTGTTGCATAATTGTCGGTAAACTTTGCTGGAGGTAAGTAATTTTGTTTAGGGACAAACAAAACTCTAAGTTGGGGAGAGTTTGTTAGGAGTAAATTAATGGTAAATTCATTTGTTAATAGAAGTAATTTAGTCTCCAAACCAATGCAAAATGTGATAAATCCATAGGTTTTTATTAAGAATTGAACTGAACAAGTTGAGTTCGTGCGTAAAGCAAATCGAATCACTTGTGGGTGTTATTGTTGCAGGTTTAGAGCTGAATTGAAGCTTGAGAAGAACATGAGGAGGAAAGAGAGCTGGAAGTCTCAAAGGCAGAAGAAAAAGATGGAAATTGCAAAGGGCGCGCCGCGGAAGTCCTGTGAGGCGCCGCGAAGATATCTCTGTTTTGAAGCGCGCCGCGCCAGTCCGATGCCGCGCCGCGGCCTCGGCGTTAAAAGCCCAAAACTTTTATTTAAAAGCCCTAGCTTCCAAGAGAAAAACAACTTTGGGAAGAGCGAAATTAGGAGAGCAATCTGAAGGTGCAGCCACAATCATCAATTGAAGACCAATTCTCTATCAAGCGAAGACATTCCTTTGATGAAGATGAATTCTTCCATTAATCTTTGTGTGTTCTTCATGTCTATGGAGAGCTAAACCCCTCGTGTTGAATCTAAGGTAGTAGTTAACCTATGAATATACAATACCATTAATTAATTCCTGTGAACAATTGTTTGAATTCGTTATCAATAAGAAATCTTGTTTTTATTCTTAAATTATCGTTGAATCTTTGATCGAAAGAAAGGATTTAACTTTTGCCCTAGGTTACTATATTGATTCAATACCACTTTGCAGAGATGGAATTGGGATTGAGTTTTCATAATTATCGTTCTTAATTACTATTATTGTTATTGATATTTGGAGAGATCGAATCTCATACCGGTAAAAGTTATCTAATTTGATTTGCAGACATGGAATCTTATTTGAGGATAAGTGAAGATAATGATTCAAAAGATTGTTCAATTGTGAATTAATTGATAATTGTATAGGAATAGGTTGATGAACCCTAAGGTTCAACATATTTCTCTAATCGTTAACAACAGTTCATTACTCGCTTTTAATCTATTGTTTACTTTTGCTATTATTAAAATCATAAAATAAATCAACTCAATTTTCCTAACTCAAAATAAACAACTATAGAACGGCAGTGATATTAACCAATCCCTGTGGATACGATATATTACCGAAAATATTTACCCAAAAATACTTTCAACACTGGGCAGAAAGTTGGGAATTTTTGGATTCGCTCAGTTCGCGCCGCGACCTCCTGTTGGCGCCGCGAACCCTGTTTTGCAGAATTTTTCCTAAACTTTGAAATGATGTATCTTTTGAACCGTAACTCCTTTTTAAGTGCCGTTTGAACCTACGTGAAGCCCTAATTGATGTTTTTCCATTGAATATGCTTAGTGTAACTTTGAATACTCTTGGAATCTTCTTGCATTGGATTTTGTTGACATTGGATATCCGGAATTGATTATGTCGTTTAAGTTGATCATGTCGTTTACGTGGATTGTGTTGTTTGAGTCGATTATGTCGTTAAGTGTGATTGTGAATGTGCATCATTGAGTCACATTCATTGCATTGTTTGAGACGGCCCTAGTGGCAAATGTTTGAGACGGCCCTTGTGGCGAATGTTTGAGACGGCCCAATGGCAATTATTTGAGACGGGAGTTTTACTCCAATGGTACCACATGCATTTGCATTGTTCGAGTTGCATAAGTAAAGTCGTGTGATGAGTCGTATTTGAATATTTGTGTGTGCATAACATGAATGTTATCTGGTGTCGATTTGATGGTTGTTTCGTTGAGCATATGTGATAAATGCCTATGTATGCCTTAATTGAGATTGATATTATTGTCGTCGGTAAGATGTTGAATGATGTGAATAGTAGTAAGTGATATATGTTGAGAGGTGGTGACCGATGTATGATTATTTCTCCGCTTTGAATATTATCATACGCTTCTTTATAATGAATGATATCTCACCCCTTCTGTTTGAATGTTGCCCTCCGTTGGTAACGTGCAGGTAATGACGCGGAGTAGTCGTGTACCTATAGCTCGAGTCGGTGTGTGTCAATGCTCTGATACGTAGCACTCGGGGAACGTTGGATTACTTGTTTACGTCTTGTTTCTTGTGTTTATCCTTGTTGAACTTTGTCCTTATGTTATGCTAAGACTTGTTAGATGTATTGAGCCGTGTTTGGCCTTGACACCATGAGTTGTATTGTTGTTGACTTATGATTTTCCGCTGCGATGCAAGTACTTAATTTGATGGCAATGATTAAAGATTTCGATATTGTTCTCCTACATGTGTGCTATGTATCTAAGTAATTGAGCATGATATATGTATGTGGTGATTTCGTTGTTGAATGTGACGCTCCGAATCGTTATGTTCTATTTGCTTAAAATTTTATACTCTGATATTTCTCTTTATTGCAACAAAACCGTTGAAAGAAAGTGTGCTGGTGCAAGATTGTATGAGAGCAGGTGTGAAAACATAAACAACATAAGAAAAATTTGTTGCACCAATAAGAGACAACATACACAAAGTGTATGATGAGAAAACACGAATGTTGAAATATACAGAATTAGCCTATGAGAAGTAAATCTTAAGTGAGAAATAGAAAAGTCTGCAAGTTATGCTTTATCCTCCATTGGATTAACGAGAAGTTGAAAAACACTTAAGAAGAATCCACAAATACTTGACCAGTCCTCATATTGCTCACATTGAATGACTAGAGAAACTGAATACACTGAGTTGGTGCTCGAGAGTGTTTCATGTTTACTTATGATCATTAAATGTGTTATCAGCTGTAACAAGATTCATGATCAGTATTCAAGAAGAAGATGAAGATCTAAGTACAAGAAGCAATCAACATAAGAGATGTCGCTCCATATCTGCTTATGAAGAAGAAAAGAAGATAGTCTTACAAGAAGGAATTACATTCAAGAGTTGAATCTCTAATCTCCTTACTCATACAAGAAAATACAAAACTGAAAGAAGCAATCAATACAAGAACTACTGCTCATAATCTGCTTTCAGAAGAAGAAGATCTCATCCAAAAGTTGAAGAAAATAAGACTACAAGATTATTTATTTTGTCTTGTAATTATTTGTAAAACACATAGAGTTGTAGCTCGTATTTTGTTATATCTTAGGAAACTTCTGATAAATTGTTTAGGCACTAGAAGTGACTTCTAGTCAGTGTGTCGTAAACATATGTATTTAGAATAGGAGATCACCTGCTTAACTAAGAAGCGCACTTGTAATCTCCAGAAGATTGATGAACGTTATATCCTGATGGGATCACTGAACGGTTCATGACCTAAGGTCAGTCACAATAGTTTGGTTGTGCAGGGTTAGTCACAGCAGTGGGCTGTGCAGGAGTCAATGGATGTTATATCTGTGGATCATATCACTGAACAGTCCATTGCAGTTAGTCACGATTTATTGGCTTGTGCAGGGTTACTAGATTGATGAACGTTATATCTCGCTGATATCACTGAACGATTCAGTCATCTAGGGGTTAGTCACTCGCGGGTAGCTTGTGCAGGGTTAGTCACAGCAATTGGCCGTGCAGGTTGTTAGTATCGACGGTTGATCGTGAAGGTGTAAGCAAGTTTGGTTATAGTGGATTAAGTCCTCTGTCGAGAGGCAAATCACCTGAGGAGGGTGGACTGGAGGTAGCCTTATTCAGAAGGTGAACCAGGATAAAAATGAACGTGTCTTTTACTTTCTGTACAATTCATTTAACTCAGAACATTCACGTAGAATATCTTCAGAACTGTACTGAGACAAGTCAGAAGTTCTGATGATATAAAGAAGTTAAAATGAATATTTCATTGGTTATGCAACTCCATTCCAAACATGCTTCCGCAACATTAAAGCATATCCAGAAGATGAGATACTAAGAGAAAGAAAATAATTTAGAGAAAGGGAACTTTAATTTGATAAAGAACACATTTAAATCCCCCATTTCTTGTGTTTTTCTCCGCCTTCAAAGTGTTGCAATAGGCTGTTTGTAATTTGAATCAGAAATAGACAACACTTCATGAAGTGTGGCGGAATGAAAACATACAACTCTTGGTAAAGGTTGCAGTAGGCCAAGCATTGTAAATTTTGGAAAATGGAATTGTTTCGCCAAGGGTCGCTACCTTATGAAACAATACTAAAGTGGCCTATAAAAACCTCATTCTGGATTCATAAATTAACAACAAAAAATATCATTTGATAAGCCTATCATCTTCACTAAAATTCCAGACACTCTTCGCTACATCCGAGTTTTCGTCGGTCTTACGTAAACTTGATAAAAGGCTGAATTATCCTAGGTATTCCTGCGTTCCAACTCTAAGACATATTGTGAGTACTTGAAATATTTAAAAGGAAAGTGATTTCGTTCACGATTCTAGCCTCGATCCATTTGACTTGAATTAATTTTTCTAACAATATTAAATACTTGGTTAAATAAAAGTATGTGTACATCTACATATTCATTGTTGATTCCAAAACTATAATATATATATATATATATATATATATATATATATATATATATATATATATATATATATATATATATATATATATATATATATATATATATATGTCCCATCCGGTTTTCATTAAATTGTTTAACATTTTTCCATGTATAATTGCTCATAAATTGTTGCAAAATAAACTCATTTATTTGAATGAAGTACACACTCAATGGAAGAGGTTGCGATTTGATGATGTCAGTGCCTTTCACAAAGGTCATATAGATATATCTCTTCTGCTACCATGAGAATTTTTACTCAGGTCATATAGATATATCTCTTTCGCCACTATGAGAATTTTACTGAGGTATGAGTATATGATATTTTAATTATGGATTCCATAATGTTAATGTTAGTGCGTGATGCACTTTTAGTGAGGAGAGAAAGAGAGAATAATAAAGGAAATAAGGATTATATTATTCACTTGAATTGTACAAATAAGGATACAACCTATGACTATTTATATACAATCCTAATTGGGTTTAGGCTTACTCAACTTGGTTTATATTTAATATTAAACCTAATATTTCAACACATCCCTCATAATTCAAGTTGTCGAACCTACACTATTCATAATCGAACTGAATTATTCCTAATTTCTTTCTCAAATTCAAGAATCTGTCAATCCTTTAGTGAAAAAATCGGTCAACTATGCTTCACTTGAGCAATGCCTAACTTCAAGTTCACCTTGATTCACCTTCTCCCTCAAGAAGTGAAATATTGCTTCGATATGCTTACTCCTTCCATGCAGAACTAAATTCTTCGCCAGATTTATGGCTGACTTGTTGTCGGTTTGCAACACAAACAGTTTCTTCACTTCGACTTCCATTTCTTCAAGTGAAGTTCTGATCCAAATTGCTTGACATGCCGCATGGGATCCTACTATATATCCAGCTTCACATGAAAACAATGTCACCACATTTTCTTCTTCGAACACCATGAGATTGGGGCACCAAATACTTAAAAGAAATATCCAGTTGTGCTTCTTCGATCTTCCTTATCTCCACACCAATCAGAATCTGAAAAATAATTTACTATTGATTTCTTTCCTTCAGAATCTTGTCGAAATAGTATTCCACAGTTTATTGTACAAATAAGGATATAACCTATGACTATTTATATACAATCCTAATTGGGCTTGGGCCAACTCAACTTGGATTATATTTAATATTAAACCTAATATTTCAACACATAAGTTATTGCCCCCTAAAATATATGAAGTTTTATTTTTAGTTTCTGAAAATTTTCATTCAAAAATTGGTCCCCTAAAATTTTAAATCTATACTATTGGTTCCTACTATTAAATTCGGTTAACAAAAGATTACGTGGCACACCCAAACATTTCAAAATTTTCTTTTTTATATAAGTATTGATAAATATTAAAACAATTATTTATACTTTGTTTCATAAATAAGCATAATATTGCAACTAGCATAGTGGCGAGTGTCCTTAGGTTTGAGTAAAGGTCGTGTGTTTGATTCTTTTAAAAGATAATTTTGTGAGATTTTAGATCCAATTCTAATATCTCGACAGGGATAGCTTTTTAGTTCAATAGAAATTGAGCATGTTATCGAAGTTTTTTCACATGTTGATGTCGAAGTCCTGCATGTTGTAGTCGAGTTTTCTAGCATGCAGTAGTCGATAATGCTAGGTTTGTTAGCATGTCGAATTGGGCATGTTTGTTTACCCCCCCAATTGTTTAAGTTAGCTTGTAGTCTAAGTTAGCTTAGTAGTCTGTAAGTAGACTAATTCTCTCAGGTTGTTGAGTGATAATGATTGTTGTTATTCATTTGTAATCATATACCATAATAGAGAAAGTGAATAGAAAAACAGTTACAACCAATTCAGTTATTTTCTTCTTCTTCCCTCTTATCTCTCTTTTGTGAAACCTAATAGGGTTTCTAGTGTTTTTTCTTGACGACACTTTGTTACTTTAAACCAGTGCGGTGATCATGGAGAAGAAGATGTTGTCAATGAAGTATGAGATTGAGAAATTTACCGGTGTGAATGATTTTGGTTTGTGATACTTGAAGATGTAAACCCTTCTTATTCAACAGGGTTTGCTAGAAGCGTTGAAGGGAGCCGCAACCATTGATGATGCGCTAACGGAGAAGGAGAAAATGAATATGGTAGGGAGAGCCCATAGATCCATCGTTTTGAGCCTTGGTGATAAGGTTCTCCTGAAGGTGTCGAGGGAGAAGACAGTGGCGGGTGTGTGGTCGAAACTCGAAATTTTGTACATGATCAAATCATTGGTCTAACGCCTCTACCTGAACCAAACTCTGTATTTATTCAAGATGAGTGAAGACAAAGTCTTGGTTGAGCACTTGGATAGTTCAACAAGATGATTCTTAATCTTGAAAATATCGATGTCAAGATCGATGATAAAGATCAAGTGTTGTTTATGTTGTGTGCTTTACCATGTTCTCATTCTCAATTAAAAAAAACTATCTTGTATGGAAGATATTCCTTGACTTTTGAAGAAGTTCAATTTGCCTTGTACTCAAAATATTTGAACAAACGAAAAGAGCCTAAACTATCGTATGTTGGTGAATTTTTGTCCGTTAAAGGGAAATTCTCGAAGAAAGATGGTAAGTTTGGAAAAAAGGTAAAGGTCAGCAGAAATTTTATGATGGTGATACTTCTACAATTAAGTGTAATCACTGTAAGAAGGAGGATCACACACGAAAAGTGTTCTAAGATCGATAAAACAATCATGGTGGAAAGGACACTGGTAATGCAACCATTGTGCAAGATAATTTTGAATCATCTGGCGTTCTTGTAGTTTCGAGCAGCCATTCTTGCAAGGAACGAATAATAGATTCAGGTTATACTTGGCACATGACTCCAAACAAAGATGTGTTTGAGGAATCTTGTGTTCAAGATGGTGGATCAATGCTGTTGGGAAACAACAAAGCCTGCAAAATTGTAGAAATTGAATATGTAAGATTCAAGCTCCAGGATGAGTCAATAAAGCTATTGACTGGTGTCAGGTATGTATTTGATCTGAAGAGAAATTTGATTTCTCTTGGTGAACTTGACAAGAAATGATATATTTTCAAAAGTGAGTAAAGTATCCTAAGGGTAATGAAGGGGTCGAAGGAAGTCTTGAGAGGCATCAAAAGGCAATGCCTGCATACCCTTGAGGTTGAGGTTGAGGTTGTAAGTGGTTAAGCAGACGTGGCATCCATAAAATGTGTCGAAAACTGAGTTATAACATAACTGACTTGGCCATATCAGTGAAAGAGTCAAGGTCAAATTGTCGAAACAAAATCTGCTATGTGGTGACAATGTCGAAAAGCTGGAGTTTTATGAACCTTGTGTATTTGGTAAATTCTATAGGAAATTGATAATGACTACCTGTGGGCTAGAGACTGTTTGAGAAGAGTCATTAAGCCACCTCAGAGACTTGATTATGTAGATCTCATAACCTTTGCTTTAATCTCTACAAATGAGGTCCTTGATGAATAGTCTAGAGACTACAAGGAAGTTGTCAGGAGTCAAAATAAGATTGAGTGGCTGAAGGCCATGAATGATGAGATGAAATTTCTTCACCTAAGGAAAAATAAGTGTTGGAAATATCATGCAATATGATATGAAAGTCACAAATAGACTCGTCTTCATTCATTCTCATATTCTCTAACTTTGTTGTAAGAAGCTACAACCTTAACATACAAACTTTAGATGTGGCTTCATGTTCAATTTTGAGAATCTCCCATGATTTTTTAGCTTCAAAACATGTGTTGACCCATTTGAACATGTTCTTGTCCACACCATTGAAGACAACATTCAAAGCCTTGGAGTTTTCAAGAGCTTCATTATCTTTAGCACCAGTCCACTCAACTTCTGGTATCAAGCTTGTTATACCATCTTCAGAAGTAACCACGGGATGTTTCCACCCTTTTATCACAATTCACAACTTTCTATGTTTTACCGTCCATGGATTTGAGAAAGACAACCATTTTAGTTTTTCAATAATCATAATTGGTGTCATCCAAGTCAGGTTGTTTGTTGACTGATCCTCCATCTTTAGCGTTGTCCATTTGAGCAGAATTTATCAAAAGTGACCCTTTCAAGAACACATCATATCATATGTCACGTATTAGAAAGGTGAATTAGCAATTGATAGGAATTTAGTTCAGGCGACCCGAGATCGTGCCCACTCGATATCTCTAATGGTCCTTAAAAAATCAATTAGTTTCTTTGAAAAAAATCAATTAGTTTTTGTCTAATCAATTTTTTACTAAAGCAATATTATATCTTTTTTTTACTAAAGCAAATTCATATATTTTTAATAAGATTACCATTTTTAAACATAAATTAGTATTTTTAACCTATGCGATGCACGAGAAGAAGTTAAAGATCTTACTATAGAATTGTAATAATATGTGTAAAATTAAATACTCGCTTAAACAAAATTTAATATAATATATTCAATAACTAAAAAGAAAATTAAATTTATTTATAGACATATAAAAAATCTTGAATTTTATACATAGTCGGCCAAAACAACAATGCCGAGAATTTTTTTAAAGGTATCTTACATCAAATTAAATAATAATAATAATAATAATAATAATAATAATAATAATAATAATAATAATAAAATATTATAATTAAAAATAAATATGAAAGAGAAATTTTTTACAATATGCAAAAAAAAATAGTGTGAGAATATAGAGAGAATTGATATCGGGAGTTGGTGTATAAACTTATGATTGATAGTTTTTAATTATAGTTATAAATAGATAATGAAAACCTTGACTATTAAGGATGTTAATCAATCATACATAAAAAAAATATAATTAATATTATAAATTTATAATAGGTTTAATTGCAATTTTAGTTCTCCTATTTTATTTTTTTATTTTGATCTTTTTATTTTAAAAATTACTATTTTAGTTTTTTTTTTTAGTTTTTTATGCTATTCTCGCCCATGTTTTGTTTTGTTTTTTTGCAAAATTAATCTTTATTTTTAACAAAATGGTATAGGGTTAAATAGAAATTAGATTTTTGTGCATAAAACCCCTTATTCTTGTGCATAAAACAAAAGATAATGAACTAGTCTCTTTTCTATTTTCTTCTACAAATGGTATAGGGTTAAATAGAAATTAGATTTTCATATCTCAAAATCAAACTAAAACATAATAGAAATATTATTATCATTGTGAAAGAGACAAAAAAAATTAGAATATTCTATAGATGACATTATATACATCAATTCATCTTTAACATCAATGTATCACCACTTTGTATCATCTCCTTCATTTTTCTCTCCTTCTCTCTCCATCATCTCTATTTCTCTCTTAATTTCATTATCTCTCTTGATTATATTTTGTTTTTTAATGATGAGTGAGAGTAAGATTAAGAGAGAGATAGAGAGGATGGAGAGGGAATGAGAGAAAAATGAAGGAGAGGATCAAGTCCCAATGTATCACAATTCAATTTCTTCAATAATATATTTATTAAAAAAATTGTTATGAATATTTATGTTAGTGGATGTCCATCCATCTCCATGTTCTTCATCTTCCTATTCCATACTTAATATGTGTTTAATATGTGTGATTTTCTATCTCCCTTGAGTCCTATAAATAGAGACCCATATTACAATGTAAAGCACACTTGAAATAAGATAAGATAATATTGCTCTCTTTCTTCTCTACCTCTCTTTGATCTCTCTATTGTTTTAGTTAATTTCATAACACGTTATCAGCACGAAACTCTACCGTGTGAGCGATTTTATGATCAATTTGCATAATCATGTTTCTTCTCTTTCGAGTAAGTTTTTAAGATTTTTCTTCATCTTATAGATTAAATTTTAGCATGCTATTCTATTATTTTTTTGTATAAGATTTCACTGAAAATTTTGTTTAATTAACACAATTATATATTTTAAAGTTGTCTATCATCGATAAGTTCTTGATGCATCCCTGAAGGATTACTTAAAGAATGTTTGTTCAATTTTTAAGAAAACAACAATTGTAATTTTCATGCATTCCTGAAGAATTGCATGAATAACGTGCATCCCAGAAGGATTATAAATATTATTATTTTTATTAGTAAACGATTTGTGATTGAGTTCCTGAAGAACTGCAAAATGTGATTGAGTTTCTGAAGAACTATAAAAAAATTGTGATTGTGATTGAGTTCCTGAAGAACTATACAAAAAAAAAAACCTCTCTTAAACTAATGTTAAGATATCTCAAGAGAATTACTTAAAGAATTATTTTTCTTAATCGATATGAATGTATTTGATTAAAGCGTTTAATAATGAAATACTATTATATGGGTTTTGACTTATATTGGAGGTATCGAATATCTTTGTATTACACAACACAATTTGGACAGAAAATGGGTAATAGAAAAGCTACAGTTTTTTTTCCCGGGCTTGTACTACACTTATATTAGTACAATTGAAGCACATGTCATTGTAAACCTGTAGTTTACAAATTACACTTAAATGTGTCGTTGGTAAAACCGGTTGGGTCATCTCGGATTTAATATGACGCGGATAATTTGTATTGAAGAACCAGAAGTTTCTTCAATCCAGTCCATTTTTGTGTGTTTCTAAAGGAAAATAAAAATTTGAGAAATTACGATTTTATGACACTAATTGTTGCATCGACTAAAATTAGGGGTGGCAAAACGGGCCCGGCCCGTTGGGCATGCCCGTTTTACCCGCACTTTAGTGCGGGGCGGGCCAAGGTTTTAGGCCCTCACCCTCTAATGTGACCGCCCCGCCCCGCCCCGTTTTCAACGCGGGCTTTTGCGGGCATGTGCATTTTCATAAATTTTTATGTTTTTAGGCTTAAAAGGTGCAATGCCCGCGGGCTTTGCCCGCCCCGCCCTCACTTTTTTGCGGGGCGGGGCTAGGTTTTAGGCCTGCATCTTCAACTATGCCCGCCCCGCCCCGCCCCGTTTATTTGCGGGCTTTTGCGGGGCGGGCTAAACGGGCGCGGGCATGCCCGTTTGCCACCCCTAACTAAAATATCATGCATATGTCTCTACTCACAACCAGAAGTTTGTGAAATTATTTTCTCAACTAATTAGACTAAGATCTTGTTTTTTGGATTTTTTAGAAATTCCTGTATATGTATCACATATATTATTAAAATTGATATTGAATATCATGTAATATATGTTCATAAAAAGAAAATGGACCCGAAGATCCATTATTTAGACGTCTAAAGTTAATTATATGGTTGATACTTATGAGATCATCAATTCTAAATTATATATTTGAAACACCCAAAGTATGATATTAAGATATTTATTCGCATTAAGCCAACAAGATACTATATCTTACTCCTCACTAATTTATTATAATACTTCTCATCTAAGTGAATATTTGGATGTGTTGTGTATATTCCAATTGCTCCAATATAATACATTAAGATGAGTCTTGAAAGAATATTGGAAAAATATAATTAATATGAATCTCAATTTTGAGGATATAATTTGAGAAAATAATCAAATACTTGATTTCAGCCCAGTAGGCTCATTATCACTTGATAAATTAATTTTCTCAATATTAGGGGGAGAGAATAAGCAGCTGAAATCATGAACAAGAAGTTCAAATGAACAATTTAAACTAAATTGTTGTCTTGATCCTCGTACAATTCAATATGAACCAAATGTTCACAATATTATTCATTTGCAAAGTTTATGAAATAAATTATCAGCTGATAATACTCCACTCAAAGTGGATTCTCTTATTGGATAATATAATAATGCAAATGAGTTGTTGTTGCGCCTGAAGCGTGGTATGAAAGTTGGTTCCAATGTTAAAAATCCTCTACTAAGAAAAGAAACTAAAGATGACCCAAGTGAGGATATGAAAATGCTTAGAGCACTTTGACATAATTTAATTTTCAGTTCCAGAAGAATAAATCAAGTACTTGAAATATAAAATAAAGAGATCTCGATAAATTATGTCATGGATGAAATGGAACCGAAATTGAGATAACTGAATAAAGTCAATATTGACAATGTCTTTGTATACAATATAGCGCTAAAAGTGATCAATGATAACGAGGATCATGAGTCAAAGTCTATTAAAGATTGTAGACTAAGTGAGAATTGGCCAAAATAAATATATTCAATTGAAGAAGAACTAAACTCACTTTACAAGTAACTCACTTTTGGACCTGTAGTCCGAACACCTCAAGATGTGAAATTAATGTGATATAAATGAGTTTTTGTGAAAAAGAAAAATAAGAATGATATAAAGTTTGATTTACTGCTCAATGATTTTCACAAAGACCTAAGATTGATTTTGATATATTCACCTGTAGTTGATTCAATCGATTTTTGATAATTAATTAGCCTTGTAACACATGAAGGGCATAATTTGAACATGATGGGTGTAATGACATCTTATTTATTGATTCACTTAATAGTGACATTTACCTGAAACTCCCTGAAGGGTTCAATATACCAGAGGCACGTAATTATGGATCTCGAGAAAATTACTACATCAAATTGAACAAGTCTCTGTATGAGTTGAAAGAATCTGGATGCATGTGGTATAATCGCCTCAGTGAATATTTACTAAATGATGAATATACAAATAATTCAATTTGTACTTGTATTTTCATAAAATGATGTGGAAAAGAATTTGCAATACTAATTATCTATGTGAATGTGATACATATTATTGGAACTCCTGAAGAGCTTCCAAAAGCTATAAATTCCTTAAAGAAAGAGTTTGAGATGAATGACCTAGGAAAAACAAAAATTATGTCTAGCCTTACAAATTGAGAATTTGGACAATGGAGTATTTGTACACCAGGAAGATTATATAGAAAAGTGTTGAAACACTTCTATATGGACAAATCTCATTCGTTGTCTACTCCAATGATTGTTATATCATTAGATGTAGAGAAAGATCTTTTCAGGCCTCAAGAAAATGATTACAAAAATTGTTTGGTCCTGAAGTACCATATCTTAGTGCAATTGGAGCACTAATGTACCTTGCTAATTATACACGTCTTGATATATCGTTTGTGGTCAATCTATTACCAAGATACTATTATTCACCTACATGAAGACATTTGAACGGAGTCAAACATATACTTCGTTATCTTAGAGATGCTGGTTACTTGTCAGATTCTCACAATAGTAGATCAGAAACAGGCTATTTGTTTACATGTGATGGTACAACCATTTCATGGAGATCTATGAAACAACTCATGGAAACAACTTCATCAAATCCCGCATTACTATTACCACTACATGAAGTCACTTCGAAGAAGACATTTCTAGAAACAACTACAAAGAATATCGTCTCACATGTAAATGTCTGCATGAGGGGGAGAAATACATATGTTTTGCACTCTTTTTTCCTTCACCATGGTTTTGTCCCATTGGGTTTTCCTGGTAAGGTTTTTAACGAGGCAATTCACATTCAAAGGATATTGTACTCTTTTTCCTTCACTAGAATTTTTCCCACTGGGTTTTTTCTAGTAAGGTTTTAACGAGGCATATCCTCAATGGACATCCAAGGGGGAGTGTTATGAATATTTATGTTAGTGGATGTCCATCCATCTCCATGTTCTTCATCTTCCTATTCCATACTTAATATGTGTTTAATATGTGTGATTTTCTATCTCCCTTGAGTCCTATAAATAGAGACCCATATTACAATGTAAAGCACACTTGAAATAAGATAAGATAATATTGCTCTCTTTCTTCTCTACCTCTCTTTGATCTCTCTATTGTTTTAGTTAATTTCATAACAGTTTTTGTGATGCTTAAAAAACATAGGTTAAAGAGAAAAAGGTTGTTTGAGTCAAAACAACTCTCCAAAATCAACATCAAAGCATATTCTAAGTGCTAAGACTAATCCCCTTAATTGTGTAATATATTATAATTATCCAAACACACATGGTTGAAGGAATACAAAAAAAATATATATATAGAGTGACATCAATTTTGTAATAATGAATCAGGTCAAACTTTAATAATCTTAATTTTTTTCATTAAATTAAAGATAAATAATAAATAAAAATAATTTAGTCATTGATACGTGTAAAATGAATCCATATGTTTATTGTTTTTACATAAAGAGCTAAAAAAATTGATGTATTATTAGCTCTTTCATTGTTAACTATTATGTTTTTGGGATTAACATTGACTAAAATTTGTTTGCATTTTGGTTAGATATATATAGTTGATTTATATAAAAGAACTTTACAAGTGATATTTGGATACATGTAATGTGAAACCTCAACCAGACCCGTGCGATAGCACGGGTTTCCTACTAGTAAAATATAATAAAAATAATAGCAATAAATAAAACCTCATCAATATTTTGAACCTAGGCTTCATAATTTAAGAATTTTCGTTAAAGTGAAAAAAAGTTACTGTAAATTATAATGTTGGGATATTTGAATTTTTTTGAGTATTTAACTTTAAAATGTGGGATAAACATACTCCTTCGTCAATTATAATAAATAAATATATTATATAATAAATAATAAAATAAATAAATGTTAAAAAATTCATGAAAATAGAAATAAAGGATATGTTAGTAGACACTTTCTTAAATCGTGGGAATAAGATATAGGTTAGTAAAAAATGTCGGTTTATATTAGGGGTGGTAAAACGGATCCGATCCGTTTGACATGTCTGTTTTGCCCTCACTTTAGTGCAGAACGTGTCAAGGATTTTGACCCTAACCCTCTAATATGTCTGTCCCGTCTCGTTTTTTCGCAGGCCTTTGCGGACATGGTCATTTACATAAATTTTTATGTTTTTAAACTTAAAAGGTGTTAAGAAATGTGGTTGGGCCTAACTCAATCCTACAAAACCGGCTTATAGGGTGAGGATTGCCCCCCACTTATAAAGACATGTTCAGGCCATATATTGTCCGATGTGGAACTCTTAACACACCCCCTCACGCCCAAGACTAGACAACTAGAGCGTGGAAATAAATGGTGGGTGGTCCGATAGCGAAAATCATAGAAGGTGGCCCATCGGATCTTAGACGAGGCTCTTGATACCATGTTAAGAAATGTGGTTGGGCCGAACTCAACCCTACAAAACCGACTTATAGGGTGAGGATTGCCCCCCCCCCCCACTTATAAAGACATGTTCAGGCCATATATTGTCCGATGTGGGACTCTTAACAAAAGGTGTAGTGTCCGCGGGCTTTCCTTGCCCCACCTTCACTTTTTTTTTTGCAGGAAGAGTCGAGGTTTTAGGCACGTATCGTCAATTATGTCTGCCCTATTCTATTTTTTTCGAGCTTTTATTGGACGAGTCTAAACGGGACGGACCACCCTAGTTACATAAGTAGTGGCATAAAAGGTAGAAATTAGAAGAAAGTTTCTTATTTCTTAAATAATTAAAAATGTGATATATTAAAACAAATAAATAATGAAAAGTTATTGGAGTGCATAATAATAAATAAATAAATAAATAAGTAAAATAATATATATATATATAACTACAATATTGTCCTTAATTTGCCAAAACAATTATTTAAATAATCGTTTTTTTAATAACCCACTCACTTTTTTTACTTTTTTCACACCCACATCTTTAAATGATTTTCAAGTCCGTTCATATCCTTTTAATAACACTTTGTGCATGCATCAATCATCATCCGTTTCAAATTAAAATTCACTATGATCCTAAAAAATATGCGTCAATTACTACTCGGTTAGTTTCAAAATGTAACAAACAAATCATATTCAAAATTTGAATAAAACATAATAACAAAATTAATAACCAAAAAAACATTATAAACTTTTTAGTACCCCAAGGAGTCAATTAAAACATTGGAAATTGCATTTTTTTGGCATCAAAATTCCATTCATCTGCTCTATCTTTCTAACCCTATTAGGAAAGGTCATTTTCATCAAATGTTGTTTCAGAACAACTGAATCATCTTTATCACAGAAAGTGTCATTGTCATCATCGAAAATTTTCTGCCATCACTGCTCAAATATCTTTGAACTTTGACACAAGAGCAACAAAGAGGTTATTTTTTTATTTGTTTTTATGATTGAATAGAAATAGTGAAATTCTAAGCATGGGAAACTAGGAATTGATTGTGTTTTTTTGTAGGGTAATTGTGATTATCATTGTAGTTTTTGGTGTTTCTATTGTTTTGAATTTAAGAAGATCTTAGGCTTTTCCTTATGATTATTACTACTTTTTCAATATCACTTTTGTTTTAATTTGTAACTTTTGTCTCATATGCTCATTGTCTGTCTCAGAATTTTGGTCCGTTAATATTTAATTTATTCTATACTAATAGTATCGATCTAGTACTAAGAAAATCACGTACACAACTATGAGTACTATAAATCGAAACTGGTTAGTGATTACATCGAAACTGGTTAGTGATTACATCAAACCTAGCAATATTGATTTCTGCCTATTGAATTAGAATTTGACGTCACAGTAGCATTATTTTAAAATTTGATGATTCGGATTATTTTTTATTATTATACTAGTGTTTATATTTGTGGTATAGGTTCTGCTAAACTACTAGTATTTGGAGATATTGTGGCACTAAATTCCACTTTGTTCATACTTTTATATATTAAAAAAATGTGTCAATTTTCTATATATTATATTGCATTATGTACCACCACTTGTATTCATTAGGCTGTTACACTTGTTTATGATTCTCTATTTTGACAGAAACTCACACTTGTTTTTTTTCATAAGAGTGTACTAACTTTTAAATTGTTTCTTACTTCAGATTTTGACACATAAAGTGTAATTATGGGAAAAGCTACAAGATGGTTGAAGGGTTTGTTTGGAATGAAGAAGGAGAAAGAACACAGTAACAAATCAGGTCCATTGTTTCTAGACAAGGAGAAAAAACACATTAACAAATCAGGTCAATTGTTTCTAGATAGGAAGGAGAAGAAACAATCATGTAAGGATCATCAAAATCACATTAGTCAAACAAGTGTTCAAGGTTTTGATAGTGCTAGGTACAGTGTTGCTGAAAAACAGAATGAGTACAATAAAAAAGCAATTTTTTCAAGGTCATTAAGCCATGGCAGTAGTAGAGGATCATTGTTTTTTGGTAGCAGGGAGTGGAGGGCTGCTGTCAAGATTCAATCATTTTTCAGAGGCTTTTTGGTATGTGAATGTGACCAACTTTTGTATTCTAGAAAAGTTCATGTTAAATTTGTTTTAACTATTAAGGATGTTTTTTTAATCATGTGTTGTCTGTTTTTTCTGTTTCCAAAATTAATGTGGTTTGTCTGTTGGTATTTCAATTCAAATTTTGTGTCATTTGTTGCTTTCAGGCGCGAAAAGCTCTTCGAGCACTAAGAGGATTGGTTAAGATACAAGCTCTTGTTAGAGGCTTCCTTGTTAGGAAAAGAGTTGTTGCAACACTTCACAGTATTCAAGCTCTGATGAGAGCTCAAGCAGTTGTTCGTTCACGACGAGCGCGTAGATCCTTTGATAAGGAGAATGCGCGTCCGAAACATATCCATAGACGAAAACATTTGGTAATTTATTAGTTCTTGATTCCTTCATTCTAAATCTGATATATTTTCTTCAAAACTTTAGTCTTTATTCACTCTTGTTATTTTTCTCATGTAGCAAATGTTTGATGAAACTCGAAATGTACAACATGATCATAAATGGCTGCACAATTCTGGCTCAAGTAGATTTGATCCAAACCGGGTAATCCTCGCGATTGATCCTCACAGGTCTAGTTCAAGATCTTCAATGTCCGAATATAGAGACGATATGCATCAACACTACTACGAAACAACATCATCCTCCCTTCCAAGTCACCTTTCGCGTAGGATTTCACTTCACGAATGCCAACATTCTCAAGATTTTGATTCGTGCTTCAATAATGTTAATGACGAGCATAAATTCTTTACGGCTCATAGCACTCCTCGGTTATCAAACTCTTCCCAAGCTAATACTCCTTTGGCGAAGAGCGTTTCTGAAGAGACCAGCATGTTCTTGCCTTACTCTAACTGTCCTAACTACATGGCTAATACTCATTCATCTAAGGCGAGAGTGGTAAGGTCTCGCAGCGCCCCGAAGCAAAGATCTGATGTCAAGAAAAGGGTTCCACTTGAGGAAATAATGGCCACAAGAAATAGCTTAAGTTCTGTAAGAATGCATTGGTAATTTCATCAATATACAGTTGTTTAAACATGGTAATTTGGATCTATTGGGGAATCAAAAGGAAAATTTTGAGAGCATAATGATGTAGAGATGTTTTTGTTAAATAGTATTTTACTTTGTGATTTCTGTTCAATAGATATTTGAATATCTATTGGCATAACTACTATAGAATATTTCTTTCTTGTGCTCTATTTTCTTTTTTTCAAATGATTATCTCATATAATGAATTTGCTTTGTTTTGCTCTTTTTTATATATTTTTTAGAAGAAATATTCTCTATTTTGTATGCTTGTTTCTTTTACTTCATATGATCAGAAATTTTCAATTAGGGAAACTCTTTAAATACAATCATCTTTTTTAATGCTTCGAAAATTAAATTAAAGAAAAATAATCTCTCCTCTATGAAGTTACTCTTACTTAATTTAAGAGATTCTTCATTGATTCCTCACATTTTGTTAACTAAAAAAACATAATGGGACAACTTCTCTACTCATCAAAAAAAGTTTGGTAGTGTACCTCCAACCAATTATGATTCCATCTCATTTAATACATTTAATTATTTATTAAAATACTATAAATATTTGTTGTTTTTAAAGCATTTTACAAAGGAGGTAACCTTACCCAACTTTTTGAGTTGGGTAGATAAGAATTCACCGAATATTAAAAAAAATCTTTTCAGAAAAGACAATTTTATAATCTTAACTCAAATATTCAAAAAATCATTATACTTCAAATTTTTATAAACCAATAAGTTATGTTAGCGTAAAAGAAACTTGTTAAATAAGTCTTAAAACATTAAGTTACAAAGAAAACATAATTTGAAATTGTAAAAATCAAAAAGTTCTAAAAAGAAATTAGGAGATCGATAGAAGTTGTCTGAATCTCAGATAGGAGGTTCGGCAGAGGTGGCTGGCGGCGCTGTGAGACAGCGGCTAGAAATCATAAATCTACGGCGGCGGTTTAAGTCGGCCCGTGGACGGTTCGGATTTTCATTCATCCTATTTGGTTTTCTCAATTAATGTATTTTAAACTTATCTGTTTCAGTCTGTTGATCCATTCTTTAATGGTTTGTGATTTGAGTTTGTTATGAATCTATTGAGTTTGCACAGTATAAATATGTCTCACTTGAATTTTTGTTATCATGACCTTTAGAATTTTATGACTAAGGACATAGGACAGAGGTGACAATTCTAGCAAGGAAAAAAATTTAGAGAGACAATGGTTGAGGGAAACCTTTGGAGGTATTTAAAGGGATTGACAAATAAATTGTGATTCATATGTTGAGAGTTTGAGAGATTGAAAAATAATTGGGTAGAAAATAGAATTTGCTCATAGAAAATTGGATAACTATTTCTTTGTAACTTATTTGCAATCTTTTGTAACAACTTTTAAAAATATAGTGAATCAGAGAGAGTTGCTATCTTTTCCATAATAGATCGTTTGATTGAACTAGACAAACAAGTTATTATATTTCTTGTCTTTTATCTTCTTTTACCAAGTTGAATTGATGTCTAATTGTGTAAAGAGGTATTTTTGTTGAAGAGCGTGTACTTTATTTGTCATTGTTATTTGTTCTCACACATTAAAAATTTTAATGTGATTGACTTCTGAATAATTTTTCAAAATATTTTTAACAACTATACCAATTTCACAACTAAACTAATGTCATGTTTTAAAAGGGTAATGCTAACATGTGTCATAAGGGTATATGTTAAGAAATCTACAAATAAAAAGTTTGTATTGAAAAAATAAATAAATTAATTAAATCTAAATATTTAATAAAAGCAATGCACAATTTCCAAAAAAAAATATTTTTACATTTAGTTCTTTACATATATCATAAGGGCAAATGTTAACATTATTCTTTTTAAAATGATTAAAATGTCAAAAAAAAATTTATAATTATCTAAAATATATTATTTCTATTTAATATTATTAGAGAATAGGGAATAGTTTTATATTTTATTCTTCAACTTCAAATAGAAAAGGAATATTCTATGAGATATTTTAGAATAAGATAATTTTAGGATGGTATTAAGGGATTGCTAACCCTACCCTATGTGGTGGAAAAATACCCTATGCAAAAGCAACTGCATCACACATTAGTTTAAATAGTTTAAATGGTTTTGTTCAATCAAGTGCTTCCACAATAGGTGCAGAGAACAGTGCCTTCTTAAAATATTTGAAAGCATGCTCACATTCCTCACTGAAGACATATGAAGTATTATGCTGCAGTAGTTGGCACAAGGGTTTTGTGATCTTGGAAAAATCATTGATAAACCTTCTATAAAATCCAACATGTCCATGAAAATTTTGTATGCCTTTAATGTTGTATGGGGGCGATAGTTTCCAAATTACTTCAATCTTTGCTTGATCCACCTCCAATCCTTCCTTGGAAATCCTATGACTCAAGACAATTTCTTCCTTTACCATGAAATGAAAATTTTTCCCAATTTAACAACAAGTTGTATGGTCTTGAATGATGCATTGTTTGAAGGAACCTAACTTGGAGTATGTTTTGTGCAGGTTTGCAAGTCTTGGCCTGGAGATCTTGAAGAACGAAGATGCTAAAGGAGGATACGGTTGTGGTGTCTGCTCTAGAAACGTGGCGGTTTTTGCGTAGTGGCTGATTTTGTCGAATTTGTCAACCGATGTTATTTTGTTTTGTACAGGTTTTCGACAGTCATTTAGCACGGATGCCTGAACATGTCATCATGTGAGTTATCCAATGAACACTACTATTGTTGGTATTCCTTAATTATCTTACTCTACTGATGCATTGCTTTGTATTGCTGTTGGGAGTTTTGATCACTTGGCATATGATTCGACAGGAGGTACATACCCAAATATTCTTCACCAGTAAATTGCTTTGTATTGCTGTTGGGATGAGATAACATTGTATGATTACTTTCTTAAACCCCAAGAAGGTACAGATTTTGATTGTTAATTTAGTGTTTCTTTTTATATGACTAATAAATGTCTATGTCAAGTGGTTATAAATATTCATTTGATGATTCATTTCAATATGTCAGAAGAAACAGCTTAGTGAAACTGGTAGAAGAAACAACAATATTAGAGAGCTTATAGGCAAAAGTTAAAGAGAGTTTATATACATGTCTTAAGCTCTCTTGAACAATTTTACATGTAATTGTGTCAATCGATAAGTTCCAATTACCTATAAACCAACTAGGCCTTAAAGGAACTATGTATGTTCATCAAGATAACTCATTTAATCATTGTCTTGCAGAAACTATGTTTAACTTACTGCTACATGAGGTTAGTTGTATCACCTTAGTTAGCTGACTAAAATGGATGAAGAAACCAAATTAATGAGCTATATGTTCACTGAAATAGAGGTTTCAAAGTATTTACTAGAATGGAGATAAATCATTACTGATTGTAAAGTCTAAAGGTTCAGCTGGAATATATAAATGCAAGTAACACTAAGGTATAGTGTTAGCTATTTCCTCTTTTCAAAACAAAGCCATGATTGAATGTGAAGGGCAAAAAAAATAAATAAGAGGGAGTGCATGAATTGTCAGCATTGTGCATTGCTATTCAAGTTCCCTATCAACAGTTATTTGACAAAGGAATGTCTAAACCAAACTTCAGCTGTTCATGTGAATGATGTTTCCAATAAAAACATTAAGGGCACTTATGATGTTAGAACTGCTTCTATTCATTTTGCTTGTAGTGACATTGCTGCTTGCAAAAACATAACACTTTCCGAGGTTGAGCTTTTACCATTTAAAGGTGAGTTATTGGATGATACTTTTTGTTGGAATGCTTATGGTGTTCAAGAGACAGTAATATACCTCCAATTGATTGTTTAAGGGAAGGTGACCCTGAGGCTGTGGGTGATCTTTCTACATATCACTATAGTAATTAGTTAATGATATTGTTCTATATTTGGTATCTTAGGTACAAGATATATTAGTGTTACATAGGTATAAAGTGCCTTATAATATTTTCTTTTCACAAGACTGTTTATTTCCTTCTGATCTTTCAGATACACAAGTTTGGAAGCCTATATTTTCAAGTCGCTGGAGAAGTAACATGGTTAACTTGTATTGTGAGAAGTGTATAACACTCTGGGCTGACAACATGCGCAACATCAAGCACCATTACATGATAAATGAATCTTCTCAAGCTTAATATTGACCAAAATAATAAAATATCATGTAGTCTAATTGTTGATGCTGCATATTTTAAAGGCTATGTAATATTGTCAAAACTACTCTAAAAGAGAAATCTTTTTATTTCTATCTATTAGACATTAAATTGTCTCATGTGGACTACAAAATAGCACCATGAGGATGCGAGCTTTTCATTGTGCTGATTAATAATCAATATTAAATTGCTTAATGGTTTTTAAGAAATTTTGCAAAAAAAAGCTTAGGTCAAATCTGTGAAAGATCTTTTCAACAATGTATATTATTCATGAGATGAAAGATACTGTTCATGTTAGGATGAAAGATAACAAATTAAGATTATTTTTAAGCACTGTTGAATTTTTAAAATGATGTTTGAGTTTGTTTATTAAATTTTCAGTGTATACAAATTAAGAAAAGTCACACTATTTATTTTAATATGAATGAAAAAATTTGTTCTAATTTTTTTAATCAATTCTATTTATTTTTTATCAATAAAAATATTAATTTTAATTAATGTATTTTTTATTTTAATACAATTAAAATTTTATATTATTAAATTAGATAATACTCAACAATTGTATAACCAACTAAATTTTTAATTTATGGGTCACTACCAGCACAATACATATTTTAAGGTATACGTGTTCATTCTAAATGTTTAAGGTTTTAAATTTTGTTTCTCTTTTATTATTCACCTTAAGATATAAATTACCCGTGCGGACGCACGGGTCTTCTACTAGTTATCCTTTTTAAAATGATTAAAATGTCAAAAAAAAAAATAGTTTTATAATTATCTAAAATATATTATTTATATTTAATATTATTAGAGAATAGGGAATACTTTTAATTTTATTCTTCAACTTCAAATAGAAAAGGAATATTCTATGAGATATTTTAGAATAAGATAATTTTATGATGGTATTAAGGGATTGCTAACCCTGCCCTATGTGGTGGAAAAATACCCTATGCAAAAGCAACTGCATCACACATTAGTTTAAATGGTTTTGTTCAATCAAGTGCTTCCACAATAGGTGCAGAGAACAATGCCTTCTTAAAATATTTGAAAGCATGCTCACATTCCTCACTGAAGACATATGGAGTATTATGTTGCAGTAGTTGGCACAAGGGTTTTGTGATCTTGGAAAAATCATTGATAAACCTTCTATAAAATCCAACATGTCCATGAAAACTTTGTATGCCTTTAATGTTGTATGGTGGCGATAGTTTCCAAATTACTTCAATCTTTACTTGATCCACCTCCAATCCTTCCTTGGAAATCCTATGACCCAAGACAATTTCTTCCTTTACCATGAAATGACAATTTTTCCCAATTTAACAACAAGTTACTTTTCTCACATCTAGTGAGTACCAGCTCCAAATTGTCCAAGCAACTCTGAAATAATTCTCCAAAAAAGGATGAAACATCCATAAATACCTCCATGGAACATTCAATAAGATCAAAAAATATGGAAACCATACATCTATAGATATTTTTTTGTAGCATTGCATAGTCAAAATGGCATCCTTCTGTGGAAAAGGTTCCATAAGGACAAATGAAAAAAAAATCTTGGTCTTAGGGAGCTATTGCAATCTGATTGTAGCCACATCCAGAAAAGAATAAAACTCTTTTCCAACCTATCTATCTAGTATTCGATCAATTAGTGGAAGAGAGAAATGATATTTCCTTGTGGCCTTGTTTAATTTCCTATAGTCCATGCCAATTCTTCAACCATTGACAACTCTTGCAAGGATCAATTCATTCGTTTCATTTTCAATTATTGTCATACCACCCTTCGTAGGAACACATCGAATGGGGATCACCCACATACTGTTAAAAATAGGGTAGATGATTCTAGCGTCCAACCATTTGATGATTTCTTTCTTCACAACCTCTTTCATGATAGGGTTCAATCTCCTTTAGATTTCCTTTTCATTCTCCTCCAATAGTATTCTATGCCTACACTCAGTAAGACTAATCCACTTGATATCAATTATTTTCCAAGATATTTCTTTCTTGTGTCTTTTCAAAAGCGCTAGAAGTTGATACCTCTGCCCTTGAGGCAGTTCAGTTGCAATGATCACTGGCAACTTATTGCAAGTGTGAAGGTAGTTCACTCAATTCCAATTCAGGTGGATTCTCCATTAATGGAACATTGATTTTCACCATTTCATTAATATTGTCAAAGGTTTCAAAAGGTTCTTTCCTTCTTTCAAAATGGAGTAAAGGTCCACTTACAATACCCTCTTTCATTAATTCTTTCTTTTCTTGCTCACCTAGCTCTACATTTAATTCATATTCTCTTAATTTCGGCTAGAGACCTATGAAAAATCACCTATGTCTTCATCAAAGTACTCTAACACATTTAATATATTAAAAACCACTTGGTAACTCTGCCCTTCAAACAGTTCAGTTGCAATGATCACCAACAACTTATGTCCTGCCTTACAAGTGTGAAGGTAGTTCTTTCAATTCTAATTCAGGTGGATCCTCCATTGATTGGACATTGATTTTTACCAATTCATTAGTATTCTCAAAGGTTTCAAAACATTCTTTCCTTCTTTCAAATTGGAGTAAAGGTCCACTTACAATACCCTATTTCATTAATTATTTCTTTTCTTGCTCACCTAGCTCTACTTTTAATTCATATTCTCTTAATTCCGACTAGAGATCAATGAAAAATTACCTATATCTTCATCAGAGTATTTTAACGCATTTAATACATTAAAAACCACTTGGTACCCATTTAATCTCATGGTAAGTTCTCCCTTTTCTATATTTATTAAAGTTCTTCCAGTTGCGAGCAATGGTCTTCCTTAGAGGATGGGTCTGTCTTAGTCAGCATTGAAGTCCATAATGATGAAATGAGCTAGAAAGACGAACTTGTTAACTTTTTCTAATACATCTTCAATCTTTCCTAGAGGGTATCAAATGCTTCTGTCAGCTAGCTGAAGTGTGATGGTTGTTGGTCTTCGGCATAAATTCCTATCTTCTTGAATATAGATAGTGGCATTAAATTAAGGGTTAAATAAGTTTTTGATCCCTACAAAATTACCAAAATTGACTTTTGGTCCTTATAAAAAAAAAGTCATGTTTTAATCCCTACAAAATTATTTATGCATGTTGTTTTAGTCCTTGTAGAAGGACTAAAATGTCATGCAAAAATAATTTTATAAGGACTAAAACATGAAAAAAAATATAGGGACTAAAAGTCAATTTTGATATATTTATAGGGACCAAAAACATATTTAACCCTTAAATTAATGCTTAATCCAAGGTCACATAATTCTCTACCAAAAAATGAATTTTCTATGTTGCAAGGAATGGTAAAACTTCTGAGGTCTTTCAACTTAGGTGGTGATTTTCCTTGCACTAACTGACTACATTCCTGAGATAGTGCCACAATTGCAAATTCCCCTACTCTTTTCCTTTTTGTCAAGACATCTTTCATGAACTTTGCATAATTGACATTTTCTGAATAACTTTAATCAATGGTATCTTGATATGAAGTTATTTGAATATTTCCATAAACTTCCTAAGCCTTCATGATTCTTTATGGAAAAGGTGGTGATGGCCTCTATTGTGTAAATCTTCTTATTAAACTGGACTCTGGCACTTCAGATGTCATCGCTGCTTCAGCAGGTGCGTGTTAGAGGTCTTCTTAGTGGGTTGCTTTCCATTAAGTCATCTCAAGGTTTGATTAATATGGGGTGTGTACCTCTTCTTCTCTCGAGGCTTCAGAAAGCTTTACGTATTTCCCTTGCATTTCTTGACTTTGTAGACTTGTTCCTTCATATTCCTTGCAACTTCTCAATGAAAAGATTTTACATGTTTCAATACTCTTGGTACCATAAGTTAACGCATGCCTTTTAGTAGAGCTTAGGAGTGATCACATAGTTCTTCCACTCAGTGTGGATGCAATATGTCCAACCTGATTATCTAGGTTTTATTAGTATGAGAGTGCGCCTAAGAGGGGGTGAATTGGGTTTTCTGGATTTTTAGAGTTTTAAAGTGATGATTCTTAAGTTCTTATTTTTCCGAAAATATTTTGACGAACCTATGAAGTAAAGTGCATAATTTAAATGCTGAAAAATAAGGAACACAAAGATGCATACTAGTTCTCCTTATCAACCAATGTTACATCTAGTCCCCTCACTCTCAAGTGAAATATTTTCACTATTGTTATATCTTTGTACAAGCCTCACATCAAGACTTCTCCTACAATATTCTAACAACAACAAAGAAGAAAACCACTTCCTTGATTTCCAACAACACCAACAACTATGGTGGACTTTGAATCGTCCCAATTCAAAGGACTTTTTCCAACAAATTGAAAGACTCCTTCTAATTTGCGAAAACCTCTAGACAGAACAATCACTTTCTTATAGTTAAAAAGCACCACACACTTGGTGAAAAATACAATAAATAGATAAAATTTAGTACAAACAGACTTTGCAGCAGACTTGATAAAATTGAGAGCTTTGCTACTTTTCTCATATATTTAGAATTCTATCTTCTCCTTCAATAAACAAATCAAGATGATATAAACAGTTAAGTGCTCAAGTATTTTCACTAAAAAATTTCACATATGAATAAAAATTATACAGAAAATAGTTTCTCTAATAATATATTACTAACACTTGAAACATATGAAAATTATTCATGAAAAACATGATTTTAAACATAAAAAATTCTACTATTAATACATCACAAGACACCTCTTGAAATAAGTAGCAGTGCTGGAAAAATATTCTTAATTAATTGCAATGATATGTGAAAAGGTTTCATGAACATGTGCAATGAAAAGGTATCATGTTGATTCGGAATTTTCCAAAAATTATAGATAACAATCAATTGCCTATACCCCAATGTTCAAACATATGCAAAATTACATAGTGGCAATCGCTTGCTTCAGGATGATAATCGTTTGTCACAAGTTCAAATTCCAAATTTTGCTTGGCAGTGATTTTGAATAATCAATTGCTTCAATATGACAATTGATTGCTTCAATGAAAAAAAATGCAATTTTTGCTAAGTTAAATATGCAACTTTAAACGTATGCATGCTTAAAGTTTATGATTAATTCTTGAGCATCAAAGGCTTATAACAACTAAATTGCATATTGTACCTTGATCTATGATCCATTTTCATTGAAATCCAAAACATTATGCAAACCTGATACTTTGATCTTTCTTCTAAGATATGCTTTTATCTTCATAAAAAGAAAGATAATGATTGATGATGAATATTTTTTTCACAGATTTTTTATGCTAACACCTTGAGATTGAAATTGAGTCATTGTCTCCTGAATAAATGATTTAAGAACAACTACTAACTGCTTATTTCTTTGTGGAGCCACTGTATGAATTGGTGTAGAAAAGCCAGGTGAAGTTTGTGGTGATTGAGAATTTAATTGATTTTGGTAGTTGCTCCATGAGAAATTTGCGTGGTTACGTTATCCATGGTATATGTGTTGTTGTAGGGGTTGTTATACCTCTGGTTTCCCACATACTTTAATGAAAGTGGATTTGTTAAACTTTCCTGAAATATATGAGCTCCTTTACAATAAACACATGCAACTTCAGTGGAAACAGTCATAACTTTGACTGGCTCAGCTACTGGTATGTCAAAAGTTGTCATCAGATTCTTCATCATTTGGTGAATTTGGGTCAGTTGAGTAGCAAGAGCTATGGTTTTAATGACTTCATGCACACTAGATGGCTTCTTATAATTTGCAACAACATGTGGCTCAAGGAATAGGGTCGCATAAAAGTAATTATACCAAGAAAATCGACTAGTTTATCCATATCAATTTCATACTTGAGCAAATCACACACCCAAATAGTCTAGAATTGCTATAAAAGCTCAATTGTCACTCTTTCAGTGGTGTTGAATTTGTGTGGGTCATATCTCCATGATTAAGGTGGAGTTATTGGTCTAGTAAATATGAAATAAATATGTCTCATCTTCCTTATATATGAATTTCAATGTGTAGGCGGAGGGGGTCTGACCGAGCATAGCATTCACTAAACCCCAACCTCCTTTATACGTCTCCTAGTCTCATGAAAGGAAAAGAAAATGTCAAAGGTATGCGTGATATTGAGGCCCAAATAGATTACCTCAAATGCCCAAGAAAATGCCCAACTATTAAGGTGAAATTAGGAAATGGCAACATTTAAGGTTATGAAATGCTCGGATTAGAAGATGGTGAAGGGAATCCCAAGCTAAAATCTTCAATAACGCCAAGGTAGAAGTCGAAATACTCGTCATGCACTTCAGGCGATCGTCGCGTCGCTCGAATCTTATGGATCTAAAATAATGCAAGCCTCATCATTGGTGTTAAACAAATCTAGTCCATCTCAAAATCTTTTACCCAAGAATCATTGAGACAAACTGTGTCGTAACTTAGAACCTCGACACTAAAAGAGCTAGCGAGAAGCTCCACGATAATATGAACCAAATCTGATGAAGAAGACACTAAGTCTATGTCACTATCAATAAAAACGCTAACAAATAGGATGTCATACCTCTCTTTTTCCACAAAGACCTAATCCACTTTTCTTGTGGTGCATCTAAAAGCTTCTACGCATCTAGACATTTTTAGGAGAAATCTTTCTCCCTCACTCATTGCACTCACAAATCAAGACCAAAATAAACGATGAGATTGAATATAAAAAGATAAAGAGAAAGCAGACATAGACAGAATAAAGGATACCTTGAAACAAAGGATTTTGTAACTTGTGAAACACAACACAAGTTTTCAGATTCATTTACTCTACTTCATATTTACTATTTACTTTTCACATTCATTTATGGGGTTATGGGTTTTCATTCTCTACTTCGTATTTACTTTTCACATTCATTTATAACATTCATTTTATAAATGATAATAAATTTAAATGTTCAACTTAATAATTAATTAAATGTTCAACTTAATAATTTAAATGTTCAACTTAATAATTAATTAAGAATAAAAGTTATAAAAAATTTAATAAAGTATTAATTTTTATTTCCTTTAATTTAATATTTTAACAACAAAATTCTGAAGGCTTATCTGGGTTATCTAGGTTCATTAACAAAGATATTCTTGAGACTTATCTGGATTGATTAACAGAGACTTATCTGGATTCATTAACAAAAATTTGATTAACTAATTATTGTGTTTACATTTTTTTTTATGAATGACATGAGGAATAGTGACTATTGAATATTATGAAAGAATCGTTGGTTTATTAAATTTTTATTTATTAATCAATATTAAATTAAAACTTATTATTCAATATTAAAATAAAATTTTAATTTAGAATTAAATAAAATTTGAAATAATATACAGTATATTATTAATTAGCCAATATTTAATTAAAATTTATAATACAATAATAAAATAAAATTTTAATATGGTATTAAATAAACATTGAAATAACATACATTGTATTATTAATTAATACATATTTAATTAAAATTTATAATTCAATATTAAAATAAAATTTTAATTTGGCATTAAATAAACATTGACATAATGTAGTGTATTAAAAAAAATAAGGTCATAATGTATTAAAATTAATTATTTATTTTAAACAATTAAAATAAAAAAAAATTAAATAAGATTTTTTAAATTATTCTAAAATACACATTTATCTAAAATTAGTATTATGAACTCAAAAAAATTTATTTAATGAAAAATTTAACATAATTAAAATTTGATAAATATACACAGAGTTAAAATTTTACAAAACACACTCAGATATATTCATGAAAAAACAATATACTTGAGCTTACTAGACCAGCTTCAGAGAAAATTCTCAGCAAATCTGAAGAGCTAAAGAATTTAATTTATGAGCAGTTAAACACCTCACATGCTATTATATATAAGCAAGTAGGCTGCCTGAATCACCACTCAATAATAATTAAAGTTTAAACAAATAAATTAATTAAAAAACAAAATAGTATAAAAATATATCAACTATACCAATTATATTCGCCAGATTTAAAATATAAACTTCATAGCGAAAATTGATAAAATTGATTAATTTTGATATTGGGATCTGCATTCATCTCAAAGGCACATGATTTATAAGCCAAAGAGCCAAACTCCAGTCCCTTAAAATTATTTATTGAATTATAAAAATAATGAAAAAAGTCATTAGATTTCAAATAAATTAAGAAAATTGAATGGAGTAAATAAAGTAGAAAGATGTAGAGAAAATGATTGTTGTGATTTTCAACATGAAATCAAAGACAACTGCCCATTCTCTCAAATTGATATCGCATGGGAATACTTTCGGAAGAATGCAGTAATAATAGCACAACACCGATACACACTATCCCTGCTTAATAACAAAATTGAATTTGAAAAAAGAAATTATAATTATAATTTATAAACACAAAATAACTAAGATCTAATATAAAAGAAATAACTATAACGAGAAGAAGAAAAAATGAATTCACTGGTAATGGTATTGAGGGATTGATAAAAGAGAAGAGATGCAGTACTGTGTATATATAGGGATGGAGATGGTAGCGGCTAAACCTAAAAATGTGTGAGAATTGGTAATGAATTGGGCTCGGGTAAATAAAAGTATATAATGGACTTAACTCTAGAAAAAAGGATTAGTTACTACAATCACACCTGTACTTTATGATTACACCCTCTATGAGTGAATATTCATTTTTTTTTTTATATTTTTATTTAATAAAACTTTTGGACTATATTTGAATTTATGAATCAAAATAAAATGGAATAAGTGGAATGAAACAAATTATCATGTGGACATTTTAATTCTGAAATCCTATTTAAATTTGGTGAGATAGAATGTAGTAAATTTTATTATATTTCATTTCAATTTATTTTTATTTACAAATTCAAATAGCATAATCTAATTATTTATCACTTCATTTAATTCTATTAATTATTCAAAACATAATTTTAGAGTGAGAAAATATGTTTATATCTAACATAGAGAAGATTTTAAAACAAACTTTTAACCTCTTAATATAAAATATGCATTTTTATCACTAAATCAAATCTTTAAAGTCGAAGATATAGATTTTTGTATATAGTAGTGTTGTTTTTTGAGGTTATTGTATGGGTCGACGAGTATTTCTAATGGCTTTATGATAACATTGACTCATGATGAATAAGGTTCAAAACAACCTCTGAAAGTCAAGAGATGTTGGATAAAGACTACATATCAACATACATTACCACCTGAAGACATGTCTTGGAATGGAAGGTTCTAAGGAATTGAAACTCTACAATTTGATAATTAGGTCTAAACGCAAGCTCGATGATTGAGGTACACAATTTTCTAAACCTAAAATACGTCTCACTAATGATAGTCGCTAACTTAGACGTCGAAGTGTTTATATGTACACCCACTATGCCATAAAAGACCTACGACAGCGCTTTTTTTGGGCTTTAAAAGCACTACTGTAGGTGGCGCTGCTACAGGTTTTAGCAACGCTTTTGGTTTAGGCAAAAGCGCTGGCGTAGGTAGGCCTAAGGCAGCACTTTTTCTTAAAAAGCGCTTTCATATATTGGCATAAGGCAGCGGTTTTTCTTAAAAAGCGCTTTCATATATAGGCCTAAGGCAGCGCTTTTTTTGAAAAAGCGATTTCGTTGGTGTTTTTAATAAACGTTTTATAAATTCTAATATTTTGACATATCTCAAATTCTCACTAATATTTTGAGAAATGCATTTATTATATTAAACAAATAAAAATTTAAAAAAATACATTTAATATGAAACAGTTTATAAATCTATAAGTATTGCATATATTTATTATCAAAATACAAATAAAACATCACTAATTTTATAAGTGCTCTAGAAGCTAAGTTTACAATCAAATTCTCAAAACACAAAATTATTAGACTAAATGTATATATGTCCACATTCATTGTAATAATTAGCTTGATACTGTCCATAATTAGTGTGATACTATGCCAAGTCTTAGGCTAGAATAGGTGATTTGGTTTCACCTAAATAAGGTAACAAGTGATGTTGTACAAATATATATAATCACCCTCAAGGGGATGAAACAGACAGGGAATTACTACCTCCGTTCCTTTTTATAAGAGACAAATGAGTTTTTAGATTCATTGAATAACCAATGTATTTAGTCTGTTTATAGACTAGATACATTAATTACTCAATGAATCTAAAAAGTGAATTGTCTCTTATAAAAAGGAACGGAGGTAGTATTTTCCAATATGGTATCAGCCCTATAACGATCCCCCACTATCATACTCTGTTTCTTTTCTCTTCTCCACCGAGCCCATTCCTTCCCTTTTTAAATGGCTGGCAACGACTCCACATCTAAATCTACTTTCCATCCCGCTTTTTCTGTCTCTAACATTAAAAACCACATTCAAATCACCCTAGAAATGGAGAATGTTCATTACGATTCATGGGCAGAATTGTTCCTCAATGCGGTCAATGCCTTTGATGTTGCCGATCACATTATTCCACCCAAGGATGCGACTGTTCAGAAAGATGCACAATGGTCCCGACTCGATGCCATCGTGAAACAATGGATTTATATCACGATATCCATTGATCTCCTACATACGATTCTAAAACCCGGTGCCACCGCTCAAGAAGCATGGAATCGCTTGAAGGACATCTTTCACGACAATAAAAACTCTAGAGCCGTATACCTAGAACAACAATTCTCTCAAATCCACATGGATAATTATCCAAATGCATCGTCTTATTGCCAAGCATTGAAAATGATAGTCGAACAACTCGGCAATGTTGGGGCTCCGGTCAGCGAGGATCGCATGGTCCTCCGCCTTGTAACAGGCCTCTCAAGTGGGTACGATAGTCTCGCCACCATCATTCAACAATTAGATCCGCTGCCATCTTTTTACAAAGCGAGATCTATGCTCACACTTGAGAAAACCCGCCGCAATAAGAACACTGGTGCCGAGTCTGCCCTCCTCCACACACAATCTGATGTTTCTTCTGCAGCTCCAAATCGGTCTTCTGATGCTGCACCTTCTCGCTACAACAACCGCAACACCGGAGGTCGTGGAAAGCAATATCGTGGCAAGGGCAATAATAATCACAGAGGTAACTCTTACAAGAACCCCTCTGACAATAACAAAAATAACTCTGGCACAAATAAAAGACAAGGAAATCAACCTGCTTCTTGGACATGGGTTCCTTTTACGCCTCCCTCTTGGCCACAACAGCCATCTTGGAACCCACCTCCATGTCCATACCCTACCACAGGCTGGGTTCCTTCTGCTACTGGTCGTGGTGCTGGTGTTTTGGGACCAAGACCACACGCTTTTCTTGCCCAAAATCAGACTATTGGTGCACCGCAAGGGGCACTTGTACCCACTGACATCGCGGCCACTATGCAGACCATGTCTCTTCAGCAGCCCGACGACAATTGGTATATGGATACAGGGGCATCCTCTCATATGACGTCGAATGCAGGTACCCTCTCTTCTTATTTTAATTTGAGCACCAACAATAAAATTATCGTTGGAAATGGTACTGAAATTCCAATTCTTGGCTGTGGAGTGAAACAACTTCAACCTCCATTGCCGCCCTTACTGTTAAAAAATGTTATCCATGCCCCACATATTATTAAAAACCTTGTTTCAGTAAGAAAATTCACTTCTGATAATAACGTATCTGTCGAATTTGACCGTTTTGGTTTTACTGTGAAGGATATGCAGACGGGGAAGCCACTTATGAGGCGCAATAGTTTGGGCGAGCTCTACCCTTTCCTACCCACGCACCAACCCGAGAGTTCAGCACCTCAAGCTCTCACGACCATTTCCGCTTCTACTTGGCACAACCGCTTGGGCCACCCGGGTCCAGCCATTTTTAGTGTTCTTCGTAATAATAACTTTATTTCATGTCGTTCGGTTTCTAAACATTTTTGTCATTCATGTCAGTTGGGTAAACATACAAAACTACCATTTTCTTTATCTACTTCTTCTACATGTTATCCATTTGATATCGTCCACAGTGATTTATGGACCTCACCTGTTGTTAGCGCTATGGGTCATCGTTTTTATGTGTTATTTCTTGACGATTTTACTAACTTTCTTTGGACTTTTCCCATCAAACACAAGTCAGAAGTTTTTAATATTTTCACTAAATTTCACAAGTTTATTAAAACTCAATTTAATTGCGCTATTAAAAATCTTCAATGCGACAACGGTCGTGAGTACGATAATTCACCATTTCACGAATTTTTCAACAAACACGGCATGACGTTTAGATTTTCCTGTCCTCACACCTCCCCACAAAATGGAAAAGCTGAACGTAAAATTAGGACACTCAACAACACGATAAGAACCCTCCTTCTTCACGCCAACATCCCCCCTTCAAAATGGCATTACGCCCTCTCTATGGCAACTTATTTACACAATATCCTTCCTAGTAAGTCAAACAAATTTGTGTCTCCCACTTCTTCCCTCTACCTCCGATACCCGGATTACAACTCACTAAAAACATTTGGTTGTCTATGCTATCCCCACCTCCCGTCATCGACAATTCATAAACTTGATGCACGCTCCACTCCATGTGTCTTCCTCGGCTATCCGTCGCATCATCGTGGCTTCCTCTGTCTCGACATATCCTCACGTAAGATTATCACAACCCGTCATGTAACTTTCAATGAATCAATCTTTCCCTTATCACATAACCCCCCTACACCAGCCTCTTCTTACTCCTTTGTAGACAGCGATCCATCCCCGTATATGACACACATTATCAACTCTCCGCTTGTATCTAACGACCAAACAATATCACCTCCTACTTCACCTACTACATCACCGACTACTTCTCCTATGGCTCAACAGGTAACCACACCCGAACCCACACATCAAACTGTTGCCGCATCACCTGTCCCCTCTCCCCCAATGAGAACACGAGCACAACATGGAATTCACAAACCCAAAGCCATTTTTGACCTCTCCATCACCACCTCAATCTCACCAATTCCCAATAACCCAATATCCGCACTCCATGATAAGAATTGGAAACAGGCCATGACCGACGAATTTGATGCTCTTATTAAAAATAAGACTTGGGTCTTGGTTCCCCGTCCTCCTGATGTTAATATTACTCGGTGCATTTGGCTATTTAAACATAAATATAAATCTAACGGTAATTTGGAGCGGTATAAGGCTCGTCTTGTTGTCAATGGCAGGTCTCAACAGGTGGGTATCGACTGTGACGAGACTTTCAGTCCAGTGGTGAAACCAGCTACTATTCATGTGGTACTCAGCATTGTCGTGTCAAAGAATTGGACCATTCATCAACGTGATGTAAAGAATGCTTTTCTCCATGGGCACCTTTCTGAAACTGTCTACATGCATCAGCCTCCTGGATTTCGTGATCGAAATAATCCGGACCATGTCTGTCTTCTAAAGAAATCTCTATATGGCCTTAAACAAGCCCCAAGAGCATGGTACCAACGGTTTGCATCCTTTCTCTCCACCATCGGCTTCGTTAATAGCAAGACCGACCACTCTCTGTTTATCTACACTCATGGCGACGACACAGCATATATTCTTCTCTATGTTGATGATATTATTCTCACTACATCCTCACACTCTCTTCGTGACACCATTATTGCTGCTCTTCAGTCAGAATTCTCCATGACAGACCTGGGTCCTTTGAATTACTTCCTAGGCGTGTCGGCTATACGTCATTCTGGTGGGTTATTCTTGCATCAATCCAAGTATGCCGAAGACATAATCTCTCGTGCTAAAATGGTGAATTGTAAACCGGCACTCACACCAGTGGATACCAAATCCAAGTTAAGTGCAACTTCTGGTGAAAAATTTGATGATCCAACACTCTACCGTTCACTTGCCGGTGCTCTCCAATATCTTACATTTACAAGGCCAGACATCTCCTACGCAGTTCAACAAATTTGTCTTTATATGCATGATCTACGAACATCGCATTTTGCAGCCCTAAAACGCATTATACGATACATTCAAAGGACAAAAGAATTTGGCCTACATCTCTCACTTTCTACTGTCACCAACCTGAGTGCTTATAGTGATGCCGATTGGGGCGGCTGTCCCGATACCCGTCGATCTACTTCGGGCTACTGTGTATACCTGGGTGACAATCTCATCTCCTGGTCCGCCAAACGACAAGCAACATTATCCCGCTCTAGCGCAGAGGCCGACTATCGCGGTGTTGCCAATGTCGTTGCTGAGTCCTGCTGGCTTCGAAACCTGCTACTTGAACTTCACTGCCCCATTTCAAAAGCAACTGTGGTTTATTGTGACAACGTAAGTGCCATATACCTCTCAGGAAACCCCGCCAATCATCAACGTACCAAACATATCGAAATGGATATTCACTTCGTTCAAGAAAAAGTTGCACTTGGTCAAGTTCATGTTCTGCACGTGCCTACACGATACCAATATGCAGACATCTTTACTAAAGGCCTTCCAAAACCGTTGTTCGATGATTTTCGTTCCAGCCTCAGCATCCATCCTCCTCCCGCTTCGACTGCGGGGGTGTATTAGACTAAATGTATATATGTCCACATTCATTGTAATAATTAGCTTGATACTGTCCATAATTAGTGTGATACTATGCCAAGTCTTAGGCTAGAATAGGTGATTTGGTTTCACCTAAATAAGGTAACAAGTGATGCTGTACATATATATATAATCACCCTCAAGGGGATGAAACAGACAGGGAATTATTTTCCAATAAAAATACAATACAAAAAAAAAAAAAATATATATATATATATATATATATATATATATATTGATTTGCTCTCTAAGAAAACTAGTTCTCTCCAGCCGAACGTGACTCCTCGATGGCCATAATTGACTTTCCAACAATGCACAAATCAACTTCTAATTTATCTTCAATTGTCCATCGCATGTATACATATAAGAATAAGAAGAAGAAAAAAATAAAGTTAATAAAGGAGTATAATACATATTGACTAAATGACTTATAGATAAGTCACATAGTAAATTGCCACTACACTAGAAATGTGAAACTAATCTTCCTACTTGTGAAACTAATAAGTTATAAATCAGATAAGTCATGCTTGAACATTCAGACACACAAACAAATGTATCATATAATAAGTTGGAAAATAAATAAATAAAATCATGGATATCAAAAACCAAATCAATAGCACTAGGATGTCCTTTAAAGACTGAAGGAAATGAATGATGGAAATGGAAAATGGTTACCTTGGCAGCATTGAATTGCCCCCAAATTCCAGGAAAGAACAAATTAGGAATTTATTATCTGTTGGATTTTACTTTCTGATTGCATATACTCAAGTATCCCATCAATAGTCCAAGAAGGAACTGCATCAATTTTGGTGTATATATAAATTAAATTCAACTAATACTACTACTAATACTCCATAAACAAATGTAAGATCTAGTTTGTAGACATATGTAACAAGTGCTACAATGATTCTGTTTACCAAATCAGCTAAGATAAGCAGCAAGGATTAAATTTGTTAATGCAAACTATATACATAATGAAAATTATAACAATAATTTAATTAGAACGGAAAACATATTTAATCCAAATTTTTATATGGCATTTTAAAATAACAATAAAATCCATAAATTTGGCACAACTTTCAAATAACTCTAACAATTAACAACATATTACTCAATTTAGTAACATCACTAACTTATTCATGAATATATAACCTAAATCTTCTCTACATAAATAGATAAGAAAAACAACTATCAAAACCGAGAAAGTGGATGTTCCTTGTTTTGAATATCTACATATACACAACAGCATTGAAAACACTCAGTAAAGTGTTATACTTATACTTGTTCGTTTCCCTTGAGGATATTGTACTTACAAAGAGGACAAGTTGCATTCATCTTTAGCCATTTTACTATGCATGAAGAATGGAAATGATGGTTGCAGGGAAGAGTGTGAAGCTCCACTCCATCCTCGTATGGACAGAGGCATATACAGCATTCCTGAAAAGCAAAACATCAAACAATAAAAAATATAATTTACTTAAAATCGTAAGTTTGTTTTTAAGAGATCGAGCCTACATTCTAAACAAAGTACCTCTACTTTCTATTTGTTGAATTCAAATTTCAACTTCTATCAGTTAAATCATAAATGTCTAAAATATCAAGAACTTCATAAGCTGTTTCTAAGTTTGATTCATTAGTTTTTCCTCTTTAAATGACCAGATTCATATGCATGCAAACACATAGAGCTAAAGTAATAATCTTCATGAGCAGTGACTCAAATAGAAAATCAGGGAACCGTTCATTTCCATTTCTCAGAAATGATAAGTTATAAATATCCAAGATTAAAATAAATTGTGTTTCAGGAAGCCATATTGCATCCCCAGGTATAAGTATCCGTTCATTATCCAAGTATCCACTGGAGGTTTCTGTGGGAACCATCGATCCAGCTCCACCGCTATCCTTCTCCTCATTGTTTAATAATCGAAATCTGTATTTTGGAAGTATACTAAGGTCTGCTTCTGATGCACCTTCCTATATTCATTCAAAATGAAACAAATAGAACAATTAGGAGGTTCCCATGTTATTGTTCAGTCAGTTTAAAATATCTTTTTATTCATACTTGTCCTGCAACAGCATAGAGAATAGCAATGATGCAGGGCAGACAACAACAAAGAGCAATGCCGATCAAGCATGCCAAAACAACACAGAAGATGGCAAAAAAGACATCAAATGCCAGAAAGATAACAACTCACCTGTAAGGATTGAAAAACAGATCATTGTTTTCATTATATCAGCAAACTTCACAAATCTATCAAATAGAAAGAAAAAAGAGTAACTGCCGGTCATCTATAAATACCCTTAGTATCACAATTCTCCATTTATTTGAGATATCAAATTGGTTCTTCAAATAGCAATTAATGAAATTGATTTTGTTCTTTTAAGGACTGGTTGGGTTGTCCCTTTAATGACCATACTGATGCAGTTATAACGGACGGCCAAAATTGGCCTTGGATCAAGAAATATTCTTTAATGAAAAAATTATCCCTGGTACTTTTGAAAGCTACGAATTTGAAAAAATTTCTAGGTTCACTAATATTTAATCATATGTTCAACTTTAAATAAAGGAATATAAGAAATCATTTTTATACACGTAATTCAATTAAGTGGATCTAGCCACTAATTGCCAAGAGTAGTAGCTAACAGTGTTGGTATCCTCTTATAATTTATAGCCAAAGGATATTGAACAAGTCTTCTTTTATCCAAAAACAATAATGAAAAGGAGCATGCCTTTCGTACATGATAAATCCACCCCCAAATCAATAAACATATACAAACACATACACATACACAGACACATGCATTTTCAGGCACCTGAAGCACCTTAACAAATAGAAAATATTATGTGTATGCGAGTGAATCTATATATGCAGATTAGATGTCATACTATTAAAATTGATATATAACACTATTCTTAAAATGTAAAAAATTAAAAGCTTACCAGTACAAGCTTGGAGCATTTTCCATAAGGATATCACCACCAGAGACAACCCAGTAAAATCCCACCATCCACCAAATGAATGAAACCCCAGTAGGCGAAAGGGATGGACGTGAGATGGTTGTCGTAGGGGAAAGGGACGGCGATTGAAGAAGAGGAGGAGGACGAATACGGCTAGGGTTCTATGAGAAAACAAGAGCGGCGGAGAAATTTATAGCCTATAGGCTTTAAATACATCTTCAACTTGGGGGTTTTCTGTTTTATTTTTTTAAACTTAAATGGCCTACGAGCGCGCTTTTTGAAAAGCGCTGGTAAAGGCCCCCCTTTAGAAAGCGCTTTTTAAAAAGCATTTTCTAAAGGGGGGCCTTTACCAGCGCTTTTCAACAAGCGTTCTCTAAAGGGGGGCCTTTACCAGCACTTTTTAAAAAGCGCTTTCGTAGGTCAACTTTACACAACGCTTTTCCTGTAGCCAATTTCTGTGTTTTTAAATTCTTACTTATGGAAGCGCTTTTTAGAAAAACGTTGTCTTAGGGGTGCTGCCAAAAGTCATTTTTGGCGTAGTGACCCCCAGACACCAGATTAGAGCTTCAAAAAGTCACATTCAAACCATAGTTTTAGCAAGTCACATTCAAACCTCGTCTACACTCATTAGCCTTGTGACTTGGCTTGCCTCACTTGAAGCATTTCACTTCAGCACTTGTGCATTCAGAAGCACGATGACCCTCGACACCACACCTATAACACATAATCGAAGTAGGAGCTCCTCCCCCATTCGAATTCTTGTCAAAACCAGCTTTCTACTTCCCTTTATCAGCATAAGACTTTCCTATGAATTGGCCTTTCCTTTTCCTATCATTCATAGACTTGTAGTGAACAACACTCTCCCTATAACCCTCATAATAGATCATACTCTTGTTAACCAACTCAGCAAAACAGGAAATTTTTTGATAACCAATAGCCTTCTTAATCTTAGGTCTCAAACCATTCACAAACTTGAGACACTTAGATTTATCATCATTAGTAGTGTTGTAATGAGGATAATACTTAATCAACTCTTGAAATCTTGCAACATACTCTCCCACAGTTCCATTATCCTGCTTCAGCTCAAGAAACTAAACCTCTTTCTTCCCACACACATCTTTTGGAAAATAATTCTCCAGAAATGCATCACTAAAAAGAGCCCAAGTAACCTCAATTCCTTCTTCATCAAACCTTTGAATAATGTTACCCCACCAATCCTCAACTTCCTTCTCAAGCATATGAAAACCAAACTGCACCTTTTGGGCATTCGTATAATTCATAACTCGTAAGTTCTTCTCAATCGCCTTCAGCCATGCTTATGCCTTGTCAGGTTCATGCTCTCCCTTAAAGATAGTTGGATTTAGGGATGTCAACGGGGCAAATATTGTTCGGAGGATGCTTCTCCATTCCCCGCCCCGCCCCCAAATTTAGTCCCCATCCCCATCCCCAATCCCCGCCACGGGGGAATATTTCCCTCCATCCCCATCCCCACAGATCCCCACGGATATCCACGGAGATCGAATCTTAAGAAAATTTCTACACTTTTTGATCAAAACTATGACACTAGTATTTTGTATTTTTTTCGTATTTTTTAAAATGCATATATTTGCATCTTTATTTTCTAAAAAAATCAAAATTCATCTTGCATCAATAATAAATAAAAAAGCAAAAGAACTTGATGTTGCTAATATTTTTTATATAAAAATAAATAAATAGTAACATAACTTATTGCTACCGTGCTTCCACTAATTTACTACCACAATACTGATGTCGTCCAACGCAAGTGGTTGATTATGTGTGACAAATCTATAACTTCTAATGACTCTTCATTTTCTAATACATTATAAAATTATATAATTATATAATATATAAAATATATAAATTAACATATATCTTCGGAGTCGGGGAATCCACGGGGACGGAGGATACTTTCCCAATCCCCGCCCCAAATTGTTATCGGGGGAACTTTTCCCTCCATCCCCATCCCCACGGGGAAAAAAATCCCCAACTTCGGATCTCCGCACAGATATTCCCCACAGGGATCCCCATTAACAGATGCAATTGACATCCCTAGTTGGATTATTCCTCCAGAAATTCCCTAAATCACAAAACTCATCCTCCTCTCTATTTACCAGCATTCACATTTGGAGCCGCCCAATAGCACCGGCCAACATCGTCAACATCTCAGCAATAGCATCATCATTCCTTCCTGCAAATGGTTGTCAAACTCGCAGGTAGACTCGTAAACTCGTACAAGTTAACGAGTCTAGGAAGCAAAAACGAGTAGACCCGCGTATATAATCAATTTTTCATAGACTCGAGTAGACCCGGATAGACTCGCACAAACTCGTATAGACTCGCGAGTCTATGGAGAGTTTACGAATCTATAAGTTTTTTTATGAATTGTTTAAATCCAAAAAAAGAACCAAATTCCTCAAAAGATTTTATTTTACTTTATTAGAAAACCCTTATTTTTTTTACTTGTACAAGAATTAGAAAGTCTCTATACCAATCTCTTGTTTCATTAAAGTATCTTCCTCCTTTCATCGAATGTGTGCATTTGTTCTGCCTCTTGTTTTGTTCGTGTTCGTTATCGTAAATCAATTATTCGTTGTGTAAGTATGTTTCACTTAAATGTTTCTCTTGTATATTCTGTTGTGTATACGTGATGCCCCATTGTTTTATCATGTCAACTGATCCTAATCTCCATCTATCAATTTGACATGAAAAATGGTTTAGAAATTTTATGAGTTATGGAAAAAATGTTTTTGTTTGTTTTGAAATAATATATTGCTACAGTTTTGAAAAAATTGTGATTTACGAGTTATGACGAAATGCATTGCTCATAGTTTTAAAATAATAAAAATTTGCTACAGACATAAAAGTGTTGTAAATTGCGAAACTTGTGTACAATTTTGAATTGGTTGTAAATTTATTTGTAGGTTCATACAAAGAGCATAAATAGGTTGAATAAAAAAGATGAATAACTTAATTCACGCCATGTACAATTTTAAGTTGAAAAGTAGAAAAGGAAAACAAACAATATTGTTCTTTCATTTGAAGATATTAATTTAGATGATGAATGGTTAATTGATGATCCTAATAAAGAAAATATGCAAACCAAAGTTAATGTAGAGCATGATGATGTTATTGTTAACAATATTGGGGAAGCTATTATTGTTGTTACTAATGTTGTGCAAAGTGGTGGTTTGGCAATGTTGAATTAGGTGGAAATGGAACTTTAAGCAATCCAACTTTGGTTAATGATAAAAAGATGTTTCATCTGGGGCAAAACTTAAAGATGATAATCAAGATACCAATAAAGATAATGGTGATGATTCCACTAGAGCTTTGGATGTCTAAATCCATTAGCATATTTGTTTTATGACTTTTTTTGCTTTATGTAGTAACCAATTAAGAAGAAATTAGTACGTTAAGTCTTTACCCACATACTTTTCTAATTTTTTTTTGTTTTATTATCGAGTTTTTTATTAAGAAATTTATTATGGAGTATGAAATTTAAATTTTTATGTTAATTGGTGTTCTATTATATATGTGTGTGTCATATATGAGACATTTACAAGTTCAAAAATATATGTGTGTGTCATGTATGTGTCACTTAAAGGTTTTTGAAAGTCATTTTTAATTTTCCATAGACTCGTGCGAGTTTGTAGGTTGAGTCTGCGAGTCGAGTCTACGGACTCTTTTCGAGTCTGAGTAAACTCGCGAGTTTGACAACCTTTGCAACCATCGTCTAACAACCAACAAGCTACATCAGACACACAATATCGATTGTGTCACAAAAATAAATCGAATACAAAAGGAAAATAAACATATTAATAACTTGGCCAACTGGCCGACCATGCTCTGACACCACTAATGTAACACCCTCTAAACCCCACGGCAAATATATTGCATAATCAGAGTAAATTAGCATACATACCAAAAAGGGAGTCACATGTATTAAAAATAACACAAATACAACACATATAAGCATCTAGTCATGTTCATAACATGCATTTAAATTCATGTTTCATATGCACATCATAGCGGAATAATTAATTATTTAAAAATTATACCAATAATAATGTCTCATAATAGATAGTCATGCATAAAAGCATAGGCTCTAAGGGCCAATCATCACATAATCTCAATACACCATAACATAAAAGATAGTACAACAAATATCTCTCAAACAAACATGAGTTCAAACGTTTCCTCGTGTTACATAACCAGAGCATGACTCACTACTTAAAAATACAATAAACAACGGAATAGCTCCACGACTAAATCCTTGCATTCAAAACACCTCTACTCCTTGGTACCTGAGTGATGTCGTACAAAATATCATTCCAACAGAAGGATGGGAATTAATATCATTATAGAAATATATAATAATATGCAATGCATAACAACATACATTTATAGAATTCATCACACTTCATACATTCAAGTATTCAACACTTTTTCACATAATTTACATGTTTACATATACAACATAGCTCAACAATTCAAGTTAACAAAGTAATCAAATCACAATTATCATTAAAGTACCATTCACATAATTATCACACAAACACATCAAAATAACATTTCACATCGATATATGTGGCTCCAATGCGGCTCAATGTAATATGCATGTGGTACCAATTGTTATCATTAGTGGTATCACCGTGTCCATCCCTAAGACAGATAACCACCAAAATAAGCATGTCCTCTAAGCTCCAAACTCATCTTCAAGGTTTGGGACAAGTCACTAGTTTCCAAGAAACTAACGGACATCGCCTATTTCCCACCAAATGATAAATGTGTAAATACCAACAATTCTGTGCAATTAAGACCATCTCTAAATCTTAATTATACAAGCATATATCACACCTTTCATCACTTCACCATTTGCACAAACATACATATATCATGTGAAATTCTGGACTCAGACACGCGATGTCTTACAGGATGTCACGACATCACTATCTGACAGTTTTTAACCAAATGAACAAAGTGAAAACAGAAAACAACACAAGAAAATTGTTAACCCAGTTCGGTGCAAACACACCTACATCTGGGGGCTACCAAGCCAGGGAGGAAGTCCACTATAAGTAATATCAATTCAAGGTAATACAACTCAATATTACGCCTCTCACTTAATATCTACCCAATGCAACTTCAATCTAAACAACTTAGACCAGAGATCATACTCACTCCCCCTCAATCACAGCAGTGATGAAAAACTAACCAGTTAAAAACATAAGAAGACACTCTTCAAAAACACAACTTGATCTTGCTTAAAAGCTTTGATCAAGTACAATAGTACTCTTGCTTAAAAGCTTCGAGTACTTCTACAACTCAAAACAAAAAACACCTAGACCAAGACAATCATCATGATGATTGTTTGGCTTACAAGAAGGCTAGTACACAAAAAAAAACACACCGAACTTCTGGACGGCAAACCCTAAAACCAAAAACTCTGCAATCCAGCAGCTTCTTCAAATGTTATAAATAACCTTGCAGCAGCTGGGCCTTGGATCCAATATTAGTTTCCATTTCCATAAAGCAAAGATCCTATGAATAACCATCGCATAACGCTGTTCTGAAACAAAACAATATCCAAAGTTTCCAAAAGAGGCGCGCAAAGACTTAACAGCTCAAACAACCATAACGAGATCATAATAAAACACAGCAGCTTAGGATGTCATGACATCGGCCGTGACATCAGGTAAAAACCTGCACAAGAAAAATTTCAAAACAATGCATGTCATGACATCAGGTTTGACATGATAAAGACACTATTTGTTTTACCAAAAAATACAGCCAATCAATAACATCTACAAACTCCCCCTTTGGCGAATTTTTGGCTAAAACAATAATAGATGATACCATCAGAGATTAGAGTATGCACAGCAGCCAATAGAAACAAGGATCCAGAGAAATAAATTCTGTCAGCCAACAGCATCCTGCTTGATTAATCATAGTACATCCAAGGAACCAAAAGTAACAGAATATCCCTTGTCAGAGAAACAATAACAGTAACAACCAGCAACAACCAAGTCATCATCTATCACTTCTCCCCCTTTTTAGCCACAAAAGGAGCCAAACAACAGATGAAGATTTACACTTCAGAACCAGCAGTATCTTCAGTATCCTCCTTACTCATTTCCACATCACTGGAGCTACAAGTCCGGGCATCAGCATCCTTACCCTCCTCAGCCATCACTACCAACAGTATGATTTTCACCACCATCAGCAGAGTATACTTGACATTCAGGTGAGCAATAGTGCTGGTCACACACCCAATTAATTGCTATAATCCTTCACAAAGACAGATGCCCAGTTTGCTTCTTAGATTTTCAAATTGATTTGCATCCAAGGCTTTTGTGAAAATATCAGCTAGTTGAAGGTTTGTAGCAACATGTTCCAAGACAATTGTTTTATCTTCAACAAGATCTCTAATGTAATGATGTCTAATATCAATATGCTTGGTCCTGCTATGCTGAATGGGATTCTTTGAAATGTTAATAGCACTTAAATTGTCACAATATAATGTCATGACATCTTGTGTGACATTGTATTCTGTTAACATCTGTTTCATCCAAACAAGCTGAGAGCAACTACTTCCTGCGGCAATGTATTCTGCCTCTGCAGTGGACAGGGACACACAATTTTGTTTCTTGCTGAACCAGGAAATAAGATTATTACCCAAGAAGAAACATCCTCCTGAAGTACTTTTTCTGTCATCAGCACTTCCTGCCCAGTCTGCATCACAATATCCAGTGAGAATGGGTTCACACCCATGAGAGTAGAGCATTCCATATTCACAAGTACCATTCACATATTTCAGGATCCTCTTGACTTGATTGATATGGCTGGTTTTGGGTTCTGCTTGATACCTAGCACATACCCCAACAGCAAAGGCAATATCAGGTCTACTGGCTGTAAGATATAACAGACTTCCTATCATGCTTCTGTATAGACTTTGATCAACACTGGTTCCCTTTTCATCTTTGGACAGCTTCAAATGGGTAGGTGCTGGTGTCCTTTTGTGAGAAGCATTTTCCATTCCAAACTTTTTGACAATGTTTCTAGCATACTTGCTCTGAGAGAGAAAGATTGAGTCTTCCATCTGTTTGATTTGCAGCCCAAGAAAATAGGTTAGTTCTCCAACTAGACTCATTTCAAATTCAGATTGCATCTGATCAACAAAATGTCTAGTCATCTTGTCTGACATCCCACCAAATACAATATCATCCACATAGATTTGAGCTATCAGAATCTTCCCTCCTTCATCTTTAACAAAGAGAGTTTTATCTATCCCTCCTTTCCTGTATCCATTGCTAGTAAGGAACTCAGTTAGTCTCTCATACCAAACTCTAGGGGCTTGTTTCAGACCGTAAAGAGCTTTTCTTAATTTGTATACATGATCAGGGTAGTTTGGATCTGCAAAACCTTTAGGTTGTTCTACATAGACTTCCTCATTCAAATATCCATTCAAGAAAGCACTCTTCACATCCATCTGATATAGTTTGAACTTCAGAATACATGCAATCCCTAACAATAGCCTAATTGACTCAAGTCTGGCAACAGGAGCAAAGGTTTCATCAAAATCAATTCCTTCAACTTGGGTGTATCCTTGAGCAACTAGCCTTGCTTTGTTTCTGATAACAGTTCCCAGTTCATCTGACTTGTTCTTGTAAACCCATTTAGTTCCAATGACATTAGTACCTTTAGGTCTTGGTACCAGCTCCCATACTTCATTTCTTTCAAACTGACCTAGCTCTTCTTGCATGGCATTAATCCAGAACTCATCTGTTAATGCTTCCTTGACATTTTTAGGTTCAATTTTTGACACAAAACAAGAGTTTGAGACAACTTCTCTTGATCTTGTAATAACTCCACTGTTGAGATCTCCTATAATAAGATCTTTAGGATGATCTTTCTGAATTCTTATAGAAGGACTCTTGTTAGGGGGTTCAGTCTCAGCTTCTATGATAGTGGGACTGCAATCATCTTCTCTTGTAGAACCTTCAGCTGTAAAATCTCAGAATGTTCCGACATCTTCTGTGACATCTGCTTGATTGTGAACATCATCAACCACAACATTTATGGATTCCATTATTATTTTGGTTCTTGAGTTGAATACTCTATAGGCTCTACTGTTTGTAGAGTAGCCCAGAAAGATTCCTTCATCACTCTTGGGATCCATCTTCCTCCTGTGATCTCTATCAGCAAGAATGTAACACTTACTACCAAACACATGGAAGTATTTGACAGTGGGTTTTCTTCCCTTCCAGATCTCATATAGGGTGGTAGAGGTTCCTTTTCTTAAGGTAACTCTATTATGGACATAACAAGCAGTATTCATGGCTTCAGCCCAGAAGTAGATAGGAAGATTCTTAGCATGGATCATGGCTCTTGCTGATTCTTGAATAGTTCAATTCTTTCTTTCAACAACCCCATTTTGCTGTGGAGTAATAGGGGAAGAGAATTCATGATGAATTCCTTCAGAGGAGCAGAATTCAGCAAACTTTTGATTCTCAAATTCCTTTCCATGATCACTTCTAACTCTCACAACACCATTTTCTTTTTCTCTTTGAATTCTTTGACATAGGTCCTTGAAAACATCAAACACATCTGACTTTTCTCTGATGAAGTTTACCCAAGTGTACCTGGAATAGTCATCCACCACCACATAAGCATATTTCTTTCCTCCAAGACTTTCTATTTGCATTGGTCCCATCAAGTCCATATGTAGAAGTTCAAGAACTCTGGAAGTAGTCAGATGTTTAACCTTTGGATGTGACATCCTGGTTTGTTTTCCTACCTGACATTCACCACATATTTTTCCTTCATCAATTTGTAGCTTAGGAATTCCTCTTACAGCTTCCAGAGAAATAATTCTTTTCATACCTCTTAGATGAAGATGACCAAGTTTTTGGTGCCACAACTTTGCTTCTTCTTCTTTAGAACAAACAGTAGAATAGCTGGATTCATGAGAGACCCACAAGTAGCAGTTATCTTTGGATCTGACACCCCTCATTACAACTTCCTTTTCTTCATTAATAACAACACATTCAGCTTTGGTGAAGTTGACTTGGTATCCTTGGTCACAGAGTTGACTGATGCTTATGAGATTGGCAGTCAGGCCTTTGACCAACAAAACACCTTCTAAATTTGGCACTCCTGAACAATCTAATTTTCCAACTCCTTTGATTTCTCCTTTAGCTCCATCACCAAAGGTTACATAACTAGTAGAATGACTCTTGATATCAACAAGCAGATTTTTGATTCCAGTCATGTGTCTGGAACATCCACTATCAAAATACCAGTCTTCTTTGGCTGAAACTCTAAGAGATGTATGGGCTATTAAAGCCATACTTTTAGGTTTCCATTGTTGCTTCTGGATGGGCATGATCTCCTTAGGTTTGTAAGAAGGAGTTTGATCTGGATATCCATATAGTCTGAAGCAAAAAGGCTTAATGTGTCCAAATCTTCCACAGTAATGACATCTCCATCTTTGAAACTTTCTCTTCATTTTACCTTTCTCGTGATGTTGAGTCACATGTTTTGATATCGGCTTCAACATCTCAGCTTCAGGTTTAGTTCTGCTACTATCTTGGACATCTTTCTTTGCACCAACAAATCCTATACCAGACATATCTCTTGAACTCTTTCCAACCTGCAAGATCTCCTCCAACATATCCGTGCCACTGTTCAACATTTTTACTGATTTTGACATCTGATCAAGTTTGGATTGTAACAAGATAATTTCACCATTCAGTTCAGATATAGTTTCATTAAGCTCTTGGTTATTAGCTTCCAACTGGGCTATGTATTTCTTCTGCTTTTCACCTTGTTGACATACTTCAGCACTTCTGATACACAGCTTTCTGTAGGAAATTGCCAGTTCTTCAAAGGTTAGCTCATTTTCATTAGCATCTTCATCAGAATTGCAAACTCCAGTAAGGGCTGTGACATGTTTGGCTGATTCTTCTTCAAAATCACTCTCAGAATCTTCATCAGACCAGGAGACTGACAGTCCTTTCTTTTGTTTCTTGAGATAAGTAGGGCATTCAGCTCTAATATGTCCATACCCTTCACATCCATGACATTGGATCCCTTTGTTGTGGTTGTACTTTTCTTCTGGTTTAACTCCTCTGCCAGAGTCATAAGCACTATTGATGTCAGATGAGATGTTCTTGACATTAGGTCTTGACTTCTGATGCATCCTTCTCATAATTTTGTTGAATTGTTTACCAAGCATAGCTATAGATTCAGATACATTCTCTTCTCTACTTTCCTTAACTTCTTCTTGAGAGTTAGACACAAAGGCTATGCTCTTGTTCTTCTTTTCAGAATTTTCACTGATTCCCATCTCAAAGGTTTGAAGAGATCCAATTAACTCTTCTACCTTCATTTTGCTGATGTCCTGTGCCTCTTCTATAGCTGTAACTTTCATATCAAATCTCTTAGGTAGGGATCTAAGGATTTTCCTCACCAACTTTTCATCAGACATTTTTTCTCCCAAGGCTCCTGAGGTATTAGCAATATCGAGTAAATTCATATGAAAATCCTTAATACTTTCATCATCCCTCATCCTTAGATTTTCAAATTTTGTAGTTAGCAGTTGAAGTCTTGACATCTTCACTTTGGAGGTGCCCTCATGAGTAGTCTTTAGGATATCCCAGACATCTTTGGCTAGTTCACACTGGTGAACCAGTCTGAATATATTTTTGTCAATTCCATTGAATAAAGCATTTAGAGCTTTAGAGTTGCCAAGCGCCAATGCCTCTTCATCTTTGTCCCAATCTTCCTCTGGTTTAAGAGTTTTGTTGCCATCTTTATCAGTAATAACAGGATGTTCCCATCCTTTGTTCACAGCTCTCCATGCTTTGATGTTCACAGATTTCAGAAAAGCCACCATGAGAGGTTTCCAATAATCATAATTAGAGCCATCCAGAATGGGTGGTCTCATTATAAATCCACCACCTTCTTTGTCCATCGAACCAGAAAATACTTTCCCTAGATCTCACCCAGTATAAACAGGCAGGGTGCCTGCTCTGATGCCAATTGAAATTCTGGACTCAGACACGCGATGTCTTACAGGATGTCACGACATCACTATCTGACAGTTTTTAACCAAATGAACAAAGTGAAAACAGAAAACAACACAAGAAAATTGTTAACCCAGTTCGGTGCAAACACACCTACATCTGGGGGCTACCAAGCCAGGGAGGAAGTCCACTATAAGTAATATCAATTCAAGGTAATACAACTCAATATTACGCCTCTCACTTAATATCTACCCAATGCAACTTCAATCTAAACAACTTAGACCAGAGATCATACTCACTCCCCCTCAATCACAGCAGTGATGAAAAACTAACCAGTTAAAAACATAAGAAGACACTCTTCAAAAACACAACTTGATCTTGCTTAAAAGCTTTGATCAAGTACAATAGTACTCTTGCTTAAAAGCTTCGAGTACTTCTACAACTCAAAACAAAAAACACCTAGACCAAGACAATCATCATGATGATTGTTTGGCTTACAAGAAGGCTAGTACACAAAAAAAACACACCGAACTTCTGGACGGCAAACCCTAAAACCAAAAACTCTGCAATCCAGCAGCTTCTTCAAATGTTATAAATAACCTTGCAGCAGCTGGGCCTTGGATCCAATATTAGTTTCCATTTCCATAAAGCAAAGATCCTATGAATAACCATCGCATAACGCTGTTCTGAAACAAAACAATATCCAAAGTTTCCAAAAGAGGCGCGCAAAGACTTAACAGCTCAAACAACCATAACGAGATCATAATAAAACACAGCAGCTTAGGATGTCATGACATCGGCCGTGACATCAGGTAAAAACCTGCACAAGAAAAACTTCAAAACAATGCATGTCATGACATCAGGTTTGACATGATAAAGACACTATTTGTTTTACCAAAAAATACAGCCAATCAATAACATCTACATCATGTTATCAATCACATATGAAAAACACTTTCATAGCACTCACCAAATCAACACATCACAATTAACATGTAGCAAACAAAGCTTAACAATGTTAATTTCAACCAATTGCAATTCACAACATACATATACACAAAATTCAAGTATTATGTTCATATAGAGAATTGCCTCAAAAGCCATCCAAACATATTCATAAAATTCCAGAAATTTCATGACAATTCATGATAAATTAATAGCATACAAGATCCAGTTCAGTTTACAAAAATATAAAATTTCACATAGCAGACCGCGCTAAGCGGCCTCACGAAAAACCAGAAAAGTTATGTTTCAGACAAATTCTATTTCACACGATTTTTCACCATAAAACCCACCCAAACATCCATAGTTCGGGAAATATAAGCATAATAACATGTGTTCATCATATAGGATCAATTACTAACAATAAGACATGATTAAATAATTAATTTTATGAATTCAATTCAAAGCCTAACAAGTCAAAACCTAGAAATTGAAAATCCTCAAATCCTACACATGTTACTACCCATCACATACATTATATAACCCATAGTTATATGAAAAACCCACTCTTATCTTAGATTAAATCTTCCTCTATGGTTGCCTCTTCTATTCTCTTATCTTCTTTTCTCTTCTCCTTTTTCTCTTCTTTTCCTCTTTTCTTCACTTCTCTCTAACTTTCTATTTTCTTGTTTTAGTTAAACTCTTACCAACTTAATTCTTCTAATTGGCTTACTAACTTTTACCCCCACCTTTTACTCATCCAATTATTATTATTATGCTCAGTTACTCATTTTATCATTCTCACATCCAATAACCTAACACACACACACACATATTATTATTATGCTCAGTTACTAAATGGAAGTCCTGCCTAAGAGATTAACAACCCTCCAAAGGGACGTAGAGTTTCCTTGGGTAGGACCAAGGCATACAAATCATGCCTGGATGGGTGCGACCTATATCAAGCCCTTGAGACTTAGTGCAAAGTCTTACTAGAGGGCTCGATGGAAGTCCAACCTAAGAGATTAACAACCCTCCCAAAGGACTTAGAGTTTCCTCGGGTGGAACCGAGGCATACAAGCCAAGCCTAATTGCTAATTGAGCACAACATATATCAAGCCCCATTGACTTAGTGTCAAGTCTTGCTAGAGGTCTCTATGGAAGTCTTGCTTAAAAGATTAACAATCTTCCCGAGGGACTTAGAGTTTCCTCGGGCAGGACCGAGGCATACAAATCATGCTTAAATGGGTGCGACCTATATCAATCCTGGAGACTTAGTGTTAAGTCTTGCTATAGGACTTGATGGAAGTCCCTCCTAAAAGATTAACAATTTGCTAAAGGACTCAGCGTTCCCGATCGAACTACTTGATATAATGTTTGAATGGCGCGTTAGACAAGACACGTAGTTGTCGTGAAAGCCTGAATTCTTGAAGACCGACAAAAGTATCATAAGGGAAAATGTCAGTCCTCGGAATACTCTCGTTAACCAAAGGTAAAAAAAATACTTCGCCCTCTTCCGAAGGACTTGTGTCTAAGGGACTGTATAATGTAATATTTGGAAATAACCTTGCCAAGGACGACAATTTGGGACCGCCCTAGGAAAAGGCGATGATGCGAGGACGCTTAAAGGGAGGTACTGCCTCGCCCTTGCGTTTTCCTCACCCTTAAGGAGAAGAAACGTGAGATAAGATGTGTCTTGGATGATGGAAAAGTCAAGACAGTTACTGACTCATGTATCCCTTGGGAACATGAATTTTATAGTCCACCTTTTGACTAGGTAGGTTGCGACTTTTTCCAAGAAAATCCTATGAATAAGGAATTCCTATAAATACCCCATCCTTCAAAGGAAAGGGGGGCGACTCTGAAGTAACACTTACTTACACACATTCAAACACTTATCGGAGAACACTCCGCTTTGAGTAGCCCTAGAAACATCACTATAACCTCTCACATGCAACCTAGCAGCGTCGGCTAACAACAATGCCTCTCACCTCACCTGAGTTTGGCTCCTTAAACAGCCTCAAAAACCACCGTACATGGCTATTCACCGTCATGAGCTAGCCATCGCCATTAAATGTGTAATATACCTACTAGGACCTCTAAGTTTCTATGCCCTTGCACAGGGAATATGCACACACATGCACTTTTTTAGACAATCATAATCCATATTATCACCTAACATATGGTAGCCCGTATAGCTTGCCAATTGTATTATCCTCATCGCCCAAAATTTTCCTGCAAATTAATATCAATCAAACAAAAGTTAAGATTGGAAAAGAATCTTATGCCGAGGAGCCACTTAAAGAATCCACGCACTCTTGGCAGCCTCGCAGTCTCGAATTGCAGGGAAAATGGTTTCAATGAGGCCTTGGCATTCAGAGTAGTAAGGATCCTTAAAATTCCTTTGATGAAGCCACTTATTTATGATCAGGCTATTATGCTTCATCATCTAAATGAAAGATCTGATCTTTTTAGGAACTTTAAGCTTCCAGACGAGGGGCCACGTTCCAGAATTAACATATATCAGTACTATTTACCATCATAATCCATTAAAATCCATCTTTGGACTGTTTTGATGTGGTAATATCTTATGTCCCTCTCACCCTCTATTGAATTTTAGTTAGTACATAGGAATGATATTTTTGACCATTAGAAAACAATACTTAAGGCAGATGAATTTCATCTTCAACATTAATGTCGCCCCGTAACATACGAGGATCGCTCAAAAATAACAAAACCATCTCTAATGTTTATTAAAATAAGAAAATTAAATTAAAACAAAATTAAAAGTTTTTAAAATCAAATTTTGTGTTTGATAATTAATTATATAGTAAAGGTATTGAGCTTTAAAAAAATAAAATTTTATTTTTATTTTTAAAAATGGATTTTAATAAACCGTTTTTAAAATATTACAAAATTTTTAATATTCGTTTTATTTTTAAAACTGAAAGATCAATTTTGACATCTTATAACATAAACATACATTATTGAAAATTAAAACATTAGATGAGATCGCAAATTTTTCAAAAAATTATATTTCAAAAATAATTTAAAATAACTTCAAAATTAAGTGATTTTTTAAAATTTTGATATCTAAATTTTGTTTCAATAAAATGATAAAATATCTAAAATAACATTTTAAAAATTATTACTCAACCCAAATTTTTATTTGAAATTTTATGAAAAAAAAGTTTATAAATTTTTTTTAAATAAAATTATGTAACACTATAATTTTTTTTTAAAAAAAAGACAAAATAAAGGGGCCCATTATCACTCTACAAAATTATTTAAAATTGTTGTCTCTAATTAACTGTACATATTTTTATTAACTTTAAACTGTTATTTTTCATTATTATTATTATTATTAAATGCTGATTAAATTATGTTTAAAATAAAATAAAAAATTATTAATATATTCAACAAGAATAGAAAGAAGAAAAAATGAAAGCATGTGAGTGGTGGGGCGCAACACTTTCTTTGAGTGTGATGGCTGAACAATGCTTGATGCAAAAATGAAGAAAGAAACAATGACCATGAAAAAGGAAAATTGGTAATACACTTAAAAATAACTAAATGGTTGCTTTCTTTTGCATATAACACATTTGGTTAGGGTGACGGTTTAGGCCAATGAACCTTATGGCACCTATAAAGTATAAACTATTGAAAATTGAGCATACAAAGAAAAAGTGAAAGTGATAACGCAATATTCTCAAAATGGAACAAAGAAACAAAGACATTTTTTCTTGCAATATTTTTTTTATAAAAAAAAGCAATAACAAACATAAAGTTTTCATCTGTGATTAGTTTTTAAAATAAGTTGTCCCTATAAACCATTGATAATTTGTTGGCTTTTCAACTTAATTAAAGGTTAAACCTCCTTATGATGTTAGTAATAAATCAAAGGAATAATTTTATGAACAAATACTTTTGTGAAAAAGTTTAAGAAAAAATCATGCATGATAAATGTTAATCGAGTAAAATGAATGTAAATTGTTGGTTCAGAGTTATCTATGTAGGTAGAAATTATTTATATTAATGTATTAATATAAAAAAAATAGTTGACATTTTTAAATAAATAATAATAATAATTTAATTATCATTCAGATTTCAGTCAACAATTTTAGCTATGGAAATTCAGTTGGTCCCAATGTAAAACCCGCCACATGATTCAGTTAATTAAGTATTGTTTTATTTCATACGGCAATAACTATGCCTCTTTAATATATATATATATATATATATATATATATATATATATATATATATATATATATATATATATATATATATATATATTTACATGTGAGTGTGTTTTTGGTAGGAAAAGTAAAGATAGTTGAAGAACTGGGTGAAAACTACGGAAAAAGAACACCATGCTAGATTCTGCAACTTCCTATGTCTCTGACTCCACACTTGAGGATGTTCCTCACTTGTCTGATTACATCCCTGATCTCCCTGTATGTTGTTCTAACTCTTTTTCTTTTTCATCACTGATTCTAATCATGTTTGGTTTAATTCTCTCATAAATCTTTGTTGTTTGAATGGATATATATGTTCATGATTTTTTCTGCTTCTGGTTGATCATGCAGACATATCCTGACCCATTACAAGATAATCCTTCCTATGCAGTTGTCAAGTATGTGATCAATTTCATTCAAATCATTTGCTTAGCCTTATTTTGTGTGATTACCATTTCAGTGATGATTTTATAGTAACACATGTCCATAAACTGTTTTCAATCAATTTCCTACCTTAATTGGAAAGTTTGATTCAATGATTAACCTGTTTAATTCATGTTTGCAGACAATATTATGTGAATACGGATGATACTGTGGCGCAGCAGGTAAGTCGTTTTGTAACATTCGGTTCTGTTTCTCATCCTCTACACAATTCTACTATTCTTTCAGTGTTTCTGAGTCAATAATTCGAATCTGTTTCCTTTTTTTATAGATAGTAGTTCATAAAAATAGTCCAGGAGGGACCCTTTTTCGACGCGCTGGACCTGCTCAAAAGGTTAATTTGTCTTTTTTCGTTTGATCGAAATTAAAACATCGCCTTGCACATAATATAATATGAAGTGAATGTATTACAGGTGTATTTTGATTCAAGGGAAGTGTATGCTTGTATTGTTACATGTGGTGGTCTTTGTCCTGGTTTAAATACAGTGATAAGAGAATTAGTTTGTGGATTATACCATATGTATGGAGTGCACAAAGTTTTGGGAATAGAGGTATGCATAATTTATATGACAGTGCTCAATTTTCTAGGTTTTGTTTCATGAAAAGTTGATCTAGATTGTAATGGTTTGGTTTAATGTAGGGAGGATATAGAGGTTTTTACTCGAGAAATACAATTCCTTTAACACCAAAGATTGTCAATGATATCCACAAACGCGGTGGAACCATTTTGAAGACATCGTATGGAGGACATGACACTTCAAAGATTGTTGACAGCATTCAGGATCGAGGCATTAATCAGGTTTATATACTTGGAGGATTCGGAACTCAAAATGAAGCAGCTTTGATCTTTGAGGTAGTGATTAATTGATGTAGTTTGATTGATTTTTATAATCTATTATGGGAATGGATTGGTTAGACTCAAGTGGTTAACGAGTTTTATTATGGTCGAATCGATAGAAACATTTGAGTTCGATCTCTAACTGAAACAATTATCTGTCAAACTTTACTTACATCACAAAATTTGGTTATGTACTCAGGAAATTAGAAGACGAGGATTGAAAGTTGCGGTGGTTGGAATTCCGAAAACTATTGATAATGATATCCCTGTAAGGATGCTTTTCCGTCATATGTAAAAGTTCTATATTCCTGTTATGCAATTATACTGAAAAATGTTGTTCTGTATCTGAATCAGGTTATTGACAAGTCAATTGGTTTTGACACTGCTGTTGAAGAGGCACAAAGAGCTATTAATTCTGCTCATGTTGAAGCAGAGAGTGCTGAGAATGGAATCGGTGTTGTGAAGTTAATGGGGCGTTGCAGTGGTAAGCTTCATTCATTCTTATGCAGGATCACAGTTCAATTCCGGTTCAACCAGTTGAGCGGGACTGTTCAGCTTGGTTTTTTGAACACTGTTCAGAACTCATGGTTAGTTGTTATGGTGGCATATTGATGCAGGATTTATAGCCATGTATGCAACTCTTGCGAGCCGAGATGTGGACTGTTGTTTGATTCCAGAATCACCCTTTTACCTTGAAGGACCAGGAGGAGTATTGGAGTTCATTGAGAAAAGATTGAGAGAACAAGGACACATGGTTATAGTAATAGCTGAAGGTGCAGGTCAGGAGCTAATTCTTCCTAGTGACAAATCTAATAAGAACAGGCCAGATGCTGCTTCAGATGACTTGTTTCATGATGTTGGCCTTTGGTTATCTCTGAAAATTAAGGTAAGAAATCTCAAAGTTTTCCCTTACTGTAGAAGTTTCTTCGTTTTTGTTTTACATTAAAATGTTTGTTTCTACTGTAGGATCACTTTGCAAGAAATAAGAAAATGACTATAAATCTGAAGTATATTGGTGAGTTCTTTATTTGGAGCTGTATTTGAATTATTAATTAAAGAACAAAATGCAGTGAATAAAAGTGAAGACAAATTGTGTTGCAGATCCTACTTACATGATTCGTGCTATTCCAAGTAATGCATCTGATAATGTGTTTTGCACCTTACTTGCTCAAAGTGCCGTTCATGGTGCAATGGCGGGATACACAGGTTTCACAGTTGGACCAGTTAATGGCAGAAATTGCTACATTCCATTTCATGTAAGTTACTGTGACTCTTTACTATCACATTAACATGGTTTTAACTATCAGTTACATGCAATCGCACGATTAAGCTTAGGCTACAAATTGTAGCTTTTCACATGCCACCACATCTAGTCAGTTAAGACTAACAGTGAGTTTGATGAAATAGCAGATACTTCCTTTATTTCAATTGAACAACATATTTGACACTTTTTCTCCACCATGCTTCATTTTTGCTTTGAATAGGAGCCATTGCATCGGTGTTATATCATTCGTTTACCATAAGTGAAAATGTTATTTTGTATGTGCAGCTTATAAATGAGGGACAGAAGAGAGTTGTGATAACAGACCGGATGTGGGCAAGGTTGCTGTCCTCCACCCACCAGCCCAGTTTTGTGAATCCTCAACAACACACAGAAGAAGCAAAAGCAGGATGAACAGAACACATATCAGAAGTAGATGGAAGTGTGTTAAGTCCTAGTTAAAAATTATAATAATGCCATTAAAATGGCAAGTTACTTTAGCAAATTTAATGCTTGTAACATCAAATTACATAATTGACACAAGACAACCAAAACTATAGGTATATCTATATTTACAAACTTCGGAAAGTGTCAAATTGTACATCTTACAAAACAAAGAGAGATCTGCACAACATTAGCAGCTTGTTTTAATTTAATTTTCTTTATCTGCTGAATACGACATTGATAAACTCCTTCAGATTCTTGCAACCTACTATTTTAATATTTTCTAGACCTTCAGTTCCTAAAGCTTTTACTGCTTGCTTTGGTACTACACAGGTTTTGTAACCCAACTTTGCCAATGCGTGTACTCTTTTGTCGATTCTAGGAACCTGCATCATTAAATAATCAAATAACCAGACTAAGGCTCAATAAAATAAATATATAAACAAAAGAAAGTGTTACAATTTGGCTTGAAACAAAAAATGGTTCTAAAAGCACGAAAACTCGCCACATCTAAAATTCCTCTGTTTAAACAGATCCAATGTATGCTTCCCAGTAGTTATTTCCTCTTATTAGTTTTTCGTATGCGAAAAAAGATTTGTAAAGTATTTTTTGGAACCAGGTTTAGCCTTTAGCAGTAATTTGTAAAGTATTTTTCGGAACCAGGTTTAGCCTTTAGCAGTAATTTGTAAAATATTTTTCGGAACCAGGTTTAGCCTTTAGCAGTAATTTGTAATGTATTTTTCGGAACCAGGTTTAGCCTTTAGCAGTAATTTGTAATGTATTTTTCGGAACCAGGTTTAGCCTTTAGCAATAATTTGGTCCACAGTTATATCACAACCTCTGATGCACAGTGAAGGTGATGCAGTAAAATACTTGACTTAGCCGTATCACACTCTCACATCATTAAACCCTATAGTATAAATATCAGATATAATATTGAGGACATGGAACTTGTCTTTATAATTAAATATTATAGTAGCGACCGAACATCTAATAACAGCAAGAACAAGCTCACCGTGCGAAGCTCTCCGCTAAGACCAATTTCACCAATGAATGCAATGCCCTTTGGAATAGGGTACTCCAAGAAACTGGAACAAAAAAAAAAAAACACCATAACTAAATGAAACAGTAGATATAGAATATTATATTGGAAAAGAAGGCGTGCATGTAATAGTCCTAGTAAACTTATGTTCCAGATAAGGAGTTTGAAAGATAAACCATAACCCCCTCAATCTACATACTACAGTACCATTTCAAACAAATTAGAATACCGACCTGCTGCAAATTGCAGCTGCTATTGCAAGATCTCCAGCAGTCTCAGTCAATGTCAATCCACTAACAACATTCAAATGCACAGACTGTTGTACAAAGAAAACACAAGGAAATACAATGTAAGAACAAGAATACAAATATAAAAAGAAAATATATTCCCACCAGTTATATTTTAAGCATTAAAGAGACATGAACATGGCAGATAGTTACTTTAGAAGATAAAAAGTTTGAAGAATGCCTTTTTTTGGATTGAATGTTGAATTGAATGTTGCGGGTGCAGAATTTGTATTATTGTATGTTATAGTGCAAATTTATGTTAAGAACCCAGAAACGGAACAGTAGAAAATCAACAACAAATGGAATAATATGAAAGAGGGGAACTGATTGTTTATTAAGATGTCAACGAAAAACTACAGAGGGAATACGACCCTGATTCTGACCGGAGCTCAGCTCCTATAGAGAAGCTACTGCCTATTCATACCTAACTGCTAATTCCTCAATATACTCTCTCAACCTCACCTCCATTCCTTATACTGCGGAACAGTTACAATCAATTGCTCACCCAAGTCCCCCTAACAGAAATAGTAGGACCCAAATAGGTTTCACTTAATCGGAGGTTGCAATGAAGGCTGCAATAAGGCGGCTAGAGGCGGATCACAATGAGGGTGAAATTTCCAACAGAATAAATCAAATTCATTAATTAACTTACACTTACAGGGATATGAAGACCTGCTTGCTTTATAAGAACCTGCAGATTAAGGAACAGAGAAATAATCAATGCAGAACTGAACAAGTTCCAATGCAGCAGCTTATATTTTAAACAAGAAAATCAATATCCCCTCAATTATTCCTTTCGTAAATTTTTTCATTGATAAGTGAAAAAATACTAACCATAGAGTACAGTGTCCAGGCAATAAAAGATTAAAAATAAAAAACAATAACTTACACATTTGATCATGTTAGCTCTATTTGAGTCAACTCCATTAACCACTTTTGAAGTTGACCCTGCCACCGGGGATTGAGAAAGGCAGAGTGCCTGCAAAGTAAATTTGAAAAGAAAAAAAAATTGAAAATTAGTCTTAGTAATTTCTTTAAAGGAGAACCTCAGAGAAGAAATAATATTATATGCAGAGATAGTTACATAATCACAAATTCAGAGTAAGGTTTCTACAAAGGCCTTGCTACCATATACGGAAGCCAAGCTTCTAGTACAGATAAGTTCTGACACAGGCCTGTGATGTATCCACAACTAATGGCAAGGGTGGTAGTGATATGATGATAGTCACGTCTCGTGAGAAAATTGTCCAATAAAGAACAAAATCCCTAGAGAACTTGACATCTACCTTGGTCACGTCTCGTGAGAAAATTGTCCAATAAAGAACAAAATCCCTAGAGAACTTGACCTCTTATTGCTTTTTGTATAACTATACATCAACCCCGTAAATCACTAAGATGCTTGAGATGATAAAAACTTAAACTTTCTTAACAGATGATTTTAAAATATTACAGCATAGAACAAGAAATTCTAAAGATTTTGCCTATAAATTATTTTAAATAAGATAAGGTTTTATTGTAACATAAATAGTAGGCCACTTAATGCTATAAAACTCCCACCACGGAAAGCTTCGTGGAAGAGTCAAACCCATAGCGGGTCTAGTATAAGTAGCCTTGCATTGAGTTTGCAAGAGCCTGAATTTATGACTCGCACCCTTGACATCGTCACATGACAACAACTCAAACCATTATGCCAAAAATCATCACCATTGTTTTTTATACAATGATAATTAAAAAATTACCTGAACTTCAATTATGAAAGTTCTTGAACCATCCATGATTACGGTAAAAGCTAACCCAACTAAAACATCTGAATCAGGGTCTTGTTCAGTGAGAAACATTTCAGTGGCATTGGAAACAGCCTGAAATCCTGATTCTGACATCTCAAAAACTCCAAGCTGTTTACAAAAATCAAAGACAAGACAGATCAAACATCAATTTTCTCATATAATCCTGATTAAAGAAAAGAAAAGAAATCGAAGCATAAATGCTGTTAACAAATTGTCATAATATTACATAAAGAGTAATTGTTTACGCGGTTTCTTTTCCTTTTTTTTTTTTTTGAGAGCAACTTGGAAAAGTTTGACATGTAAAATCCTTTAAAATAAATGTTATTTTAAGTTTCAGTCCCCTACACAAGTTGATATATACACATTCTCAAAATTATTAAGCATCATAAAAAATATTAATACACATATACTATAAGAATAGAGCAACAAATCCATGCTATTACACACGCTGTACAGATATCAAGAGTATTACGAATAGACAGTTTTTCACAAATCTTAATATAAACAGTGTAGTAATTATCAGTAATTGTTCCTTAATTGAATGGAAACTAGTCCTGGCATATACCTCATCAGTGGATCCAAACCGGTTTTTCACAGCGCGGAGCATTCGATATGAAGTGAACCTCTCACCCTATACATTAATTATAAGCAATTAGAAAGGAGAAAATGGTAATGACATCCAAGAATCAAACTATAAGAAACATACACGTAAAATGCAATGCCTTATAAGCAAAGCTGTCAGATTTTAGTTTAAATATCATAAAAACAAATATCAATTATTTTAAAAAAAAAAACCATTGGAGAAGTTCCACTATATATCACCATCTTTCAACTCATTATGATTGTGACTTTTTTGTTATGTCTTCTAATATTATTTCATCACTGTTTGAGGAAGTTGGCATCAAAATTGCAAAGACAGAATTTAAAAAGGGATCTTTATAAAAGATAACAATAGTCTTCTTTGAACATCACCAGGGATATTTCTCCCATATTATAATGCAATTTAGCAAAAATTTGTTGAAACTCATCTAAACTGAAAATAAGTGACCCTTATTAAATTTTCATTATCTGAATCTGAATGTGTCATGATAAAACTATAATAATAGCCTCATAGGCACAAATCATCTGCATTGACTACCCAAAGAAAGATGAATGTAACAAGGTACCAACTTCCAAGTACAAGACAACATCAACAATATGCTCCAGAACACGAGGCCCGGCTATCTCTCCAGATTTTGTTACATGCCCAATCTGAAACATGGAATGAAAAAGTAAAAAAAAAAATCAAAAGATTATCAAGAATGCTACTAACAAATATAAAGGCCATATTGTATTGAGATACATGCCCACGGAAAAATTATAAATGAAGTACAGACAAGCAACTCCAATCACATGACCTGGCTCTTTTAGACTCACAGAAAAACATTTCAACTTTTACCATACTAGCACATTTGAATTGATGTTGATGATTTAGGGGATTAAATCTTTGGTAGGTCAAGATGGAAATGTCCACTATTGTCTTTAAAAAAAGTTGATATGACGCAAAACAAGACACTATGTAAATAAATACAATCATAAGATTGATAGAGGCTATTGCTCACCAAAAGTACTGGGATGTTAGTCGTTTTAGCAAATCGCATCAAAGCTGAAGTACATTCTTTCACCTGCCACACACGCATACAAAGTCATGCACCAATAACCAGCATATTTCACTGAGAAACTAAAAGGTAAATTAAATAAGGTAGATTCAGAACCTGCATAATCCCTCCAGCACTCCCTACTATTCCTTTCAAATAAACAGTTTGTATTGAATCAACAACCAGAGCTCGAATGGGGAGAGACTGAGCTATCCTTAATATGTCCTGACACCATGTAAAATGAGCAATAAAAAAGAAGACAATTATTGAGACTTCTTTACATCATGCTCCATGCCGGTCAATTACAGAACAACATTATATGGGAGCAAACTCCTATATACTGCAAGATAATAACTTTATGATAAAAATATGAGTTAAAATGAGTAAAAAAGCAAGAAAATGCCACATCAAACCAATTAAACAGAATACATGAGAATACCTCAATATCAGTACTTGAATACAAATAAATATCAGATTTAATCCCAAGGCGATTTGCTCTATGACCAATTTGCTGAAGGCTCTGAAAATGATGAAACAGAAATACACACTAAGTCAGAGTGCCATAGTCCTAAAAGAATGTTAGAGATCAAAGTCTAAACTATATTATCCACCTTTAACATCCATGAAGTAAATGACTATTGCTATTCGCAATGCAAAATACATGAGGGTTATTAAAAGCAAACCTCTTCACCAGAGACATATACAACTGGACAGGCCTCGCCATCACTGCCATTGCCTCCTTCTGCTATCAATGATGCCATCTTCCAATTCAATATTGCAAATAAACCAAGCATTAAAGACAGTTTACAAATCCATTGAAAGAAGATTGATCATCAGAGTTTTGAAAAAAGAATGCATACCTGCAACAATAGTGTACTCTTCCCAACACCGGGATCACCACTAACTAAATTCAAAGAGCCTTCAAAACCACGATAGTATATTAATTACCCATGAAAAAAAATTCATTATGTGCCAAAACATCAAATAAACTTGAATTAAGGAAGATATTACAGCTTCTCGAACAGGCAGCTGGAAGCATTTTTATACAACAACAGCCAAGTGTTACGCCACTAAATAGGATCAGCTTCATGGATCAAATGGCGTCATAATATTTTGCTATATATCATATATCTATCAAACTCATTAATCTTTATGTCTTTCTTAATAATTTCTTTTAAGTCTTCCTTAGCCTCTAGCGATTTAATTACCCTCCAAGTGACATACTCTCATTTCTACATAATCTACAAGTCTTCCCTCCACATACCCAAACCACCTAAGTCTGGCTACCACTATCTTTTCTACTATAGTAGCTACCCCAACTTTCTCTCTAATGCAGTCATTATTAATCCTATCTTGTCTAATCTTCCAAACATTCAACGCATCATTATCATCTCTGCTAAGCTTATTAAATCCTCGTGTTGGTTTTTTACCGGCCAACACTTTGTCCCATACAATATAGCTGGTCTTACGGATGGAAGCATTTTTATGAAAAGTCAAATATCATGCTGATTGAGAAGAAGGGAAAAAGGAACAGAAACAGTGTTCCAATAATGATCCATTCATTAAGATCACACCAAATGCAGTAACTCTTTAATATTAGTCCTACCCAAAAAAACAGACAAACATAGTTAAGGAAAAACGGCAAACAAAAAAATTGGACCGAACCTGGTACAAGACCACCGCCGAGCACAATAGAAACTTCATCTCCAAAAGGGCCAGACCTGATTACAGCGAGAACTAATGAGGCATAGTATTATAATCAAGTCCAACTCATGTACTCTACTATTTTCCGAAGATTACATGGTTAATAAATACTCGCATAATCCTCAAGATTAGTCCATCAAAATTCCAATCAACTCTAAATAAAAGCACCAAATAGCAATCAACCACTTAATGATCTAAAACCCACAGAACTCCAAATATTCAACACAACACCATTATACAAATAAAAAAAACAAAACTTACAAAGGAAATCGCCAACCCTTCTCAGTGAATCCACTATTAACTTCACTCAATTTAACCGGTTGCAACTGATCAGCCCTCTGCGGTAGCCAAGTTCTCATTGCATCTTCTGAAACCGATAAACCACTTCTAAGCTTACTACTATCAACACCATCACTAACTTTCGCTTCATGAAACTCCTTCATTGTCCCAACCATGTTACAAGAAGGACAAGTCCCCCACCATTGTCCTGCAGTATACCCACAATCATAACAAACCCACTGAGTTTTCACCTTCCCAGTACTTCTCTTCGCCGCCGTCGTCCTCGTCCTAACTATGGTTCTATTCTTCAAATTCATCATGTTCCCATTTTCACTCTCACTTGGTTTTTCATCCTCGGTTTCTTCATCTTCATCACTGTGATCGCTGATTCTTTGTTTCGCAACTACGTTGCCGTATATACTCCAACTATTGGTGGACTGGTTTCTAGTATTGGAATGTAGGGTTTCAGTGTCTTCTGGTGTTGAAGAAGAGTTTGAGAAAGGAGATGAAAAGGCGCATTTGGGGTTGAGGAAACGGTGGCGCTTGTGGATGTGGTGGATGAAGATTGTTCTGAGGAGTTTCATGGTGATGTTGGTGTTTGATACTTGTGATGGAAGAAACAGAATTTGAAACTGTTATGTTTGTCAGTTTTGCATAAACCCTTTACTCCGAATTTCTAGGGTTTATGGGACTCATGTCAAGGAACATGGATGGAGCCGGTATAGTTCAAATTTTGTAGTTGTTACTTGTAACAATTTTAAAATATTATTATTCTCCACACAAAAAAAGTTTGTTCTATTTTATTTTATTTTTAAAATTAAAAATATCTCAACGATTTGTTTCTCAATAAATATGTTTTGATTTCATATTTTTAATAGATTCGATGCATGTGAAATAATACTTTCGGAGTGTTTGAATTGATGAATGAAATAGAGTTATATATAATTAGATTTTATTGTTTGAATTTATAAATGATGGATTGAGCAAAATGAAATATGATGGAATTCATTTCGTTATATTTTATATAATGCTTCAATTTTTATTCTCCCGATTTGAGGTTTGTAAGAGCGAAATGCTTTACGTGAGAGATCGGGTGACAGACCTGGATACCTCAATTATAAAGGAAATTTTTTTTCTCTTTTATTTGGTTTTAATGTGCCAATGCATTTGCAAAATTCATAGAACAATATCCTCTCGTATTCAATTTCCACGAAAAACAAATCATATTCTTTCAACCATGATTTTATGTCTTAATTCCTTAGTCAAGTCAATGTCCACCAAAACTCTGACATAGTGACCAAATGATCTATCAAACAAAGACTTGCTGGAAGTTGAGTTAATGCAAATTGGGTTGTCAAGGCTGCTTGCAATGACAAAAACGATCTTGGACTTCTAATATTCTTGATATATGTGAAAAAGAGTCTCTCTTGAATTTTGATGAATACAAATACATCAACAAAAGAAGAAAAAGAGAAAGTCAACAATCATGAATAAAGAAGAAAAAGATGAAGACAACAATCAATCATGATAAAGCGGCAAAGATCAACATTGATCGAAGTTAAGATTGTCTTTAATTCTTTATCTTTGATATATCACCAATCATCGTATATATCACATAAAAGCTCAAAAAATATTATTCAAACTTAAGCTAAAATATTTTCATAGTTAACACGTCAAAAAGTTGTTTTCAAGTGTAAAAAGATAATTTTAATGCTGCCATGAAAGCGTTATTCGAATACCACCTTCTTGTTTTGAATACTAGTGCACTTTTTAATAAAACAGAATGTAATGTATGTAAATCATTGTAAAACATCACGAAACCATTTAAAACTTATGCATCCATTTATAGAGATTTTTAAAGTGTATATAAAATATCATACACTAGAAAACGATAAATTTTATTGAATTAGACATCCACCTGTGCAATGTACGAATAAATTTTATCGAATTAATAACGAAATATTAATTTAAAAAAGTATAAATATATTTATAAGTTTTTTATTAAAAAAATTATTTAAAAAATTAATTATTTAAATCTTATGAAAATTAATATATTTTTAACATAATTAAAAAATTAATTAATTAATAATAATTGTCAAATGTAAATGCTAGTGTCTTTATATATTGTATAGCAATATAGACAAAACAAATTCATAAATCAAATTTTTATAAATCAATATATTTATAAGAATAAATTTTAAATTAATAATTACATGATTTAGAATAGCAACTCTTATTCTTTAAATTTAAAATTTAGAAATTTAAAAAATTGAAATCGACATTTGATATGTGATGTTTAAGGCTTAGGGATACATTAGAGCGTTGTTTTTAACAAACCCTCTTAAAGTACCGTCTATTAAAGAGGTCTTTTGGTCTCCCCCTTCCCTTTGAACTGAATCAAGTGCAATGTTGATGGAGCTTCCACCAACACCATGGTAAGTTGTGGTGCCATATTCAACAATAAAAGAGTTGAGTTTTTTTAGTGCTTTAACGGAATCGATAGGCCATGAGTCAGCTTTCTTTGTAGAGATTTTTGGGGTCTTTCGTGTCAGAGTTTGCTCATCACTTGTAGATGCACAATTTATGACCCGAGGCAAATTTAATGCTTGATGTAGTGACCTTTAAGAACAAAACCATCATCCCTTTGAGCTTGAGAAACCGATGGACAAAATGTGCACCTCATGCTATATTTATGCACCTCATTGTTACACACATCTTCCGGGAAGGAAAATTTTGCAATAGATGCCTTAGCAAACTATGGTCTTAGTCTTCATTGCCTTCATTATCGATCTATTACTCCAACTTTTGTCCGATTCCACATTATAAAAAGATAAGTTTGGAATGTCAAGCTATAGGTTCAAAGCTTTCTAGAGGGTTTGGTTCCCTCTCACCCTCTTTTTGTTCTCCTATTTTGTTTCTATATATTTTGAGGGAAAATGCTTACTATTAAAAAAAATGAAAATAAAAAAAGGCAAGAATAATCTTAACCATTTATTATCACCACTATCCCATGATTCCAATTAAATAGAAAATTTAATTTTAAATAAATTAAAAATTCTACTATAAAATAATGACATATTACATTCTTGCATTTCTTCCTTAATTTCTTTCGTAATAAATAACACTACTCTATTTTGAGTGGCTCAATTTGACCCACTTGATTTTAAGTTAACTATATATTTGAGTTTAACACAAATTATGACAAGTTTTTAGTAAACATGATCGCCACTTAAATTGATGCAGTGGAGTTCTAACACCCACGTTTTTAATTTAATTATTAATTTATATATAAAAAAGAATTTTTTTTAATTATAATTAATTAGAAAAGTTTTACTAATTAAAATTATTATGATAAATTTTGATTAAAATTAAAATTAAGTGTAGTTATGAGATTGAAAAGAGTATTTAAGTTTATAGGGGATGAGCGAATCAATAATATCACTAAATTAGTAAACATCTAGAAAATTATCATGTTTTTATCGTGATATTTTTGCTTTGAAAATCTTAAGAATATAAAAATAAAAAATAAAAATAACAAGAATGAAAAACAAAAACCAAAAACAAAATACTAAAATAATAACTATGGTAGTATGAAAAATTAGAAAGAAGATGCTACTTTGTAGAACATATAATATTAATAAATTTAAAAATTAAAAAAAATAAATATAAAAATTTACAAAAATAAAAATTTAGTGTAATAAATAAATATATGAGATTCTTAGCAGGAAGAGCCCAATCTCTTGGGAGAAAGTTTGTAAACCAAGAAGTAAAGGGGGGCTCAACATCACGACCATAGGGGTTTGGAATCAAGTTTACCTCCTCAAGTTACTTTGGAACATCTGTGCTAAAACTAATAGCCTGTGGGTGAGGTAAATCCACACTTACTACTTGCGAAAAAAAGGTGTGATAACTGTCAAAGCCATACCTAATGATTCATGGTTATTCCGCTTGATCTTAAAGCAAAGGGAAACCATTGTGAACTTGCAGGCCCTCTGGGACACTATGCTACAATAGGTGAAGTTCAATGGTAGGAAAGTGTACCTCAGTTTGATACCTGATACCCCCGAAGATGCCTTGGAGCAGCCTGATTATACGCAACACTGTCAGGCCAATGGCTGTTATAGTCATGTGGATGGTCTGTCATGGTAAGCTTGCCACAAAAGTTAGGCTTCAGAGGTTTGGAATGGTGGCTAACACTAAATGTGTCTGCTGCACGAAGGAAGAAACAATAACTCATATGTTCTTTAAGTGCTGGGAACTTAGGCAGATATGGATCAAAATTCTGAATTGGCTTAGGATCCAACATTATCCACAAGACTTGAATGCTGAATTCAAGTGGATTATGCAGCGTACTTCGTGGCAAGGGGTGGGTGGCAGAATTGATGAAATTGGCCATAATTGAGACACTTTATGAGATTTGGAAATGGAGAAACGAGAAGTGCTTTGGGCAAAATGTACATAATAGAAACATAGATGAAATGACTATTGAGATGATAGTTTATAGAGGGTGAACTAGTCACTTGCTTAGACCGCATATAGCTAATTTCATGTTACCTTAAGCTATAGGTTTTGAAGTTAGGTTCTTTTTTTTTGGAGGATTGGATCCAAGCGATCACCTTGTATTAACGATTTTTTTGAATTAATATAATTTCTTGATTAAAAAAATATAAATAAATAAATAAATATATGAAATGATTGTTAGTGGGATAAATGATATTAAATAATTAAATAAATAAATAATTATAAAAATTTTCAAAATTATCTTAAATATGTAAATTTACAAAAGTGAGCAATTAATGGGACAAATAATAATAAATAATTAAATATTAAAAATATTAATTAATGGAATAAATAATATTAAATAAATAATAAATAAATATAAAAAATTATAATATTATCCTTAAATATATTGTCAAAATTGTTAAAAATATATGATGTCCTTTGACCTTTGTTAATAAAATAATTTTTTATATAAAATGTATAAATAAAATAATTAACTTTAAAATTTAAAAAATATAATGTCTATAATTAGTGAGCGAATTCAAGAGATTAAAAAGGAATCCTTGGTAAATTGAGTTTCTCCTGATTTCAAATTATTTAGTCAACACAACAACTACATTTTAAAGATTCGTTTGTACTTGTTTTGGTCTCAGCAAAAAGAAAGAGACAAATACCCTTTTTGTCTTTTCGGTTTTCATGGACACGAACCTCAGGTACTTTTCTTCTTTACTCACTTTTGTTTCTTTCGTAACTAGTTTTTTGAATTCAATTCTTTGTATTGAAAATCATTCGAAAGTCGCTTTTGTTATTTCGATGCTTTCTGATTTTGTATAAGCTGTATGAATTGTTCCTAATCAATGTTGGTTATGAACTTGTTAGGTTTCTAGGTATGACTCAGTTAAGAGTTTAATGATAGTGATGAAAGATTAGATTGAATTTGATGATGATCAAGAAGGAGAAGGGTGTGAAACCTGTTTTAGTGAATATTGGTTTGGCTTTTGGGTTTTCTGTAGCTGGATTTCTATGCTCACGCCTCAGAATCAATCAAGGTTTTGTGTCCTTTCAATTTCATCATGAATCTAACTGTTCAAGTTATTGTTTTGTTAAATGTAATGGTGTTTTTCTCAGGTCATGAAGTTAATTTAGGACGAGACGTTGATGCAACATGCTCCGACGGATTGAGTAGTGAGAATTCTTCTAATGCTCTTACGAATAGCAGTAAACAAAATGGTGATAAAGATGAGTTCCTCCTACCTGAATTTGACGAACTCGTTAAGGAGGTAGAGTTTGAAGTAGAGGCGCGGAAGTTAAAAGTAGAATCTTCTATAACATATGAAGGTATTGATAAGGATGAGTATGAGCAAGAGATACATCGACTCAAGAACATGGTTAGAATGCTTCAAGACAAGGAACAAAATCTTGAGGTTCAATTACTTGAGTACTATGGTCTTAAAGAGCAGGAAACGGTTGTGATGGAGCTCGAAAATAGATTGAAGATAACTAATATGCAGGTTGAGATGTTCAATCTCAAGGCTAAAAGCTTACAGTCTGAGAATCGGAAATTAAGGGAACAGGTTGCTGATCATGCAAATGTGCTGGCTGAGCTTGACGCAGCAAAAGCAAAAATCGAACTGCTCAATAAGGAAATTAGGCGTGAAGCTGACCAGAATAAAGAGCGGATCGTTAGTCTTCAGCAAAGAGTAGCCAAGTTGCAAGACCAAGATTGCAAAGATGCTGCTTGTGATGAGGACATCAAAATTAAGCTGCAAAAGTTAGAGGCGCTTGAGTCTGAAGTAGAAGAGTTGAGGGAATCTAATTCAAGATTGCAGATAGAGAATTCTGACTTAACTAGAAGATTCGATTCCACACAGATCCTTGCTAATGATGCGAATCAAGAAAGTGAGCGTCTTAGAAAAGAAAATGAGGACTTGTTGAAGCAAATTGAGCAAATACAATCTGATCGACGTTCAGATATTGAAGAATTATTGTACGCGCGGTGGGTAAATGCTCGTTTACGACAAGAGCTGCAGAATCATCAGCCTCTACACAATAAAACGGTTGCAAATGACTTAAGTAAAAGCTTAAACCCTACCTCTGAGATTGAAGCCAAGAAACTAACACGTGAATATGCTGATACTAATGGACTAGGGAGTACTGTGGATATTGATTTAAATCACCGGTCCTCCTCACAATCTTCTTCTATTACTGACTCTGGAGAGTATGATCATTTTTCTTCTGGAACTAACGCTAAAAGTCAGAACAAGTTTTTTGGCAAGCTTAGAAGACTGATATTAGGAAAGGATAGACACCATCGTCATAGTCAGGTTTCATCTGGATATCAAGAAAACAGCAATGCTCAACGGCGGAGTACATCAACCGACATTGACGGTAGAATTTCCTTTGATAGGAGATATTCAAGTTTTGACGGAGAAGGTTCCTTCTCCGACTTTTTAGGCTTAGAGAAGTCTGATTTGGAGAAATATGCAGAAGCGCTAGAAGATTCTACTGCGAATGATAAACATAAAAAACGAGGAAGATCAACATCATTTAGTTAGTTTGTTTTAGCTGATGGTCAATATGCATGGATTTAACCTTTTCTGACTTATTTTGTATTACCGAAGAATGTGTTTTCTATCATAAGCTTAGAAAATGATTCTTGTCAATACTTACAAATCTACATTTAGTTTACACATAGCTGTGGATAGTGTGGAAGAGGTTTAAGGTTCAAATTTTAGCACCAATATCAAACTTGCTATTGAATTTTGTTAGTAATTAGTTATGTCATAAGATTACATTAGCATCTTTTTAACAAAAAAAGATCAGATAGTAGCCAATATTTCATCCTGAATTCAGAGTTCAATGTTCCTTGATTTGCACAATGGCTAAAATAATGCTGTGTTTCTACGAGATAAGATAGCACAATGTGGATCTTGATTAATTGCCCTTCCAAAATAACCGATGTACCTGAACATGTTGCATAGAAATTTCTAAAATCTTATTTAATATGATGAAGTTTCTCTACACTAGAGAAATACAAAACTTGTATCACTTGCAATTCCATGAATCCTTAACAGATAAGGCTTATGGCTTGTTAAATCAATGCATCAGCTAGAACTAGATTAGCAGGTGTTAGGATATTGGTTTGGGTCTTAGTCCAAACCAAATAAATAGGAGTTAGCTCACTTAATTAGTTTTTATTCTGCAAATAATTAGGAGTGGTTTAGTCAGTTAGTTTTAATCATCCAAATAAATAGGAGTTAGTTTAGTTAGTATTCCCCATATAAATAGGAGTGTATGGGGCAGTAGCTAGTATGGTTATTATTTTCTGATTTTCCTATTAGAGTTAGGGTTTGGGCAGAGAGAGATTCATCTCTCCTCTGAGGAGCATTTGCTCTGGGATTATAGGGATCAGTCTCTGTAATAGTTTTTAATTCAATCAATATTATATTTTCCGTTTATCATAATTTTCGATCCCTATCAGCAGGCTTGTTAAATCAATGCATCTACTATGTCTGCTCCGTCACACCCTTTTTTGCAGGCTTTTGCGAGGTGGGTCAAATTTAAAGTGTCGTACAATATTCAACATATGTCTTGGTTCATATTTTTCTCCAATCCTTATGATCACATATAAGTCCACAATATCTCTTGATTAAGATTATTATTATGGGAGAAGTTTTTCACTAGGGAGCATTGATACATAGTATAAGATTAGACACCTTTGTGAGAGATATACCACTTGTCCACCTAAAACTTAAAGGTGACGTGAATGAGTTCTCTCACTTATAAATATTCAACTCACCACATTCTTATTCAATATGAAACTATTTTTCCACTTACTCACATTTTTACTACTATTCTAACCATAACAAGTTTTTTTAAATCCATGCCCTAGAACAAAATGTCTTTTCAAACAAATCAGAATAATAACTTAAAGTGAAACAACATAAACTCTTTAAGAAAAGAAGAAGTAAGTTGAAGTTGAAGCATGTATGAAGGAGTTAGGATTTAAATAACGGGTGTGGAGAAGAAACTTAAAAGATGCAAATATTTAGGATTTAGAATACATCGGGATGGTAACGTGTCAATATTTTAGGCTCGTACCTTGTAATATATCTGCTCCGCTCCATCCCATTAGTCGCAAGCTTTTGTAGACCCAAATATTAGCATAAAATTTATAATTTTTAAACTTAAAAAGTGTAAGCCCGCAGACCCGTCCCGCGCCCTATGATAATTTTTTTGTGAGATGGATCAAAATTTTAGTCCTAAACTCTTAACTAAATTTGTTTCATTCCATTATTTTACGAGCTTTTCGAAGCGTGACTAAATGGAATGAACATGCTCGTTTGATATCTACGTTATGATTTTGTTTCCGTAACTACTAATTTATTTCCATAATTTTAATTTTAAATATTGATTTGTTTCACTTTTTGCATTATATTTTATGTTTTTGGTACAAATATAATATAATTTTTTAATTTAATGATGTGAAATTTATTAACTTAACAAAAATATTTAAAAATATAATGAGATATTGATTTTGTAAATGAATAATATTAAGAAAATTAAAACTGTAATTTGACGTTTTATTTATTATAAGAATTTTATTATATAAAACACATCAACTATCAATTATAGATGCGAATTGCTCCTGCTAAATATAAATTACTTATAAAAAAAAGTTGAATCATCTATAATAATCTCATTTCACCAACTGAATATATATATTTTTTATAGTAATTAATTTATATATTGAATTCTTAATTTCCTAAATTCATTTTAATAAAAGAATCAAATACATTTTTGTCTTTTCGGTTATATATTTTCCTTACTCATTTTTATTTGTTTCCTAATTAATTTGAATTCACTTTTTTTGATGAATACATATACCTATACTGTTTTGAACTTGATAGTAGTGATGAACAAAGTAATTTTGATCATCATCATGATGAGGAGGAAGAAGCGTGTGAAGCCTATTTTGGTGAACATTGGTTTGGCTTTTGGTTTTACTTTTGCTGGATTTCTCTGCTCACGCCTTAGAATCAATCAAGGTCTTTTTTCTTTTCAATTTCATCCATCATGAATCTAACTATTCATGTTATTGTTTTGTTTAATGTATTTCTCTTCTCAGGTCCTGAATGCACTACTTCCAGTTCCAGCATTGTTGATGAGGAGGTAGTACTTTATTTCCCTACATTTCATTTTTTATAATAATTGTTTGGTTTGTATTTCGAAATTGAAGAATTATAGTAGAAAAGACGGTGCAAAATAGACTTAGGTAGTTTTTACATGGAGAGGAGACGTGTAGATTCTGTGATAAGGAGAGTATATCAGATGGAGAGGAGTTTAGAATTGGGCTATTGAATTTGTACTTCTAAGATGATTTTTTTCATACAATGAAACTAAAATAGGGTTATTGAATTTTCTATATATCAGGAAGAAACACAAACCAACGAGTCGAGGAGTGGAAATTCTCCTATTGGTTTTCTCACTAACACTAAACAAAATGGTGATAGAGTTGAGTTCCTTCTAGCTGAATTTGATGAGATCATTAAGGAGGTGGAGTTCGAAGAAGAGGCGCTGCCGAGGTTAAAAGTAGGATCTTCTAGAGCATATGCATGTCCTGATAAGAATGAGTATGAACAAGAGATACATCAACTCAAGGACATGGTTAGATTGCTTCAAGACAAGGAACAAAATCTCGAGGTTCAGTTACTTGAGTACTATGGTCTTAAAGAGCGAGAAACGGTTTTGATGGAGCTCGAAAATAGATTGAAGATAAGTAATATGCAGGTAGAGATGTTCAATCAGATGGCTAAAAATTTACAGTCCGAGAATCAGGGATTAAGGGAACATGTTGCTGATTATGCAAACGTGCTGGCCGAGCTTGATGCAGCAAAAGCAAAAACCGAGCTGCTCAATAAGGAAATTTGGCGCGAAGCTGAGCAGAGTAAAGAGCAGATTGTGAGTCTTCGACAAAGAGTAGCCAAGTTAGAGGCGCTTGAGTCTGAAGTAGAAGAGTTGAGGAAAACTAGTTCAAAATTGCAGATAGAGAATTCTGACTTAACTAGAAGATTCGATTCTACGCAGATCCTTGCTAATGATGCGATTCAAGAAAACGAGCGTCTTAGAAAAGAAAATGACGACTTGATGAAGCAAATTGAGCAACTACAATCTGATCGACATTCAAATATTGAAGAATTAGTGTACACGCGGTGGATAAATGCTTGTATGCGACAGGAGCTGCAGAATCAACAGCCTCCACACATTAAAACAATTGCAAAGGACCCGAGTAAAAGCTTGAGCCCTACATCTGAGAAGAAATCCAAGCAACTAAAACCTGAATATGCTGATACTAATGGACTAGGGAGTACTGTCGACTTTGATTTAAAGCAATGGTCCTCCTCGCAATCTTCTTCTGTTACCGACTCTGGAGACTATGATCATTTTTCTTCGGTTGATAATTCACCGGCTTCTAGAACTATCGCCTCAAGGCAGAACAAATTTTTCTGCAAGCTTAGAAGATTGATATTGGGAAAGGATAGACATCATCATCATAGTCAAGTTTCATCTAGATATCAAGAAGATAGCGATTCTCAAAAGCTGATTACATCAAGGAGATATTCAAGTTTTGATGGAGAAGGTTCCTTATCCGATTTTTTAGGCATAAAGAAATCTGATTTGGAGAAATATGCAGAAGCTCTAAAAGATTTTAGTGCGAATGATAAACATCAAAGACGAGTAAGATCAACATCATATAGTTAGTTTGTTTTAGCTTATGGTCAATATGCAAGGATTGAACCTTTTCTGATTTATGTTGGATTACAGAATAATGTGTTTTCTATCCTTCGCCAGCGATCATCAATTATTTATAATAATGGTTATATTTTACTTCAGATAATCTCGACATATTTAACTTAGAAAACGGTTTTCATTAGCGAATTGGAGATATGACAGAAAATTAACTTGGTATGTAAACTGAACTGATGTACCGAACATGTTACATCGAAATTTCTAAAATCTTATTTAATACGAAGACGTTTCTCTACACTAGATAAATAACAAACTGTTTCATCACATGCACCTCCATGAGTTCTTAAGTGATGAGGCTTATGCCTTGTTCAATCAATGCATCAGCCAGAACTTGATTAGCAGCTTGTGAAGGATGAACACTGTCCCAAAACACATACTGAGTTGCATTAGAACAAGTTCCTAACGAATGTTGATTGCACAATAAGGTTGTCGTCTCTACTGTCCCAACACCACAGCAGCCTCTCCTTGCCTCCGCGAAACCTATCAGATGTCACAATATACGTTAAAGAATAAGTAGCACTCTTTTACAGAATGAAATCATATCACATGTTATTCTAGTGAAAGCATTTCTTACCGAATTTCGAAGGGGATTGAACAAGTTCATAGAGAGGTTTGTAAATGTTAAAGACAACAATCTTAAGACCAGGAAGCTGCTTTTGGAGTTTCACTGCGGCCGAGTTCATTCTCTTGTTAAATCCTTGTGCATCACTGTTGATTCTTGTGACACAACCTTTCTCATGGAATCCAAATAAAGTTCTTGTAGCAGGTAAGCAACCCAATGGTGGAAGTGAAGTCACTCCAATTTTTCTAGCTCCCAATTTATACAAATCCTATGTTCAAAAACAAAGCACCTTTAATTGTTATAGCATTCTAACGTTTTAATACATAGTGACAAGAAAAGAACAAGTTATATACCTTAACAAAACTTAAGAATGTCTCCACAAGGAATGCAGAATATTGATCAGGAGTAACAACTTTGTTGACTATAGGATTCACATAATAGTTTTGTACAAAGTCACTACTTCCACCACTCAATAAGTACAATGCACCTTTAATAATTGATGCTGCTTTTTTTCTACCAGCTATCTTTGCAAGCTTGCTTTGGTATTCCTTGTAGTATTTTAACTGTTGCGATAACGGAATCGCATGCTGCAAAAAAAATAAACGAGTTAAAAAAAAACGCGAAACCTTTAGCACACGTGTTTGCGATGTTCATAAAAACTTACATTCAAAATGGCAGCCTTTTCATCGTAACCAGATGCAGCCGAAGCGAAATTTGCTCCAATAAGAAGGTTCTTTCCTTTTGCTTGTGGGCTAAGATACGCGGGCGCATAACTCTTAAAACCTAGCGTTTCAGCTACGAAAAGAAACAACGAACGAAAATTATATATCTATATATATATATATATATATATATATATATATATATATATATATATATATATATATATATATATATATATATATATATATATATATGTAACGTTAGTATTACGAGTTTGGTTTTTCGATGTTTATATTCTCACCAGTAATATCAGTAGCTAATTTTCCATTGCAAAACCTTCCAGTAGGTTTATGGTTAGCAAAGTCTCTTCCATAAGGAAGATAGTTAGCTTTGAAAAGAGTATAAAGATAGTCATTGTTCCCAACATCAACAGCAGAGTCACCAAATGTTATGATTGCTGGAACAAGTGTTTCATCATCTTGTGCATTATTCCCCCATGCAAACAACACAAATGCAAACATAACAAAAACTGTTTCTCTACTATTCATATTCATATTCATATTTCTCTGGCTAAGTTTTGAAGGCATTGATCTAATGTGTATTCAAATTTATAAGTTAAGAAAAAAATAATATGGTAGCTGAATAAATGACCCTATTAAATGAAGTAGCCTAAAGTGGTTAAATTTCACTATGCTAAGAGGTTTCCTTTAATATGAAACCATTGGTTTTTTAGCTTTATCATGTGATTTAAGTTTGTAGTATAACACTCTCGTGTCGACATTATATGTTTCATATGCCATGGTGGAGGAAAGTTGTTGGAATTAAGTTGGAAATGTAGCAAGCATTACTCTTGTTCACGAGAGAGGTGTATGTTTATGAAGGTGTGAGTGTTGCATTCAAAGGTTGAGTGAGAAGTTTAATAGAAGTGTTTCATTGAAAAGGGGCATTCAGAAAAATCCCACATCGATAACGAAGTAATGTGATTGTGTTTATAATCTTCTAAGTACCGCAAACCGTTACCTTGTACCATGAATAGATGGGAGTGGGTCTTTGCTTGAAAACTGGGCTCAGGAAAGTCTCTCGGCCCATTCTGTAGAAATATTGGCCTTTTACGAGTAAATATTTGGGGTGGTGTTCATGATATTGAAATCTTCTGTTATACAACAAATCACCTCATCACAGCAGAGACACTTCATTTTTGCCAAAAATATATCCGCATTTCAAGTCTGTATAATGTATATATCCTATTGAAATCCAAATTTCTATCTCCGGAGCAACCCAATAATAGTATTTACACTTACACTCATTGATTGACAGTACTTGGAAGAAACTTTCATAATATTAAATCATACATTGTAAGTCATTGATTAATAAATAAAATAAAATCATTTATAAATCATTCTCACAATAAATCATATACTTATGGCATAACATTATACTATACATTAAGTCAAACAAAATGTTGGTAAATCATACATTAGTCATTCTCGCAAAAATAAATAAATTGAACCATACAAATTTTGAAAATGTTAATATCAAAATACAAATTAAAATATTACTACTAGGTGTATCTAATGTCCATGTTCCTTATACGCCTTCTATACTGCATTGTATGTCGTGTCTTTGCTAAGATTGCTTGTAGAGTGGTCATCTCAGGAATTACTTCTTGAAACTCGCCTCTAGCTATGGTCTCTCTTCAATAGCATCAGAATGGTGACATATTAGCAGTTCATCCACAACATGGTCCACCTCACCTGTTCATCTTATACTATCTCTTGATGAGTTGGTCTAAGGGGATGCATTTTTACATCTAGTGTCATGCAAGGATGAAAACTAAATAAAAACTTTGGATGTATCTGTATACCGCACTCCTTGAACGAGGAGATGACACACTGTGTACATCCTATGACACCAGATGCTCATGGTAGTCCACAAATATCGCATTGATATTTCCGCAGAGGACTGTGGTAGGAGCAGCAACTGTGCGGTCCCTGGTTATACCCTGTAAATACCTAAACTATTGTAATACTCACTAAGGTAAATGTGGATACATAAGTTGAGATCCATAAGCCAACCATATAGAGTACCAGAATATTACCTCCAAGGGACGCATCTGACGATGCTCACCATACAACGTGTAATAGATATCATTCGGCAGGATGCAGACAAGTGCAGCTCCGAACGACTCAGTTGCAGGATTACCCTTGAGAGGTATAATCGAGCAGACACGTGGAAATTCTTAGAGTAGTCTTCAAAATATTTCGCCAGAGAGACGTAGAAAATGTTAGTGGATCCATGCCTAAAAATGATTCAGATAAAATATCAGAAAGTGTGTATCACAAGTAATATGTAATTACTATCAATAAGGATGCAAACAAATTTACCGTAAATAGGCAATTGTTTGTTGTCATCTGTCTTGTCTTCTACTGACTACATTAAGCTAACTTTCATATGTAATGAAGTATATAATATAGACGACGTCAACATAAGTTGCACTTTTATCCACGAATATACACGTGCCAACAAAAACCATGATGTATGACTTAATACACATCCTATATGTTATGCAACCCGTGCATCATCATCTTTAGCATCCATTATTGCATTTAGGTGGTCAACATAATTTGTCATAAGGAAAAAAATTTGGTGTGACATCCTCTGGTGTCATCTATCTCCTCTTGAGCTTTACCCGAATCAGCTCCTAAATATGTCAGTATCATGTTGAGTGCCTCAAGTCTACTAATTATATAGTGATATAATAATCTTCCTGTGATCACAAGATGTAGGAGACATGATACATCATCAAGTGTGATGGTTATCTCACCGATCGAAAGATGAAATTACAATGTCTTTGTGTTTCATATCTCAACAAACTCATACAATAAACCATGGTTAATATAACCGTGTATATGTAAGACATCATAAAACCATAGTTCATCAGGTTGCGACAACTTTGCTACCTTCCTACCACGGTTTATTCATTTCAACATCTCGCAGTACTCCAAAAATATTTAAATTAACAGAAATATTTAAAAGAGTAATTAAAGATTAGTGATACCTATCCCTACCACATGTATCTAATAGCATGGTGTGCATATAGAGGAAGTAGTGAAAGGTCTGAGGGTCCTCCCGAAAAACTATCAAGCACTCCAACATCAGGTACAACAACATGTACTGGATCAACGGGGGCTTTGTAATGAGCCGAAGATACATGAACCCAATAAGACGATGCTCCACCAGCAAATGAAATTTCTCCAAATTTTGGTTGTGAGGATCTATCTTTCTCCCTGTGCACTGAAGCATGTTGGGCCACTATACCATGTCTCAATCTTTGTTGGTCGTTGGTCATTTTTGCGATAGTAAAACAAGAAAATGCACGTCATAATCAAATAAGCGAAAAAATGTATTAATAAACCAAACTAAAAAAGATAACACAAAGCAGATAAATCCGAATTTTGTTATTCGGACTAAGGGTCCGAATTTCAATATCCGGACTACACAAAACCATAATAGAAATAGAGCATTACAAAGCCTATTTCTCAAATATTCAAAATTCCTACCCTATCTAGTTAGGATAAACAAATATAACAACTCGATTGTATGTAACCTAACATAACATAATTATACCCTATCTAGGAAATGCATGCATTACAAATTAAAAAAAGTAGGAAAATGATAAACTTACCAAATGTGAGAAATGGATGATCTTGGCTTAAATGTAGTGGAGTAGAATTTGAAAGATGTGCTAAACTTTAACGTAATGGACTAGAAGTTGTGAGAAAGAGTGGAAAAAATGTTGGAACATAAGTAGGCACTGATGAGCTATGTTTTCACTTGTGTGCAACTTTGAAGAAATGAAAGGAAAGGAAGAGGAAAATGTGTGAACACGAATACTTAAATGAAAGCGTCCGAATTTAGAAATTCGAACAAACCCTTTAACTTTGATTTTACGTGGTTCTGAGGTTGAGTTTGGTGTGACAAGGAGCGTCCGAATTTCAATATTCGTTAGTTGTTAATTTAGAATTTAAAATTCAGACTCTTTTTCATTTGATTTGGCGTGTTCCAAATTCAAACCAAGTAGGAGAAAAAATATATTACATTTATGTTTGATGGTATATAATGTAGCTTAACTATAATCTATAAAGCAATTGCATGCATAAAAAATTTTATAAAAAAATGAGAAACTTACCAAATATGAGAGATGAAGGTGCTCAGTTTAAATGAAAAGGAGTAGAAGTTGATGAAAGTGCTTAGCTTGAATGAACATCTATAAAAAAAACGAGGGAATGATTGAAAGAATGTTGAATGTGGATTTTTGAGAGGTCTCTTCATGTTTTTGGACTTTATTTCAAATGTAGGGAAGAAAAGACTAGGAGTGTCATTTAAAGGGGTGTGTTCGAATTTTAATATATGTAAAGTAGAGGTTTGTTGTGTTGTGGTGCATCCGAAGTTTCAAACTTTAGACATTATTAAATGAATATTTTTGAATTTTCACTAAGGTGCGAAAGAAATAGTACTAGTGCAATGAGCAATAATATCATTTTTAGATTGACCTAACTATTGGGTTTATTCATCCTTTTTTTTTTTTTTCCTTCGCTTGTGAATTTTTTATTTCAAAAATAAACGAGTTTAGATTTATTGGAAAAAAAATCAACATACATCACTTCCCCTAACTCAACGCACACAATTCTCTGTTTTTCTTCTTGAAAACATTCTTTATTATGTCTCCTTCCTAACACTTGCCTCCATCCAATATATTATATGTTGAAATTAATAGCAATAATAATTACAATAGGTGTGTAAGAAAATGAGTAACCAATGCATGGAAAATAGTTCCACGCAGAAAGTATGTCTCACTTTAAAATCCCTTATAAAGAGTTACATTATTTAACTGAACAAAAAAGTTAGAAGAAGATAAAGTGCCACATGGACATTACAAATGTGGTGGTCCAAAATCTTATGTCATTTGTCTTCTCCATACTCTTCATTGCTGGTGTCGCCACCGACGATACCTGCTTCGGCTACGGGACCAGGTCCGAGGATGTGAGCAGTGGCGGAGTCAGAAATTTTAAGGAGCTTGAGCAAAAAATTTACACCCTGTTTCTACTAATTTTACCCTTGATTTTATCTAAAAAAATTCCCCTTGATTTTGTCCAAAAATTTCACACCATGGTTTTACTAATTTTGCCCTTAATTTTGTCTAAAAATTACTAATTTTGCTCTTGGTGTTGTCTTATAATCGACTATTAGGTGAGGAGTATACAATGAAAGGAGGGGTTGAGCCCAGGCGTGTGCCCGGACTCGTTGGACTGTAGATTCGCCCATGGATGTGAGTATAGAGGCGCTAGTGGCAGCTTGTAGGTGACACTTGAGCACTTAGACACATGGTGGTGGTAGTTACTCCTGATTCAATGGTCGTTGCGAAGTTTGTTTTTTTAATACATAAATAGGCAACACTTCTTGAAATGTTGCAGTAGACGAAAAGTCGCAATCTTACGAAACAACACTACTTAACCTATAAATTCATAATTTCGAATTCAGAAGAAAAAAACATTACAAAAGTACACCCTCTTCAATAAAAATTCTAGATTTCATCTTTCCTATATTCGATTTTTCATCAATCTTATGCAATCTCGAAGTAGACTGAATTATCTTGGGTATTCATGCGCGTTGACTCTAAGACATTTAAAAGTGCTTGAAATACTATTAGAAAAGTAATTCGTTTATGATTCAAGTTTGTATCCATTCAACTTAAAAGCATTATCTATCAGTCTAATAGTATCCCTTTGTAAAAGAACATGTCCATCTTCTTAAAAATTACATGACCACCTTAAAAATTACCAACAGAACATGTCCAAATAACCAACAGAACATGTCCATCCCAAAGTTGCTAACAAGTTTTCACATAGCCAATGCCTTGAAAAGGTCCTTTGTAAAAGAAAACCTAAAATTATGATGGATCAAAACTAGAATATGATTACACATATAACTATGTCTTACTATAATGTGGATATACATTAAGGTGTTCATAGTTTACTACGTATTTTCACAGTATCATAAGCTTCAAAGAACTACAAGTAGCAAAAGTACCCAAAAAAAAGGTAAGCAATATAGCAAAACCAAATTACATAAAACTGAGGCAAGATTCTTAAATTCCCATAGTCTTCTCACCAGCCTTGGTAGATGAAGATTTTGGAGCAATGCTTGTAAGCCTATAGAAGCCTTTTTGCATCTTTTTAAGAAGAGAGGTTGAGGGTGCACTAGACAAAGTGAAGGCAATTGAGTCCAAATACCAATCACCTCGTCCCTTAAAACCCACAACTTGGCCTCCATCTATTGAGAAAGTGAATGGTGACCCTTCTTCTGCTCCATAGGGTCCAAAGGTTCTCCGGTTCGTCTTGAAGGTCATTGACCGAATAACCGGTGTGCCACCTCGAGCAACCGGAAAATAGTAGCCACTCACACTGATCAAATACTCATCAGGGAATTGTAGCTTAATCTGAAAGACATAAACAAACAAACACATGTGTCATTAGTCGAACAACTGATTAGATAATGAAAATAAGAAAGAAACAATGATTGAGCTCACCTCGGCTGTTTTCTTGCCTCCAACTCCTCCATGTTTATCAGCTGTGAAAGGTTTGCCGTTCTTATCATAAACGGCACGAATAGAGTCGATGCAACGATCATAAACTAGTGTGATTTCTCTTACCCCTGTAAAGGTTCCATCATCCCAACTAGTCCCTCCATTGCCTCCCCATGGTCCAACTATTACACTCTTCTTCTTACTTGTTCCTTCCTACAATATTGCAATAAATAGTTGCTTTAATTTAGCTTTACAGGAAACCTATCTAGAAAGTTAAAACCAAGGAAACACAAACTAAAGAAGGAAAACAATAGTTGTGTTAAACTTAACTGCATCTTTCCTTGCACTTCTTGTCTTGGTTGACATGTTTTTACTCTAAAAACTCAAATTTTAACATACTTCATATTACAAAACTGTGATTTTCCATTGGAAAAAATAGTTCTACTGAGAAACGTTGAAAAACTAGACAGCACATATTACAAAAGGAAAACAATAAGGATAGTGCTTATTTACCATAAAAGCTATTGACTAGCAAAGAGGTGTATCCTAGAGATTGGAAGAAGCAAGTATAGTTTGTTATGAAGACAACTATTATTTGAAATTTGTATTGGAGAATGATGTTAAAACCAACCAAATTGGCAGCAGCATCTGATTCAAGCAGTTTTGAAAGAATATCGCTTTTGCTTTAATAAAGCATAATAAGTAATGGCATGACAGATTTCACATTAAAATACCTGATATATCAAATATAGTCATTTAGATGTTACATTTGGTGAACCAAACACTAAACTTCTAGCTCAAAATACAAAGAATATTCCCCCAAAAGAGATGCCACTGATCACTAAAAACTACATTTTCATATATCGGTAAGAAGGGGAAAAAATGGAGATACAAACGGACGGACATATATTAATGCCATCGGAACAAATTCCGAAGCACAACTTCATCCCAACAATTTGCTGTCTATTAATGACTACACAAGTATTTCATGTCTCCACATCAGGTTCATGAGTATTCCAGTTTAATCTAAAATGAGTCAACTGACGCGGCTCGGTTGTAGAATATGACAGCTGCAACCAAAAATATAATGTAGAAGTGATTTCATCTTCCGAAGCTTCCACAATCTCAAGCATGTCTTCCCAGTTCTCATTCTTAACCTCCTTCAAGAAATGCCGCCAGCATTTATTTTTTGAAGAATTATATCCGCAACAGATGGGATCCTCTTCTTTGATCTTCATCATTTCGTATACCGACTGCAATCACGTTTTTGAAAAAGTTAATCGCAAAAACAGACTATATGGGAAGTAAAATGTTCTGCTTAATCGCTGATAACAGGTATTAAAAAAATCAACCTTGGTGTATCATATGTATTGAAAAACCAAAAAAGAGCTGTCATACCTCGGAGAATTTGCTGTCAGAGGAAGAAACTATAGATACAGACACTGGGTGTAATGTCCGCAATAAATCATACAAAATATCCTGAACACATGCTGATGATTTGATAATCTGAAAACTCAGGTCATGCAAAGGAGGGAATTTGACGTTGCTCAAATCTTCATGAATAATAATATTCTGGAAAAAGCCGAGACAAGTAAGAAAAATAAATAATTATTTGGTAAATGGCAATTCATAAAGGCGACTAAAGTATGGCGTAAATGTTAGAAATTAGAAGAATAATACCTTCTTAGAATGCATAATCAATTTAAACCCTTCAGAACTGAACTTCGATATAAAAGGTCTCATCATATGCCACAGTTTGTTACCAATTCCGAGTCCAATGTCTCTAGGTTCCGATTTAGATACCAAAGAAACTTTAGCATCTGTGAGGCGGAAAGGGTGAAAGTCAATGTAAGGCATGTTGTCACCCTTCATCTCAAAAGAAACGAGTTTAGGAGCAGTTATTTGAGCATAAGTCAATTTCGTGCATCCTTTTAAAGCAATTCTCTGAAGACAACGGTTATAAATTGTAATAGATTTCATGTTATCAGAAACAAATAGTTCCAATTTTTCAAGCAAGGGAAATCTAGTAAACTTAGTTTCAAAAAAGTCACGGGTCACTTGTGGATGCTCTAATGTCAACTTCTTCAGAGATTTACAGTGATCCAACCCAACTTTGCAAGAAGTGAATTTCTTGGCAGAAAACCAAAACGTCTCGAGATTAGAAGCAATGACATCAACCCTCTTCAGTTGATTGCAGTTGTGGATTTCAACCCTATTGAGACTATCATGATAAATAATCAAGAATTTCAAACCTGTGCACTGTATGAATCTCAAATCCTCAATTGAAGGGCAGCGGGAGAGTAAACCTAAAACAGTATGCTCAGCTAGTTGAAGTTTCCGTAGATAAAGTTTCTGCAGACGAGGAAGCACTATATCACCGCAACTTTGCAGTATGCAACCACTTAACCTAAGTTCAGTCAAAGTTTCGGACGAAAAGACAATATGTGGCAGAGTATACCGCTTACTACCCTGAAATCCAATATGGAGATCTATTTCTTTGATATCTTGCGAGACAGCGGAAGTTAGCCAGTTGTCGACAAGCGGCGCATCGGTTAAGTCAAAGGAGGTCATATGTATACACAATTTATACATCTGCGAATTATTCGCAAGGTATCTAAGCAGAGAGTCGGATACATATTCTCTAAACATACTTTCCTTATCACTTCCATCATCCGGTCCAAATCTTGCAGCAAACTTTACTTCATCGAAAACCAACATTGCATAAGAATACCACAACTCTCTCCACCGCTTTGAAAAACTACTGGTACGGATCGCATCCTTCGGGTTTCTTAGGAAGGAAAGAATGTGATGGACGACATGATCAGGCAAATGCGAGATACGATCCACCGATTCAACATTCTGTGCCAGTTCTTTTGGCCCGACACCCTCTTCAACGGAGTTAGCATTATCTTCCATTTCGAGTTTCCTTTTCTTTCCGGGAGACGCATGAAGAGCCTCGTCACTAGAGACCATTTGAAAGGTCGGAACTTGACACTGTAATTAGGAAGAAAAAAAACGAAATTTTCTTAATCCCCACAAGATTCAAACTTTATAAACCAAACGAAACAGATAAAAAAAATGGGATTAAGATTCAATTTGTTTCAGATTAATATAAACAGAAAATCACAAGAACCTAATTCTCAATAATCACAAGAACACAAATAAAGTGAAAGCAATAACTAGTTATCAGAATCATGGGTTATGAATTCTGGGAAATGCAAGATAGAACAAGAATTGAAATGGAAAATAAACAGTGCATACGAATTCATGGATTTAGGGTATTGGAAAAACAAAGAAATTGGTGAAATACCGAAGATTTGATGAAATTGAAGGGATTGATCGTTGAAGAATGACATACCGATTAATTAAAAGAGGGAAACGAAGGGAATAATTGAGATTGACGGTGAAAGAAGTCTTGATATTGAAGCTTAGGCTTTCAACGACGTTGACAATGAAAACCAGGAAAGCAAAATTGAAAATTGGGGATGAAGAAATGGAAATGAAAATAATGGGCTCTATATTTATGGATTGGGCCTTTTCATTGATTGCCTCCTACATGGCCAAAGATCCGCGGTGAAAACTCCAAAATACCCTTTTATTTTAAATATACATAATTTAATTTATTTTTTTCAAAAAAAGAGTAATTTCGCGTATGCACATCCGAAGTCATCATTTTAAAAAAAATGTGAATCCGGATATGCATATCTGAAATAGTTTGGGTTACTTCATAAAATGCAAACAGTCACCCCATTGTTTACAAGCGCGGAATTTTCTCTTCAGATCAAAATTTCACTTCAATCTCATTTTTATCAAGTTTCATTCAAGCAAGCCTACTCTACAAGTTCCATTCAAGCACTCCTACATTCTTAAAGCTCATTTCAAGTTCTACTCAAAGCTCTAAATATTTGTGAGTTTCCAATACTTTCTATCTCTACCTCATTGTTGTTTAGAGTTCTTAGAATTTAGATTAATTTGTAGGTTGATGTTGGTGATGTTCAATATTAGTGTTTAGATAAAAAAAATTGGATTTTGGATGAGTTAGGGCAAGAAATTAAAGTTGAACATCAATGGTTGTTCGCATGTTATTTTTGAAATGCATATCCAAAATTCCCCTAAACCAGTTTTGGATATGAACTTCCAAAATATACTCAGAGTTGTTTTTTTTTAATTTTCAAATCAGTTTCATACTCTTACCAATGGCTTTGTTTTTAGGAAAAAGGTTGATAACCAGGCACCGACCAATCGACTTAGGCAGAAAAGGCCAACCCATACAACCACAATTTGGCGCGAGAGAGCCGCACAACAAGTCGTGACTCGAGGACGGGGTCGAGTTCGAGTCCAAGTCCAAATGGATGAGGCGCCTATAGGATCCTCATCTGCACCGAGGAGTCGGCTGTCTCGGGCGTCTTCCTCTCGTGAGGTTAGTTGGGAGGAGGAAGAGGTAACTGAGGTTCACCCGGAGCACGCCGATGATGCCCAGAACGATGCTCAGGACGCACAGGATGGCAGATACCCGAAAGGGCCTTTAGACACGTCCGTCTTGATATACTATCATGACCATGTCGCTCGACATATTTGGAACAACGAGATTGTTTTTTAATTTAAACGGCTTACTTACAAATAGTTGAATTTAAACGATTTATCTAGGATCAACAACAACTAACATTCTTGTTTTCTTTTTTGTTCTGACAGGAACGGTTGCCCATAAAATCTGTGAACCATTTGCAGAAAATATTTGAACTATTTAAACCATAGGCTGAGTGGTTTAATGATGTTGTTACTGGATCCACACTTGGCGGGTTATGTTGTACCGAATATGTTACCATAAGCCAAGGCATGTAGGGGACATTTTTTGAAAGGTGGCACAAGGAGACGTCGTCTTTCCACTTTCCTGTTGGGGAGTTGAGGATCACATTGCACGATGTGACCTATCTACTCCACTAGCCCATCAGAGGGAGGTTATTGGACCATTTCCGGATACAGGGGGTTAAGACCATCAAGTGAATGGTGGATTATCTGGAAATGGATTCGTACATGGTCGATTATGAGTGTAGGACAGCGAATCGGGCACATGTTCAGTTCTCCACCCTGAAGGAGATTAATGAGCACCACTTGGTGGCAACAGTTAGGGCCGAGGATGAGGAGGATGTGGTTTTTGTTGAGTACCACCGTGCCTATGCGTTGTAGTGTTGTTTCATGTTCTTGGTTGGCAGGCACGTCCCTCTTTGTGGACAAAAGTTCAACCTACGCAGACGTGGCATACCTCCAGTACTTTATTGATGTGTCTATGATTCATGAGTGGAACTGAGGGGCGACATTCTGGTATACCTCTACCAGAAATTGTATGAAACATGCAACTAGAGGACTAGACAGGTGATTGACTCTTGCACACTCCTTACACTACACTTCTTTTTAATTATATCACATTTAAACTATTATTTGTTAACGTGTACTAACATATTATCATATTTGTGTTCCAGAGCTGGATCATCTCTTACTTCCACCACATTCATGGCTACCATCCTGGTCCCTTGTACACTGACGCTATGCCCAGGGCTGCACAATACGTCCTCCAAAAGGGGGATTAGAAAGTGACGCCATATCAGGTATGCCTCATCCGCACTGCTCACGATGACATCAATTGGACGCCCTTCATCGATTATGGTGATGTTGTCCCATTCGACCGCGTCGCATTAAATTCTGGATGGTTGGCATGTTGGACTAACACCATGGTCGGATATCCGTCGAAGCGGTGCATGCGACAGTTTGGACGTGTGTAGATGATACCAGGATCGCCATTTGAGGTTGCTTCCGACACCGTTACCCGTCGAGAGCTCACTTCTATATTTGAGGATTGAGCGCATCATTTAGTCCTAGAGGAGTATCGGCGTATGGCCACCCAGAGTTGGCACTGTGTAAATTTGTATGTGACATGGTTTTTCTAGGTGTCACATCCTATCATGACACCCGATGCTCCTGAGCGTCCACCTAGACCATCGCACGAGGAGCTCTTAGAGAATCAGCGGGCCAAGGATGACCATGCCACTGATCTCCTGCAGATATGCCAACTGATACATTTGATAGGGCAGGAGGCATTGGACAGAGGGATCATTAAGGAGGGCGGTCTAGAGGCGGTTGTCATAGTGCAGAGGATGGTTAATGAGGCGTTTCTTCGGATATGCATATCCGAATGACATTTTGGGGTTTTTAGGGGTGTTTTTATCCTATATGGGTGCAAAGAGAACTTCACTTTCAATTAAAGAGAAATTGTCATTGCAATCATATACGTTCTTAGGAACCTCTGGCAAAATTCTTTTTTTGCCCCCAGAATTCGGAGATGCATCTCCGAATGCACCAAATTTATAATTTTTGGTGTTTTCGGATATGCATATCCGAAATAACCTAATTTTTTTGTGTTGGGATATTTAGGATATGCATATCCAAAATAACTCAATATTTATTAAAAAATTAAAATCAAGGTGAATCAATACAATTAATAGTATAATTGATTGTATTAATCAAAATATTTAATTAAATATATATTATTATAATCAAGATATAATAATAATATCAACTTATTAAATATTTAAATCAATACATTATTTTTATATAAAATTAAAGAAAAAAAACTAATATTAATAGGAGAATATTTTTCAGATGATAATTTCATTAATTATAATGTTGTCATGATTTAAACAGTAATTACATTTATAATTTAAAAAAAAAACCGTGACAAAAAATTATTACAAAGTTAAAATTTTATTTAATTTCTTTATTCCTTATTTATTACAATTTATTTTAAATTATTCTTTATTAATAATAATTTACTTTAATTATATTATAACTATATTATAAATAAATATCTTTTTTAAAAAAATGGATATTTGTTAATTTAGAGATGCATATCCAAATTAACCAATATCTCAAATTTCTAAATTTCTTTATAGTTTTTTCGGATATGCATATCCGAAAAAACCTCTAACATTTTAAATCTAACGTTTAAATAAATAAAAAAACGTTTGAAGAAGTTGTTTTCATATATACATATCCAAAATATCTTAAAATGTAAAAATGGTGTATTTAGATATGAATATCCGAATGATATTTTTAGATTTTAAGATAAGTGTTTTTCCACCTTATATGGGTGTAGTGAGAAATTCTCCCAATTAAAATGTCTCTCTCATTATTTATTCTATCTTAATTTGATATTTGGCTTAAAAAATCATTCTCAAAGAAATAGTAAAACACAAAAAATTGATAGTGTATTTAAAAAAAATGGGTATAGTTTTTTTATTGAGACACGTTAAATATTGGTATGAGAATGTTGAGATTCAGACAAACTATTCTAATGCCCAGATCGATCCATCTATCATTCCAAGCATCCACAGCTTCTCCATCACCCACATACCAGAAACAATTATCTTCAATATTAGGCCAGATTTTGAATCAGTTGGTTTCATGCCTATGCTTTGCCTGTCATTATTGCGACCATATTTTCCTGTCACCACTTCACACTACAAATCGCCATTGCCATTCTGAAGTTTCCATCCAAGCTTTGAAAGGCAAGATTTATTCATGATCTCAAACTTCCTCAATCCTAAGCCACCTTCTTCTTTAGGACTAATGATAGTGCTCCATTTGACTGCGTGATATTTCCTGTTATCTTCATTTTCTCCTTTGAAGCTTGTGGAGTTCATCTATGCAAGCCTTAGGAATTATGGTTGTCATCATTGAGTAGACGGGAAGAGCTTCTATAACACTCTTGGCAAGGGTGACTCTTTATGCAAAAGCAAGTTGGCTCCCTTTCCACGTCGCAAGCTTTGCGTTCACTTGTTCAGTGATGTACCGATAGTCCTCTTTCTTAGGCGCCTTTCCAATTAATGGAACTCCTAAATATTTCCCTAGGGAAGATGTTTCTCCAAATCCCAACAGTTGCACAAGCTTATTTCGCTTACAACGACTCACATTCTTAGAAAAATATATTCTAGTTTTCTCTTGACTGACTTGTTGTCCTGACATGCTACAAAACTTAACTTTTTTAGAATGTTCGTCACACAACTCATTTGCCTTGTCACTGTCTCACCGAATAGTAGGAGGTCGTTCGCAAACATGAGGTGAGACACTACAGGCCCTTGTTTACCAGCTTTAATTTTCTTTCAATCGCCCTAAAATATAGGGAGAGATGAGATTTCCTTGCCGAATACCCCCTACAAGGACGAAAATATTCTGAAGAGATAATGTTTTTACTTTTTAGTAATGGACAATAACATATGGCCTGTGTTACCAAAAAGATAAATGTTTTAAATCGTAAAAACTATTCCTATTAAAGTAGGTAGCATTGTGTGCAGGGTGAATTAAGGTAAGCTTGTTGTAAAGGTGGATCAATGAAAACATGTCAAAATGAAGTTGGACTACAAGAATAGGCAGTGTATAAATGGTTCTGTTTTCTTAGACCATGTTTGATTATGTTTATAGCACCAGAAGTTTGAAAATAGAAAATTTAAACTTTAAAGTTATACAAATAGTAGTCAATAAACTTTCTTAATTCTTGAGATTTCATCAATCAAATATTACCTATGTGAAAATAGAGACAGATTATTTTGCAAGTTGTCAAAGGCATAATGACAATAGAATTTGGTTTAAATGACAATTGCAGGATCAATTTTATTAACAGACAAACTAATCAAGATTCTAACACAGAGGGCTATGGAATTTTTATCATGATATAAATGGCAGATTCATTTACAACAAATGTGTCCAACCATTATACGATCTTTTTAATACATTTTTCTATAACTCGTCGTGATATTTCCCCTCTACTACTAGCATCTCATGATGAAGTTTGTCGAGATATTTCGCAGCTAATGAGGCATGAAGCGCAGCGCCATAAGGAAGTGCGTCTTCGTTGACTTTGTAATAGGGTGAGTGTACCCCCGGGAGACGTTCAGCTGAGACATCTTCCATTCCGAGGAGGAAGAAGTATCCAGGCAAAGCCTCTTGATAAAATGCAAAGTCTTCTGATCCCGTCATTTGTTCCATGCCTTTAACTTTATTAATGCCGATCAGACTCCCTGCGACACTTTGAAAATAGTCATGCAAGTCGCCATTGTTTACCGTTGGAGGGATGAGAGGCTTCTTCTCTTCCAAGAAGCTGACTGTTGCATTGCATCTCTGCACAGCAGCTTGTCCGCTGATAACCTGCATAAACAAAATAACCTTAGCACCTAACACGATCGCAGTGTTTCCATTTAAAGCACAAAATGAATCTATTTTTATTCATAATAGACCTGTTCAATGCGGTGTTTCAGTTGTGTGAAGCTTTCCCTCGAAAAAGCTCGGAAAGTACCACCAATTGTGACAGAATCAGGAATAACATTGAATGCACCACCTCCCTGAAACATTCCTACTGTCACAACCTGTGAGGATATTCTTTATGTTAGGAATGCAAAGTCATGGAGGCCTCAGGTTTTCATCATATTCAAAAATCATTGTAAACGAATAATGTTAGACCACATCAAAGTAGAAGTCGCAAAAGAACGAAGTAAGCAAAGTTCTAATTGGAGGTTGGAACTTGGAAGCGAGAGCAATAAATGAAATAAGAAGTTTACCTGGGAGTCGAGGGGATCAACCTCGCGGGAAACAATATGTTGTAAGCTAACAATAACATTAGAAGCTGCCAATATGGGATCTATAGAATGTTGAGGAAGGGCTGCATGGCCTCCCCTGCCGCTTATTATTGCTTCAAATAAGCCACATCCTGCTGACATAGGACCAGACTTAGAAGCTACTTCACCTAGAGGTATGCCTGGAACGATATGCAATCCAAATATGGCAGAGACATTTTGTAAGACTCCAGCATCTACAATTTTCTTAGCCCCAGCACCTCCTTCTTCTGCTGGTTGAAAAACAAGAACAACTGTTCCCTATACAAAATAAGGAATAACATCACGATTTTATAAACGGACGAAAACAGCAGAACAAGATATAATATGCAAGAGTCATCTTGCGATAATCGATAATATACAACGGCCAAGTCTTCTTGATAAGTGTTTGCTACCATTACAACAATAATTGATGTCAGAATACTCAGAAATTTGGCATCAGTTTGCCAATATGGAAATGTCAGAAACAGAACTCATGTGTGAGCGTGTGACTATTGCCATGATTGAATGAAGAACACAAACATCTTAAATAGCAAAAGTGCATAACCTACAGATTGAAGTGTTTTAAAGGATCAAGTTTCGCTACAGTCCGGATGCCCACAAAACATATTTGGCGACGTCAGATCAAGATCGGATGGCCCGAAGTTCAAACTCAGAATTTTGGATTTTCAATGTATTTTTACTTATTTTGTGAACTAATAGATATGAATCCAACAATCACCAATACACTAACTCCAGGGAATCTATTTTTACTTTACTTTCTATTTTCATTTTCTCTTTACTTGTAAACTGCAAAGTAACTGAAAATAGAAAATGAAGTAAAAACAAGATAACATTTTTCTAATTGCAAACGTAAACTGAAAATGCAGACAGAAAATTTTACTGTGAAACCATACATGTAAATCTTTTTCATGGTCCTTGAGAATCTTTGCAGCACCAAGAAGCATGGCAACATGAGCATCATGACCACATGCATGCATCTTTCCAGCTACTTTACTCTTGTACTCCCATTCAACCAATTCCTAATGTTAACAACAAAAACAAAAAATCATCAATAAAATATATATGGAACAGTTTCAGCAAACCCAGATAAAACCCATGCTAAAAAATTGTAGACCTGCATAAGAAGAGCATCCATGTCAGCTCTGAGAGCAACAAAAGGAGGGAGACCAGTTCCTATGTAACCAACAACACCTGTTACTGCTACTGGATGTTTATATGAAATACCCAATTCATCCAACTTTGCTCTTATAAGCTTACTGGTTTCAAATTCCTCATAACCCAGTTCAGGATTCTCATGAAGCTTTCTCCTGATGTCCACCATCCAATCAAAAACTTGAGGTTCCTTAGCTAAATCCAGAAAGTTTGGGATTGCATTTGAAGTGGAGGAGATGGGTTTTACATATAAAAGGCAACTGAATATTGTGATGAACAAGTTGATCCATTTGATGGAACCCATGAATAAATGGTGAAGTTAATGGAAAGGAAAGAAAAGAAGTTAATGGTGAAGTAACCTATAAATAAAAAATTTGTGTTAACAAATTCTAATTTTTTTTAAAAATTCAATACACAATTTTACAATAAATTTTTTATATTTAGCTTCTATTTTTCAATAAAAATATAGATTAAATGCATTCTTATGTTTTTTTAATTTTTATTTTGAATATTTATAACATTTTGCTCCTTGTTTTTGTTTTCTCCTTTTTAATTTAGTCTTCTACGTTACTAATCTTGCTACAAAAATACTATCGTGTAACATTTCAATTATAGGTGGTTGTTTGCATAGTGTCTAACAAATTTTTTCTTGACAATGAGACAAATGACTTGAACATATCACAAAAAATCTCTCATTTTTTTATTTGATTCACATTTCAACTTTGTTTGATGATGTTTATGATTTTAATTTAGTAGGCAAGCAAAGTAAAAAAGACAAGGAAACACAAGCTACAAACAACCATTAATAGGCACGATCATCATCATCGCCATAAAACTTAGAAGGAACAGAAACTCCCATATCATCTAAGTGATTTATGATGAAGTTAACTATGACAGTCAACCAAAGAAGCATCTTGTTGTTGTTTTAATTACTTTCCAAAACTGGTTTGAACGAGATAGCCAGTTTGAGGTGTTGAAGGATCTCAAAATCAAACTCTTCTAAATTTTTCTGCTCTAGTTTGTCGGAGAAGTTTGATCAGAAGGAACATTTAGAATATAGACCCATTTGTCCCATCTTTTTAATACCATCATTTGATTCTGAAATGTTGAACCAATCTTTGAGGAGGTTGTGACACATTCCTCTCCTTCTAAACTAACTTCAACATACATCAAGATCTTTGTGATAAGTTCTTTATAGGGCAACCAAGAACCATTCCTTCTTCAATCTATCATGTGTTTAATTACCCCAATAGCGCATTTTTTTTAGATGTGGTTATAAATGAGAAAAGTAACAAACACATTTGGTTTTAGTAGCTAACTATGGTTAAATTTCCTTAGAATCGGTAATCACGTATAAAATGAGATGTCGGGTCATGGACTTCTCTTCAATTATGGTATCTTTTTTAGAATCATAGTTATTATTGATGTCAGATGAGATGTTCTTGACATTTGATATTCCCCTCCTATTCATTCTCTTTAGAACTCTATTGAATTGCTTCTCAAGTAACACAATGGTATTTGACAATCCTTCCTCAGTATCCAGATCAGCCTAACCCTCTTCATATTTAAAATTGGAAACAAAAGATATGCTCTTGTTCTTATTTTCAGATTTGTCACTAATAGTCAATTCAAATGTTTGAAGTGACCCAACAAGTTCATCAACTCTCATCTTGCCGATGTCTTGAGCTTCTTCAATAGTTGTTACCTTCATGTCAAATTTTCTAGGTAGAAACCTAAGAATCTTCCTAACAAGCTTTTCTTCTGACATATTCTCCCCCAAGGCACTAGATGCATTTTCTATTCAAGAACATTCATGTGAAAGTCTTGAATGCTCTCATCATCTTTCATCTTTAAATTCTCAAATCTGGTAGTGAGAAGCTGAAGTCTTGACATCTTCACTTTAGATGTGCCTTCACAACTTGTTCTGAGGATTTCCCAACCATTTTTAGTAACAATACATGTATTAATTAACCTGGAAATATTCTTGTCTACTCCATTGAATAGAGCATTCAAGGCTGTGGAATTTCCAAGAGCTAATTCATCTTCCTCTTTGGACCAGTCTTCTTCTGGCTTCAACGACTTATTCCCATCTTTGTCCTTCACAACAGAATGATTTCATCCCTTCAAAACAATCTTCCAAGATTTTTTGTCCATGGATTTTAGAAAAGTTATCATACGAACCTTCTAATAGTCATAGTTTGTACCGTCTAACAAAGGTGGTATATTATTGTATCCTCCTTCCTTGTCCATAGTACTAGGAAGTATATTCCCTGGAGCTCACCTAAAAACAGAACAGGGTGTCCGCTCTAATGCCAATTGAAATTCTGGCCCTTAAAATAGATGTCAAGACTGATGTCCTAACACCACACCATAATATCAACACAGATGTTAAGACATTATCTGCTGATAGAATACTTTTACCAAAATAATAAATTATGCAGAATTGAATAACAAAAGGTAAAAGACACAATTAATTGTTAACCTAGTTCGGTGCAACTCACCTACTCTAGGGGCTACCAAGTCAAGAAGGAAATTTATTATGATAGTATTACTTCAAAGCTAAACAACCCTAATTTACAACTTATCACCTACTCACTTCCTTATGCAACTTCTACCTAGGACACCCTTTAGATAAGAGAACCCCCTCTCACTTTCCTCAATCACACGCCTGTGATTGTCAATAACAATTGATAGAATATATACTTCCAATTACACACAATACACTCTTTGCTTAAAAGCTCATGAGTGATTGACAATGAACAATGGATAATCAATTCTATATTTCAACATGATACATGAGTGATATACACAAAAACAATACTCTAAAAAGACTCCCAAAACCCTAAGACTCTTGCAACAATAATTTTCCTTATTTTTTGTTGTTGTTTTCTTAGGTTAAATCTCCTCATTTTATAAGTCAGTACAACCATTGGGCTTGGATACTCAATCTGGCTATAACCTTATGCAAATCAAATCAGATTATATTAAATTTAATCAAATCTTCAAATGTAAGGCAAAAGGTTTTGACATCCAATCAAGCAAATCAAATATCCTGTTATCTCTCCAGCTTTGAAACAAATCTTCAGAGAATCCAATCTTCAATGTGCTGCTTGATTCACAAATAACAAAACAAATCTTCTGGAACATTAGTAATTGATCTTCCAGAAATAGAAACAATCATAGGTTGCAATGTTGTAGTAACATGTTACGACATCTTGCCCAACATCTTGCTGAACTTATTATTTTACCAAAATGCAGTCAACAAACCAAACTCTAACAATTGGTATATTCTCTAGGGATGGAAATATTATACTCTGACAAGGGTATCATTTTGCATTAGCTGAAGTATAAACTTGAGCTTCTGAAGAGATTCGAGCTGACAAATTGCAAGCCTGTAGTCACGCCTGCTAAGACGAATCACATGCTGGATTATGATTATATGGGTGATGATGTAGATGCTACAACTTTCAAATAGTTGGTAGGATCGCAGATATATCTGTAATACCAGACCTGGCATTTGCTATGCAGTTGGAATGATGAGTATGTTTATGAACAAACCAAAGTGGTCACATTACTAAGCTGCTATTAGGATTCTGATGAATATTAAGGGGGCTCTGAAGTTGGAGTTTTGTTCCCTTCTAGAGCTGAATGTGAGTCAGAACTTATGTGCTACTCATACTCTGACTGGTGTGGTGATAGAGTTGACAGGAGAACTACTTCTGGATATTTTTTTTCAAATATCCAGGAAGTCTCATTTCTCGGTGCTCCAAGAAGCAACCTGTGGTTGAGTTGTCAACTTGTGAATATGATTACATTGCAAGTTCTTTGTCTGTTTGTCAAGTTGTTTGGCTGATGAATTTATTGTAGGATCTGAAGATCAAGGTGAGCAAGCATATGAAGTTGACGATTAACAACAAATATGCCATAAGCCTTGCCAAGAACCCAGTGTTGTAAGGGAGAAACAGGCACAATCACACAAAGTTCCATTTTCTGAGGAATCAAGTCCAAGATGGAGTGCTAGAAGTTGAGCACTGTAGCACCCAGAAGCAACTTGCAGATGTTCCGACGAAAGCTGTCAAAACTGAACATTTCATCAATTTGAGGAATGTAATTGGTGTTGTTGATTTTAGCTCTGAATGTGAATTAAGGGACGGTGTTGAAGTGTAATTGCACATTCAGAGTGTGTTAACTAATTAGTTTGTTTTGGGCTTGAGTTGAACTTTAATTAGTTTGTCCCAATATGGGTTTAGTATATATTGCAGTTTTGCTTTGTAATTGGTAACAGTGTAGAATCATTCTTGTAGCCGTTTTTCAATTGAGTAAAATAGTTACGATTTTCTTTCTTTTCTTCCATCTTCATATTGTTCCGCTGTGCTCCAACACATCTATCAGTTTTATTTGCAGAAAAGTCAAAAATTTGGTTTAAATGTGAAGTAAATCCAGGTATTACAATTTTAAGTGAAGATTGAAAATTTTAAATCTTAGGTCTGTTACTTTTTAGTTATAATTTGAGTTGTAATTTTTTTTATTTATAATTTGAGTTGTAATTTTTTTTACTCGATTTTGGTTTATCTAGTAATGATTTTGGTTTATCTCATTGATGAATACACTATTCCAATCTAGAATTTTGACTTGAACAAAGTTTCTTTGAAATGTTTGTAAGATCTTGCGTTTATTGATTAAAATTATTATATTAGTTAAAATTGAAATTTCTAAATCTCATATCTATAATTTTTTAATTATAGTTTTGAAATTATAATCTTTGAGTTGTAATTTTTGTATTTTTTAATTATTTGAAGAAATAAAGTTTTAAATATGAGATGAAGATCTTCAATTGAAGGAATGGAGATGAAGATAATGAGTGTTTAAATTTCAGTTTATTTTTGTTTTGTTTTTGAAGTAATGTTAAAATATAGAGAATAGAAAAGTTTATTTACGAAAGATAGGAAAAAGTTCTATAAGAATCTACATGTAATCTAGGTTGTTAATCTCAGATAGCGGCGCGTAGCGCCGAATCTTTCAAATGCTATAGCGGCATAGCGGATAGCAGGATGACCGCTATTGTGAGCTTTTAAAAATCAAGGTAAATACTTAATATGAAAACATAAATACTAAAATAGGTTCCAACAATATACATAATGACTTAAAAACAAAAATTGCAACATACATAAACCAAAAGATGCAACATAGATAAACCAAACATAATGACTCAAATTAGGAATGTACTCAAAATGACTAAATCACATCAATCTCATCTTCAATTCAGAAGGAGAACTTGCTGTGAAGAGCAAAAGTGGAAGCGTGATATAAAAACATGGGAGAAGGAGAACGGCTGCTGATTTGAGTGAAGAGAGAGAATGTAAATGACCTAATGTCTCACTTTTAGCTTTTATATTAGTGAAATAAAAGGGAAAAATACAAATTTTCCTTTAAAATAAATTCAAAATTACAGTATTGACATCATCTTCACAATAACGGTTTGTAAAGCGCTACAGAACCGCTATTCCACCGCTACGCCTCCACAAATCGCGGCCGCTATTTCTGCTATTTCATATAGCGGTTAGCAGCCCCAAAGCGTCGCGGCGAGGTCCTCTACCGCTACGCTACACCGCTATAGCATGCTATTGACAACCTAGCATGTAATGATATAAAATTCTCCAAATTCAGTAAGCTTTCTCTAACATAAAGTTTTGCAACTTGTTAAAATCAAATTGATTGTCGATTTAAAAACATAAAAGATTTAAGGAATTTGAGTTTAAAATTTGGGTTTTAAAATATTAGAGTTTGACCTAACTCATTCTTACAAAATCATAAACTCTTTTCATGTTCTATCTCCAACTAATGTGGGACTTTTAGGATCTTCCTAATACACCCCCTCACGCCCGTTTGATCTAACTCATCCTTACAGAATCGGTTGGTAAGATGAGGAGGGTCCCTTTATATATACTCTTTCAATGCTCTATCTCCAACCAATGTGGAACCTTAGGATCTTCCTAATACACCCCCTCACGCTCAGCATTCTTTTGGCCTTGGTGCGTGGATATTAACGATGGGCGGCCCATGGTCCGATCGATTGGCTCTGATCGATTGGTTTTGTAAGGATGAGTTAGGGCAAACTCTAATATGGTATCAGAGCCAATCGATCGTACTATGGGCCGCCCACCGTTAATATCCATGCACCAAGTCCAAAAGAGTATTGGCGTGAGGGAGTGTATTAGAAAGATCCTAAAGTACCATATTGGTTGAAGATAGAACATTGAAAGAATATATATATAGAAAGACACTCTTCTTCTTACTAATCGGTTTTGTAAGGATGAGTTATGTCAAACTCTAATATGAAAAAATAATATTAAAATTTGAGTTTAAATGAAATTTAGAAGAGAAAGATGAATGTTTAAACATGAATAAAATGAATGTTTGGAAAAGATGAATAAAATGGATGTTTGAAGATGAAGATAAAAAAAATAAATTTGTAAAGATGAAGAAGATGAATGTTTGAAGAAGATGATGAATATAAAATGAAATAAAACATGTTGATAAATATAAAAGTCATTTATATTTATGAATTAAAACATGTTGATAAATTATTATTAAGAAATCGATCTTTCATTATAACCATTCAAATTAAATAATAATATACCAATAACGACTTTAGTGAAAAAAAAAGCTAAAATATGCCATCATTTATATCATGTTTTCCATATTCTCAATAAACATATTTTAAATTAGTCTAAATATAAAAATACTATGTGCAAGAAATGCTTTCCAACAAATTTGAGAAATTGAAGATATTTTGTATATGTGAACTTTGTAAATTATTCTCAATTGTTAAATTGAAGATATTTTGCACAATTAATTCGCACGTGGTCATTAATTTATTATTTTCTTTTTGATTTCAAGTATAATGTTACCCTTTATAGAGAATATAGTTATTTTTCACGTGTTGCTGATAATGTGTTGATATCAGTACTTCTTGATTTGACACAACACAATCAACCACTTTTTCAAATACACATGTTCATCATTTTTCAAATTCCTTTTTTGTTGGTCGGTACATAAGGTGATAAGATATTGCTACTAACAACTATTTGAAACTTACACGGATACTTTTTCTAGAGCAAAAGGGGCGTGTTTTTGGGTTTAGGAAATTATTATAATGCATAATAGTAGATCAATAGCATGTGTTAGGTAGGAAGTTTATTTTTTAATAGATTGATAATATTTTTTATATTTTATAAATTAATAATTTAAGTCTAATTAACTATATGTTTTGTATTCTTATGTAAAACAGAAGACTGATGACGTGTATGATGATAAATTTTTCTAGCGTGGCAGTGAAGGTCTTTGGTACGATGGAGTAGGTGTGTGTCTGTAAAGTAAACAATCTAGCACTTAAGTCAGAAAAGTCGAGGACGTGTAATTTGCAAGAATGAAAGAAAAAGAATAGGTTATAACGTGTAACTAAGCTTATAAATGACGAACAGTTAAAACCACTCTCGGTTGACTCAATGCAGAATGCAGGAGACTGATAGTTTGTATCTAAAGGTTGACGATGAGCGAGTAGTCTAGATCTAGTGTGCGGTCCTCTAGAAAATGTATATCAGTTCGCCACTATCTTACAAGGATATTATGGATTTTGCCTTTGGCGTTGGGCCGATCTTGTTGGGTCGGTCGCATAGCGCCGTAGTTGACCATAATAGTTGACCCTATAAGTCCATGCCACCATGTAGGAAGGTAGGATTGTGATTAAAGCTTTAAGATCGGCCTCTAGACCGATATTATTCGTCGTATCGATACATACTAGTCAGTTCCTATTTTGGAGATGGAGTTGGTAACGTGTGGAGTGAGAGATGGTGACCTTGGGAATCCACACATTAAATGCTTACTTTGCAGTTGAAATGTTTCACATTTTTAATTCTCCACCTGGACCGAGTGTTATACCCCAATTTCTCCCATCACTCTCCCTTTCTTATCATCTAGTTATAAGCATTTTGAAATTCATCTGAAACCAAAGTGATTAGTCCATAGTGGAGAGTGCCCTTTTTTTACTTGAGTCTCTCCGCGTATCATTTTCTGGCGATCTCCTGGTCCCCTCGGATAAGACCCACTCACCCATTGGGAAGCGGGTATTTCATGCATAAATACAAGGTAGATAAAGCGGTTCCTAGTCGGTTAAAGGTAGGTCTCCCAATAATCATATTATACAAAGAGTGGGCGACGTCAATAACTAGATACTTAACCTTTATATCTTTGGCATGGTCCTGTTCTACGAATGTGATCCTTGGGGTGAGGTACCCTTTCACTTGCACATGCTCTCCTAAAAAATCTAACCAATGATCCCTTTCAATATTTATTTCCTCACCTTTGATATAGCATTCTGCCTTGGCAACTACCTCGCCTAGTATGAGTGCTGACTTTTAGGCAAAGAATTCATTAAAGTGTCCCGCCTTAAGTCCATTTTGGAATGCTTCCAATAATATTTCCTGGTTCGGAGGGACGACCTTGATGATAACTTCGTTGAAGCGGGCGAGGTAATCCCACCGTGATTTTGACGGACCATGTCGAATGTTAAACATGATGGTGGTGGACATCTTTCTATGGCGACTAGCACTAAACCGGTGTACCCGCTTCCTTACCAGCTCTTGATAGCTGCTAATAAAGGAACGAGGAAGGCCCGTGTACCATCTGAGGCGGCTTCCCTGAGGGTTTTTAACAATAGCTTACATTTTAGAGAGTCTTGTGCTTCTATGATGGCCATATGCGTGTTGATGGAGACTACATGTTCGTAGGAATCACCGCGTCCATCAAACTTGGCCAAGGATGAAGGTTTGAAACCTTTGGGATAAGGGTTCCCGATATTTCGTCTGAGAGTGGCTGGGGATCCAATAGTTCCATCTCTTCCGAGGGGTTGACCTCCTGTTGGCACTGTTTGATGTTTTGGACGTCATCTTCCAACACCCGATTATGGCTTCGTAGTTCATCTCTTACAATGCATATCTTTACCATGGCACTGATATCGCTTGTACCGCTAGTACCCTTGGGTAATTGCTAATATTAACTTATCAAATAATCTAGTGGTTTATATGATGCTTGCTTGTTGATCTAAAAAGAATTAAACACTGATGTGAGAAACCCTAAAATAGTTTAGGAGTACACTAGTAAGAAATTCTTGGATAACTAGTCGTATTCCAAGTTGGTAAGTATCGAGAACATTGGTTTCGAAAGAAATCGACTATATAATGTGTGGAATATCAAGACTTCCTACACATGCTTGTAAGTGTTGCCAATGAAAGGAGGGTAATCAAGTCACATATGTAGGTCACACTATAAAACCTCCCCCGATGGAAAGGTTGAGTAGGAAGTCCCGAGTCCGTATATCTAAGCTTGAGAAGTGCTAGTAGGTAGTGGAACGTTCCGTTAGGCTATCTGTCTCCTAAGGTCGATATGGATCAAATTCAGTAAGTCTATTAATATTCACATATTGTATGAGATCGATTAGGTTTCGACCCCCTTTCTTTCTTATTTATCTGATTTGTGAGTGTTAACTATATTAGAACTATAATAGCATTATAAACATTTGATTGAGAGGACTTATGGTTAAATGGAGCTCTACTAAGATATCAATATCTCACCTATGTTGTTGATATATTAAAAGAGTAGGTATCAAGGAAAAGAGAAGGCCAAGATATCTTGAAGAGCTTGAAGACCTTCCTTTGTGTCTTTGTGTATTTTGTACTGTTGTGTTGTGTTGTGTGTTTTTATCTTATAATTTTGTATCTGGCATGTAATGTAAGTATGCACTATGTTGTAGAATACATGCATTTCATGTATTTATATCACTTATGTAGTGGTGGATGTATTAGTACCAATGTATAACAATTTTAGATATGATAATTATAAGAGAAATGTTATATTTACACTCAAAATAACACCTACACCGTATATATTGATACAATTTTATTTTTTTTAATATTTATTTTTTATTTGGTCTGACACACAAACAATCACATGGTGGTATGTTGGTATTTTATACGGTGTACACCTAGGGTGTTAGATTTTGGTGTACACATATCGTATTGGAGTTGTTGCAGTAGTTACCCACGACTTTACCCAATAAGGCACATATTCTATTTTAGTTTATAAAAAAAATTATTTAATCAGATTTAATCTCTTAATTCAAAAGCAATATCTCAACCATTAATTAATTTAAAAAATATGATGTCAAATTCAAAAGCACTATCTCAACTAGAGCTGTCAATATGGGCTACCCGGCCTTAAATGGGCCGGCCTTGGCAGGTCCTGGGTTTTTCAGTGTTGGGCCAAAAAGGCCCTGTGTAATATGGGCTCGAGATTTACTACCTGAGCCCGGCCCTAGATGAGCTTCGGGCTACCCGGCTCTAAATGAGCTTTTTTATTTTAAAAAAATAAAATAAAAATTCCATAATATTTATTATAAATAAAATTAAAAATTATATTATTTTAAACGTAATACATTTTTAAGTATTATATTATTTCTTATAAATACTATAATGTGTTTCTAAATACAATATATATCTAAATTATACCTTTGTATTCATTCGCCAAATCTTGTTTAGTTTCATCCAAGCTCGGTTTTGTCTGAATCTTCGTGGAAGAAGAAGAAGCGGTTCACCGGCCACTACATCTGTGGATCCCACCAAATCATTAAACCTGGCGGCTGCTCGCTCTTTGATCAGTGATTCGCCGGCCACTAGATCGATGAATAATCTCTCCAAAATCTTCTTTTTGATCTGTGATTCACCGGCCACGCTAGCGCGCTTGACTTGGAGGTTCGCGCATCCTCTTGCTGGGAGAGAGGAACGAATCCTTCGCGCTTGGTAAGCGCTTCGCTGTAGCCAAGCTTACTGCTAGCCTATCGCCTAGAGCCCACTTCCCCGCTCGCCCCTACCCACCTCTCGGGGTGGCCTCGCTCTCGCCTTTGGTTCGAGCTACTTTTGCTCCCGGGAACAGATAGCTTGCTGCCCAAGTCTACCTACTCTGACTCTCTCTACCCGGGGATCCTTAGCCAGCCCTCTATATAGTTAGCTCCTTTCTTTAGCTTCTTAGGAGTGTAAGGTATGCCCCCGAAAGGATTCTGATCATAGTCGTTCAGCGCGTCAAGTTGACACTATAGCTACAGGCAAGTGTTTAAGGTCGTGATTTATCATTCAATGGCCTCACAATTTTCATTCCCATGTACAATACGACATCGGGGATTTCACCCGCAGGCTATACTGTCAAGCAAGGAAGGCGACTGGCGGCTAATTCGCGTGACGAAAAGCTAGGCTAGGTTTTATTCCATCTCTAGTTTCATCAGATCATTCATAGATGACATGCTTCTAAAGACTGCTGCTCAACGGCGTACGGCTGACGACAACGCAAGGCCGTTATATAAAATGATACTTGACTATTTATTATAAGAGAAAAAAATAATATAATACAATAAAAAAATGTTGATTATATTAATGTATAATATTTAGAAGAGAAAGATTGAATAACATATAGATAAAATTTACTAAAGTTACAAAAATCAATATGCTATTTTAGAGTAAGATAATATAAATATAAATATTTTTTAAAAAATTTATAATTATGCGGGCCTAATGAGCTACCCACGGCCCATATAGATTATCCCTAATGGGTTGCGGACTTTTTAAGGCTGGACTAAAAAAGTCCTGAAAAATATGGGCTCTAATTTTATGGTCCAAACCCTATAATTTTTCGGGCCAAACGGACCGGCCCATATAGACAAGCCCATTTTGACAGCTCTAATCTCAACCATTAATTAATTTAAAAAAATACGATGTCAACTGTTGCATTCCATCCTTATCTGCTCAAAGTAAAGTTACAACTACTTTTATTTTGAGGGAGTAAAAAGAACAATGCAAAATAAGAAAAATGTTGGTTTTATTTTCTTAAAAACTTTTGCATAATTTTTTAATAAAAATAAATAAAATATATTTTTAAGCAAAATTAAAAAAGACCAATAAAAGGTAGAAGTTTCATTTTGTTAAGACGACATATAAAATATAAAAAAAAAAGTGAATATCATTTTGTTAAAAACTTTAATACAATTTTGTACTAATAAAAATATATGATAAAAATCCATTGTTAAGAAAAAAGTAAAACAAATCCATAAAATGGAGAAAAAATGGGATTTATTTTTTCTTTTTTACAGAATTATTTATGGTTTTAGATTATATATTTATTTATTTTTGACTGAAATTTATTATCTTAATTTTTTTCGTTTTGGAGTTGTTGCTTAAAAAATAGAAAAAACTAAGAGTTTCATTTTGTTAGGCAAATAAATGTGGGTTCATTTTTTAAAAAACTTTATATAATTTTTTTCTTAATAAAAAGTTATAATTAATAAGAAAGAAGTAAGCATTTTTTAAATAGTTAGTGAAAAAAAAGTTAATTATTTTAAAATTTAAGATATATCATAAACATTCTAGAAAATTTTAATTTTTTGACCAAAACTTAAATAGGAGTATTATTCATAGAATAGTAGAAATAGATTTTGTTGGTGCACAATGAATAAAGATGGTGACAAAGAGAATAATAGAATAACGGCGCAAAAGAGATGAGAGAATAAATGTTGTATTCTACTTGCGTTGTTTTTAAATGACAGCTACTACAAGGCTATTTATAAGAAAAGAAAATCTTGCCACATAAGCCCTAAAACACTAAACTTAGTGAACAAGTCTAAGGTACAAACAGTACTCTAAATACTAAAGTACCCTTACTACTAAACAGCTAAGCTAATGGGACCCAGACAACATCTTCTGGTCAATACTATCTTCTGAGTAACCATCAGAAGATCAGTCCATCTTCTGAATATTGAATTACTCTTCAATACCATCCCTTAATTCATATTCTTCAATCAAAACTGACAACGCCAATTCCATCCCTCAAGAGCAGAAATTGATCCGTCTTGATCGCCTTTGTCAGAACATCTGCCACTTGCTTCTGAGTGCTACAGTGCACAACTTCTAATGTTCCATTCTGGACTTGGCTTCTCAAGAAATGATACTTAGTCTCAATATGCTTGCTTCTTCCGTGTAACACCGGATTCTTGGCAAGATTGATTGCAGACTTGTTATCAATCATCAGCTTCAAAGGCTTCTTCACTCTAATCTTCAGATCTTCTAATAGATTCAGAAGCCATACAGCTTGACATGCAGCTACAGCGCCTGCGATGTACTCAGCTTCACAGGTTGATAGAGCAACAACAGGTTGCTTCTTGGAACTCCAAGAGATAGGGCCTCCCAGAAACATGAACAAATATCCAGAAGTACTCCTTCTATCAACTCTGTCTCCACACCAATCAGAATCAGAATAACTCAATAACTCTGATTCTTCCTTTCTCCCAGAAGGAAACAATATGCCAAACTTCAGAGTTCCCTTGACATATCTCAAGACTCTGACAGCAGCTTGGTAATGGGACCACTTGGGTTTACTCATGAACCTACTAACCAATCCAACTGCATAGCATATATCAGGCCTGGTATTACACAAATACCTTAGAGAACCAACCAGCTGTTTGAATACCGTAGCATCAACATCTTCCCCTTCAGAATCAGAGTCCAACTTCTGATTCACTTCTGACGGTGTAACAGCAGCTTTGCAATTCTCCAACTTGAATTTCTTCAGAAGTTCTAACTCATACTTCAACTGATGCAGAATGATACCATCTTCTGAGTACAGAATCTCCATCCCTAGAAAATATGACATTTTCCCAAGGTCTGTAATCTCAAACTCATTCATAAGCACCTTCTTGAACTTCATCAGATCTTCTGGACAACTCCTTGTAAGCAATATGTCATCAACATACAGACACAGCAGAATCATATTGCTTCCAGAATGTTGCACATAAACTCCATATTCCATCTCGCACTTCTGAAACCCTTGCTTCTTGAAAAATGAATCAATCTTCAAATTCCAAGCTCTGGGCGCTTGCTTCAGTCCATATAGAGCTTTGTGTAATTTGTACACCATCCCTTCCTTATTCTTTTTCACAAAGCCAGGGGGTTGTGACACGTATACCTCCTCTTGTAATGGACCGTTCAGAAATGCAGACTTTACATCCAGATGCATCAAGGACCAACCTCTGTTCGCAGCTAACGCAATCACCAGTCTGATTGTTTCATGTCTAGCTACAGGAGCAAACACCTCAAAGTAATCTAGTCCAGGTTTCTGAAGAAAACCTCTAGCCACTAGCCTCGCTTTGTGTTTACCAACTGATCCATCTGGCTTCAGCTTTACCTTGAAAACCCATCTGACGCTGATGGCTTTCTTTTTCTTTGGAAGTTCTGTCAGCTTCCAAGTCTTGTTTCTTTCTATAGCCTCAAGTTCTTCTTTCATGGCATTTAGCCAGACCTTCTTCTTGAGCGCTTCTTCTATACTCACTGGTTCAGAATCTACTAACATGGCGCACTGAATGACCTCTCCTTCTGAGTCAACTTCTGTGTCGTGCAACATGTCAAAATCTGCAAACCTTCTTGGTATAGTTCTGACTCTTTGTGGTCGCTGAGCTACTTCAGAGTCAGCTACTCCTGAGTCACCACCTCCATGATCATCTCCAGAAGCTTGTCCTCCAGATCCTATGTCTTCAGAGTTTTCCCTTCCAGAATCATGACTACCACCAGAATCTGGATCATCATCAGAATCTGGATCAGAATCAGATTCTCCTTCTGACTCATCTTCAGAAGATGCTTCATCTTCTGACTCGTCTTCAGAAGATTCATCTTCTGACTCTAACTTTTCTTCAAAAGTTATCTCTACATCAGAAGTTGGTTGAGACTCTTTCCAATCCCAAACTTCTGATTCCTTCACAATGACGTCTCTGCTGACTTCAACTTTGTTAGTCTCTGGACAATAGAGCTTGTATGCACCTGTACTGTGGTACCCTACCAATAACATCACTTTGCTTCTATCATCCAGCTTCTTCCTTCTAGCTTCTGGAACGTGTTTGTAACACACAGAACCAAAAACCTTCAGATGACTAACACTTTGCTTCTCTTTAGTCCACTTCTCTAAAGGAACAATTTCCTTCAGCCTTTTCGTTGGACACCTGTTGAGCACATATGCTGCAGTAGCAACAGCTTCTCCCCATAGATTATGAGGAAGCTTCTTCTCTTTAAGCATACTTCTCGTCATATCAAGCAAAGTACGGTTTCTACGTTCAGCAAGACCATTGTGTTGAGGAGTATAAGGAGCAGTAACTTCATGCTCAATTCCATTATCATCACAGAACTTCTGGAATTCTGTAGAGTTATACTCGCCTCCACCATCCGTTCTGAGAATCTTTATCTTCTGACCACTCTGCTTCTCAGCCTTCACCTTGAACTTCTGGAATTCTGTAAACACCTCATTCTTAAACTTAATGAGAGTTACCCACGTCATTCTTGTGAACTCATCCACAAAAGACACAAAGTACCTATTTCCTCCAAGTGAAGGTTCTGGAAATGGTCCACACACATCAGAGTGTACTACTCCCAGAGCATGCTTTGCTCTTGGAGCAACTTCTGATACAAATGGCAATCTGGGTTGTTTGCCTTTCATGCATACCTCACATGACTTCTCAGGCTTCACAATCTTTGGAATGCCATGTACAAGCTTCTTAGAACTTAGATGCCCCAGGCTTCTATAGTTCAAGTGCCCCAACCTCTTGTGCCACAGCTTACTATCACCTTCTGAGCCTTCAGCACTCAGACACTCTATTTCAGCTGTTTCTACATTCACCTTGAATGTTCTGTTGCTTCCCTGTTCAGATTGCATAATCAACTTCTGATTGGAATCATACAACTTCAAGAGGTTATTCTTCATAACAACTGAGAAACCTTTCTCAATGAGCTGGCCCACACTCATCAGATTGCTTCTGATTCCAGGAACATACCAAACATCCTTGATCAGAACAGTCTTTCCATTCTTCACTTTGACTTTGACATTTCCCATACCTTCTGCATATAGGTACTTATCATCAGCACATCTGATCTTTGTCCTCCTTTCAGAGTCAAAGTCTATCAGCCATTGTTTGTTTCCAGTCAAGTGATTTGAACACCCAGTGTCCATATACCACCACTCTGACGAACGTCTTTCGTCAGACTCTGAAGCCATCAATAGCACAGGTTCATCATCTGATCCTCCTCTGGCTATATTTGCTTCTTCTGATCTCCTTCCTTTGTTTGCCAAACAGTCTCTTGCAAAATGGCCAAACTGTTTGCAACAGTAACATTGAACTTTCTTCTTATCCTTTCCCTTCTGATATCTCTTCTCATCAGAAGTTGAGGCTTCCTTCTGGAATCTATCACCACGTCTATGCTTCTGGTCCTTCTTGACAAAAGAAGCCTTCAGAGCTTGCTCAACTTCTCTCTCAGAAGTTCTCTCAGTCAGACGCAACTCTTGTGCTTCTAAACTGCTTTGCAACTCTTCTATTCTCATGGTTTCCAGATCTTTAGAATGTTCAATGGATACAACAATATAATCAAATTGAGGAGTAAGTGACCTCAATATCTTCTCTATGATTACTTGTTCAGAAAGAGTTTCTCCACAAGCCTTCATCTCATTAGTGATCACAATCACTCTAGAGATATACTCAGAAACTTTCTCATTGTTCTTCATGTTGAGATTCTCATATTGCTTTCTCAGGGATTGAAGCTTCACCTTCTTTACTGATACGTCACCACCGTAACACCTGACCAGTATATCCCACGCCTCCTTTGACGTCATAGAATCAGCAATCTTCTCAAACACATTCACATCCACACACTGATGGATGAAGAACAACGCCTTTTGGTCTCTCTTCTTCGTCTCTCTCTGCGCTTCTCTTTGTTCTTCCATTGCATCCGCTGCAACCGGAATATACCCTCCAGTGACAAGATCTAGAACATCTTGAGCACCAAATAATACACGCATTTGAATCATCCATCTATTCCAGTTTTTACCATCAAGAACTGGAAGTTTGGTATTCAAGTTGCTTCCACTCATCTTTAAACTTGTGCAGACAAAAACAGATTTCACTCACACTTACACAGTGTTTCCCAACCCACAAACAATCAAGAAAAAATGTGATTCAACACAACTTTGTTTCCCCGAAACAAAATCAATCACACAGTCACACAAACTCACGTTCACTCGTGTTTCCCTGTGTTTGGAACCGGAGCTCTAGATACCAATTGTTGGTGCACAATGAATAAAGATGGTGACAAAGAGAATAATAGAATAACGGCGCAAAAGAGATGAGAGAATAAATGTTGTATTCTACTTGCGTTGTTTTTAAATGACAGCTACTACAAGGCTATTTATAAGAAAAGAAAATCTTGCCACATAAGCCCTAAAACACTAAACTTAGTGAACAAGTCTAAGGTACAAACAGTACTCTAAATACTAAAGTACCCTTACTACTAAACAGCTAAGCTAATGGGACCCAGACAACATCTTCTGGTCAATACTATCTTCTGAGTAACCATCAGAAGATCAGTCCATCTTCTGAATATTGAATTACTCTTCAATAGATTTCCAAGAAATGGTATTTTGTAACTATTCAATGTATACTGTCGTAAAATAAAATATAGTAGAAGTGTATACTCAACAGTAAAATGTATTTGGCTAAAATTTAAGTCAAATATATTTAATACTCAAAGAGAATATTTTTTTAAAGTAAGTTTATTTAAATCAATTCTGTGACAATATTTTTCACTTCCATTGTACCGCCTTTCTATTTCTCAACTCAAGAATTTGAAACCATCCATTCATGGATTTCTTCAGATGGGTGAACCTGTTCATCTTCATTTTCAATTGCTTTTTAACTATAATACCTGTCTTCTCAAATTCAAATGCAATCCCAAACTTTTTGGATTTAGCCAAAGAACCTCAAGTTTTTGAATGGATGGTGGATATCAGGAGGAAGATTCATGAGAATCCAGAAGTGGCTTATGAAGAATTTGAAACCAGTAAGCTTATAAGAGAAAAGTTGGATGAATTGGGTATTCCATATAAACATCCAGTTGCAGTAACAGGTGTTGTTGGTTACATAGGAACTGGTCTTCCTCCTTTTGTTGCACTCAGAGCTGACATGGATGCTCTTCTCATGCAGGTCTACATTATTATTGTTTTGTCATTGTTTTGGTTTTTTGTTTTTATCATATATATTATACTGATGATTTTTGTTATCATTGTTGTTGTAGGAATTGGTTGAATGGGAGCATAAGAGTAAAGTAGCTGGAAAAATGCATGCATGTGGTCATGATGCTCATGTTGCCATGCTTCTTGGTGCTGCAAAGATTCTTAAGGACCATGAAAAAGATTTTAATGTATGCTTCTTGATTTTTTTGAATTATCGCGTCTTCTGTTTTCATCAGTTTGTGGATCTGTGATAGGGTTTCTCTTTGTTTTTGGTATAGGGTACTTTTGTTCTTGTTTTTCAACCGGCAGAAGAAGGATCTGCTGGGGCTAAGAAAGTTTTAGATTCTGGAGTGTTAGAAAATGTGTCTGCCATATTTGGATTGCATATGCATCCAAACCTACCTTTAGGAGAAGTGGCATCTAGGTCTGGTCCTTTGTTTGCAGGAAGTGGCAATTTTGAAGCAATAATAACCGGCAAAGGAGGCCATGCAGCTCTTCCTCAGCATTCTATAGATCCCACATTGGCAGCTTCCAATGTGATTCTTAGCTTACAACATATTGTTTCTCGGGAGTCTGATCCCCTCGATCCTCAGGTAAATTTATTATTTCATTTATTGTTTTCGATTGATTCCAACCGCGCATTAGGACTTATATTATATCTTCCTAACATGAATACTTTCTTCACAGGTTTTGTCTGTAGCAAAGTTTCAAGGAGGTGCTGCATTGAATGTTATTCCAGATTCTGTCACAATTGGTGGCACCTTTCGAGTTTTTTCAAAGAAAAGCTTCATGCAAATGAGACACCGCATTGAGCAGGTTATCATTGCACAAGCTGCTGTGTATAGATGCAATGCAACAGTCAGCTTCTTGGAAGAAGAGAAGCCTCTCATCCCTCCAACTGTTAACAATGGTGACCTACATGACTATTTTCAAAGTGTCGCCAAGAGTTTACTCGGTGCCGATAAAGTTAAAGGCATAGAACTAATAATGGGATCAGAAGACTTTGCACTCTATCAAGAGGTTGTGCCTGGATACTTCTTCTTACTTGGAATGGAGGATATCTCAGTTGAACATCTTGCAATGGCACACTCACCCTATTACAAAGTTAACGAAGATTCTCTTCCTTATGGCGCTGCGCTTCACGCGTCATTAGCTGTGAATTATCTTGCCAAACTTCATCAAGAGGTAGCAGCAAAGGAGAAATATCATGATGAATTATAGAAAAGATTATTAAAATAAATCATAGCTCTTGGTGTTAGAATGTTTAACTGGAGTTGTAATGAATGATTTAGATCAAAGTTCCATAAGCCCATTAGTTAGTGATAAGTCACTACTAGATACTGATTAATTAATGGATTGCAATGTTATAAATGGGTGTCTATTGAATGTAATAGATTATCAATGAAATGAATGGAAAAGCTAGTTTTAGATTTGTTAGTACTTTTTAGCATAGTTTCTCTCTATTTCTCTTAGCGTCAAAGTTATGTTCATAACAGAGTGATCTAGTGTACCATGAAATAGAATAAACTGGCAGAAATAAAATTTTCTAAAGTTAGCCTTTTAGAAATAACCAGGAGTATAAGACGGTTAACATTCTGGAAAATGGAAGGAGCAGAAACTTGCATGAATATTTATTTGAGCTCTGTATAAGGTAGAATTTGATAAAAACTATTAGTAAAATATAATGAGTTTTAATTTATTTTTGAATTTAATGGTTATTCAATTTTAAAAGTGACTAAATATTATGAGAAACAATGAAATTCATATCTCTAATGAGGATTAAACAGTTAGACCAACTAGTTTTCAATATCCAAGGATTCTCATCCTAAAGAGACCCTGTTGTGGAATATTATGGGCATCGTTATCTTTAATGTCCTCCTCAGAAGAGATTCTTTTACAAACACTAACATGGTGTCTAATGAATTTACAATGAGAGGGAAAAAGTCAGGGAGGTTCTCATATTCTAAATCTAAAAAACACGTACCCTTTCCGCTCCACTAAAACCTTACACTCATGCTCAATCCTAAGGTTAATATCCACCAAATTACAGAAGAAATGATCAAAGTCTCGATGAAATATAGATTATGGGGGCTCTCACACTATTAGCAATGTCAAAGAGAATTTTATGTCTCTACTACTCTTGAGAAAGACCATAAAAGCCTAACCAATTTGAAATCCTTTGACTATGCAAAAAGTTTCATGAGTGTTGGTAGTTGATTAGTTGATAGGTGATAAAAAATAGTTTTTAGAGAACTGTTTAGACAGAAGATTATGTCATTGATGTTTTGGATAATCAATTACAAAATACTAATTGCTTATTTATATGCTCAAGTCATCGATCTGGTGACGAATGTTTCTATATTATTTTAGTTCTTTCTAGAATTTCATGATAGATTAGTATCATAATATTTTTAAGTTTTCTATTTTTTCTGTACACTTATAATTCTAGATTGTTTTATCGTGTTCATACACATTATAGTTCTTGGATCTTCTAACATTTTCATACATATTATATTTAACAATATTCTAGAAATTTGTAGCAATTTCAACACTCCTCCTTGATGCAAATTTATGTGACTCCAAACATAAACATAGCGCGTAGCTCTTCAAATCTTGGTCTCAGCAACACCTTCGTGAATATGTCTACAATTTGATCTTCTGTCCTGCAGTAGTCGAGTTTGATCTTTTTAGTTGCCTCAGCTTCTCTGATAAAGTGATACTTGATTGCTATGTGTTTTGTTCTGCTGTGATGCACTAGATTCTTTGTCATTGCAATTGTTGATTTGTTGTTGTAGCTGATTTTAGTAGGCTCGTCTTGTTTTTCTCCCATGTTTTCAAGTATCCTACAAAGTCATATAGCTTGACTCGATGCTTCAGCAGCTGCTACGTACTCAGTTTCTGCTGTGAATTGTACAACTGTAGCTTGCTTCTTCGAAGTCCAAGAGAAAATTCCTAGAAAGCAAAGTCAGAGGTACTCTTTATGTCATATACTGAACCTGCCCAATCATTGTCGGTGTAGCCAAATAATCCTGAATTGGTTTCGGCAGTGTACCATATACCAAAATCTTTTGTTCCTTGTAGATACTTTAAGATTCTTTTTCTTGCTCCAAGGTGTATTTGACTTGGGCTCTACATGAATCTTGATAGAATACTTGTAGCATACATTATGTCTGGTCGTATATCTGTCAAATGTAGGAGGCTTCCTATTATACTTCTATAATTGGAGTGAAATAGATTTCCAAGAAATGGTATTTTGTAACTATTCATTGTATACTGTCGTAAAATAAAATATAGTAGAAATGTATACTCAACAGTAAAATGTATTTGGTTTAAATTTAAGTCAAATATATTTAATACTCGAAGAGAATATTTGTGAGATATTGGATCGAACTCTAGTATTGTCGAAGGGTAGCTTCTTGGTTCGACAGTTCGACAGAGTTAAGCATGAAGTCGAAGGATTGTTCACATGCTGGTGTTGAAGTGTGCATGCTGTAGTCGAAGATGGATCTAGCATGCAGATGTCGAAGATGCTAGGGTTGTTAGCATGTTAAAATTAGGTTTTAGTGTTTAAACCCTAATTTGTTAAGTTAGCTTGTTTATTAAGTTAGCTTGTGTAATGGGCCTTGCTGAAAAAGCCCATTAGTTAGTATGTTAGGTTTTATTATAAATAGCATACTAGTCTCTCATCATTGCTAAGCTGCAAATCCTAATTTAGGGTGAGAGAGGTTATTTGTTATTCTTGTAAACTTGTAATCTTGTTTTAAGAGAAAGTGAAAGAATAGCAGTTATAACCAATTCTTGTGTTCCTCTTCTTCCTTGTCCTTTTATTCTTCCTTGTTTTATACTTTGTTCTTGGCATTGAATTCACAACAAATTGGTGCGGTGAGCGTGGAGAAGATGCCTTCAACAAAGTATGAGATTGAAAAGTTCACCGGAGTGAATGATTTCGGTCTGTGGCGCTTGAAGATGAAAGCCCTACTGGTTCAGCAGGGTTGTTTGGAAGCGTTGAAGGGAGAGGCAGCCATGAATGCCGAATTGACGGCAGCGGAGAAGACGAATATGATCGAGAAAGCACACAGCGCAATTTTGTTGAGCCTTGGTGATAAGGTTCTCCGGCAGGTATCAAAGGAGACGACGGCATCAGGGTTATGGGTGAAACTTGAAAGTTTGTATATGACCAAATCGCTGGTAAATCGACTCTACCTGAAGCAAGCTTTGTATTCATTCAAGATGATTGAAGACAAAGTATTGGCTGAGCAGTTGGATATGTTCAACAAGCTGATTCTTGATCTTGAAAATATTGATGTGAAGATCGATGATGAAGATCAAGCGCTGTTACTATTGTGTTCTTTGCCTCGATCACATGCTCACTTCAAAGAAACTCTCTTGTATGGAAGGGAGTCCCTGACGTTTGAAGAAGTTCAATCAGCCTTGTACTCTAAGGACTTGAATGAACGAAAGGAGCATAAACCTTCGACTGTTGGCGAAGGTTTGGCCGTTAAAGGAAAACTCTTACGAAAGGATGGTAAGTTCGACAAGAAGAAAGGCAAAAGCCAGTCGAAGACTTACAGTGGCGAAGCATCTGGCATTCGATGCTACCATTGTAAGAAGGAGGGTCACAAAAGAAAGGTGTGCCCTGAACGCTTGAAATATCATGGAGGTAAGGATAATGGCAACGCTGCCATTGTTCAAGATGATTTCGAATCATCTGATGTTCTTGTGGTTTCAAGCAGTGACTCTAAGAAGGAGTGGATTATGGATTCAGGTTGCACTTGGCACATGACTCCAAACAAAGACTTGTTCGAGGAATTATGTGATCAAGATGGTGGATCAGTATTGCTGGGAAACAACAAGGCTTGCAAGATTGCAGGTGTTGGATCTGTGAGATTCAAGCTCCATGATGAGTCAATAAGGTTGTTGACTGAAGTCAGGTATGTTCCTGATTTGAAGAGAAATCTGCTTTCTCTTGGTGAATTCGACAAGAAAGGATATGTTTTCCAAGGAGAGAAAAGTATCCTAAGAGTCATGAAGGGTTCGAAGGAAGTCTTGAGAGGCGTGAAGAAACAAGGCTTGTATACCCTTGAGGCTGAAGTTGTAAGTGGTTCGACAAATGTTGCATCCACGAAACCTTTGTCGAAAACAGAAATCTGGCACATGAGATTGGGCCATGTCAGTGAAAGGGGTCTGGTTGAATTAGGGAAACAAAATCTGCTTGGTGGAGACAAAGTCGAAAAGCTGAAGTTTTGTGAACCCTGTGTACTTGGAAAATCTTGCAGAGTGAAGTTCAACAAAGGCAAACAAAGAACACATGGATCCCTTGATTACATCCATGCTGATCTTTGGGGGCCTGCAAGGTGTCCATCACATTCAGGAGCAAGGTATTTTCTATCCATAGTAGATGATTATTCCAGAAAATTATGGGTATTCATCCAGAAGACTAAGGATGAAACTTTTGAGAATTTCAAAAGTTGGAAGACTCTGGTTGAAAATCAGACTGGCAGAAAGGTCAAGAGGTTGAGAACCGACAATGGCCTTGAATTTTGCAATGAGGCATTCGACAGTTTTTGTGCTGCCTCTGGTATTGCAAGGCATAGAACTACTGCAGGTACTCCACAGCAAAATGGTTTGGCTGAAAGGTTTAATCGAACTATTTTGGAGAGAGTCAGATGCATGTTGACTAGTGCGGGGTTAACAAAGGTGTTCTGGGCTGAGGCTGTTTCGACAGCAACATATCTGATAAACAGATGTCCTTCGACAGCGTTAGATATGAAGACACCTGAAGAAGTTTGGTCGGGACATCCACCAGATCTCGACAAACTGAGAGTATTTGGCTGCGTAGCCTATGCTCACATTAGGCAAGACAAGGTCGAACCTAGAGCTCTGAAATGCATGTTCATGGGATACCCTGAAGGAGTCAAAGCTTACAGGCTATGGTGCCTAGAGCCAGGTCACAGGAGGTGTATCACCAGTCGAGATGTAGTTTTCAATGAAGCTGAAATGGCTTTTAAGAAAACTGATGATGTTGGTCGAAGTACAGAAACATCTGACGAAGAGCTGGAACAGGTGGAGATTCCTGTTGAGGTGGAGCATGTTGATGCTGAATTGCATATCCCAGATGAAGTCGAAGAAGAAGCAGAAGATGTTGAAGTTGAGGAAACTGACGATGACTACCTATTGTCGAGAGATAGGTCGAGAAGAGTCATCAAGCCACCTCAGAGACTTGGATATGCAGATCTTATAGCTTATGCCTTAATCTCTGCAAGTGAGGTTCTAGACGAAGAACCTAGAGACTATAAGGAAGTTATGAGGAGTCGAAATAAGACTGAATGGCTGAAGGCCATGGATGATGAGATGAAATCTCTTCATGATAATCATACTTGGGAACTGATCAAGAAACCTGTTGGGGCAAGGTTAGTCAGCTGTAAATGGATTTTCAAAGTTAAGGAAGGAATTGAAGGAGTGACGTCGAAAAGATACAAGGCAAGGTTAGTTGCAAGGGGTTTCACTCAGAAAGAAGGTGTCGACTTCAATGATGTGTTTTCTCCTGTTGTGAAGCATAGGTCCATTCGAATGTTGCTTGCCATGGTGGCACAGTTCGATCTTGAACTGGAACAGATGGATGTGAAGACTGCGTTCTTGTATGGTGATCTAGATGAAACGATCCTGATGAGGCAACCTGAAGGGTATGTCGAAAAGGGGAAGGAAGATTATGTGTGCAAGTTAAAGAGATCTTTGTATAGTCTGAAACAATCTCCTCGACAGTGGAATAGGAGATTCGACAAGTTCATGGCACGCATAAGTTTCATTAGAAGTCAGTTCGACCACTGCGTTTACTTCAGATTTCGACCTGGTAATTCATTTGTTATTTTGTTGCTTTATGTGGATGATATTCTCATAGCAAGCAACAGTGTCGAAGATGTGATGAGGGTGAAGGCTGAACTCAATAAGGAGTTCGATATGAAGGATCTGGGAGCTGCTTCCAGGATTCTTGGAATTGACATTCGAAGAGATAGAAAGAAGTCGAAGTTATGCCTATCTCAAGAGGCATATCTACGGAAGATTCTTGAAAAGTTTGGTATGTCGAATTCGAAGCCAGTTGTGACTCCAACAAACCCTCAATTCAAGTTGAGTATTGATCAGTGTCCCAGTACTGATGTCGAAAGAGCCTATATGAATAGCATCCCATATGCTAATATAGTCGGTTCTTTGATGTATGCTATGGTCTGTACTAGACCCGACATAGCATACGCAGTAAGTCTTGTAAGCAGGTACATGGCGAATCCTGGAAAGGCTCACTGGCAAGCATTGAAGTGGATTTTAAGGTACATAAATGGGTCTCTGAATAGAGTCCTAATTTATGGTGGAGCCTTGGGTGAAGATAGTAAAGCAGTAATAGAAGGATATGTCGACTCTGATTATGCAGGTTGTATGGATTCCAGAAAATCTATTTCTGGATATGTTTTCACTATGTTTGGCACTGCAATTAGTTGGAAAGCAACACTTCAGAAGGTTGTTGCTCTATCAACCACTGAAGCGGAGTATATTGCCCTAACTGAAGCTGTGAAAGAAGCATTGTGGCTTGAAGGTTTTGCGAAGGAGCTGAAACTTCAAGGTCGAGGTATCACTGTTAAATGTGATAGTCAAAGTGCAATACACCTGTCGAAGAATTCAGCCTATCATGAGCGAACTAAGCACATTGATGTGAGGCTGCATTTCGTCAGAGGAGTAATCAAGCGTGGAGAAGTCCAAGTGCTGAAGGTTTCAACTGAAGACAATGCTGCTGATATGATCACCAAGACATTGCCGAGTTGCAAGTTTTTCCACTATATGCAGTTGATAAAGCTGCATGAAGAAAGCTAGTCTGTTCCTTGACGTTGTAGAGTTAGGTCCAAGGTGGAGATTTGTGAGATATTGGATCGAACTCTAGTATTGTCGAAGGGTAGCTTCTTGGTTCGACAGTTCGACAGAGTTAAGCATGAAGTCGAAGGATTGTTCACATGCTGGTGTTGAAGTGTGCATGCTGTAGTCGAAGATGGATCTAGCATGCAGATGTCGAAGATGCTAGGGTTGTTAGCATGTTAAAATTAGGTTTTAGTGTTTAAACCCTAATTTGTTAAGTTAGCTTGTTTATTAAGTTGGCTTGTGTAATGGGCCTTGCTGAAAAAGCCCATTAGTTAGTATGTTAGGTTTTATTATAAATAGCATACTAGTCTCTCATCATTGCTAAGCTGCAAATCCTAATTTAGGGTGAGAGAGGTTATTTGTTATTCTTGTAAACTTGTAATCTTGTTTTAAGAGAAAGTGAAAGAATAGCAGTTATAACCAATTCTTGTGTTCCTCTTCTTCCTTGTCCTTTTATTCTTCCTTGTTTTATACTTTGTTCTTGGCATTGAATTCACAACAATATTTTTTAAAAATAAGTTTATTTAAATCAATTCTGTGACAATATTTTTCACTTCCATTGTACCGCCTTTCTATTTCTCAACTCAAGAATTTGAAACCATCCATTCATGGATTTCTTCAGATGGGTGAACTTGTTCATCATCATTTTCAACTGCTTTTTAACTATAACACTCATCTTCTCAAATTCAAATGAAACCCTAAAATAGTTTAGGAGTACACTAGTAAGAAATTCTTGGATAAGTAGTCGTACTCCAAGTTTGTAAGTATCGAGAACATTGGTTTGGAAAGAAATCAAGTATATAATGTGTGGAATATCAAAACTTCCTACATGCTTGTAAGCGTTGCCAATGAAAGGAGGGTAATCAAGTTACATATGTAGTTCACACTATAAAATCTCCCCTGATGGAAAGGTTGAGTAGGAAGTCCCGAGTTCATATATCTAAGCTTGAGATGTGCTAGTAGGTAGTGGAAGTTCCGTTAGGCTATATGTCTCCTAAGGTCAACATGGATCAAATTCAATGAGTCTATTAATATTTACACATTGTATGAGATCGATTAGGTCTCGAACCCCTTTCTTATTTATCTGATACGTGAGTGTTAACCGTAGTAAAACTATAATAGTATTATAAATATTTGATTGAGAGGACTTATGGTTTAGTGGAGCTCTACTAAGATATCAATATCTCACCCTATGTTGTTGATATATTAAATGAGCAGGTATCAAAGAAAAGGGAAGTCCAAGATATCTTGAAGAGCTTGAAGACCTTCCTTTGTGTCTTTGTGTATTTTGTACTGTTGTGTGTTTTTATCTTAGTATTTTGTATCTGGCATGTTACAACAATGCTATCAGAATTTATACGTTGAATAGTGTTTTTTATTTAAAAAAATATTTATTTTTAAAATTTATTTTATAACACACATATAAGATTATGTCATTAACCAACTTCGCAATTACATTAACCACAAAAATGTACGTCATTAACCATTTATTTTACTTATAGCTTATTAATCATTTTCACTATTTCATTAACCAATAAAATACATATTACTAACCATGTTTTGACACAAAATTATAAATGTGTGAGAAATGCTAACCAGTGCCCTTAGGGCACTCTTTAAGTGATAAAAGTGGTAATTTTTTTTTAAAATATGTGTATTCGATGTATTGAAAAAACATTGGAAATTTAAATATTGACTTTTATAAATAATATTTTCTTTATTTAGTATGTTTAAAGAGTGTCCTGAGTATTAATTAAATTTTACACTTCATTGACTAACTTTATTTTACTATTTAAGTTTTTTTTATATATTTGAGAATTCATTAATCAAGTTATGAACTGTATTAACCAATTTAATGGATAATATTAATCAAAGTTGGTTTACTACGTAAACTTTAATATTTCATATCAAAATACTCGATAATCAAACTATGACATATATTAATCAATTTATAACACTCTGTCGCCTCGGTTTTTTGTGGGATGCGAACTGACTCTTCTTTTATTTTTGAGTTGTGAAAATCAGAGAGTCGCCACCGACTTTTATTTTATCCAATTAAGGAAAGGTTTATAAAAGAAACAGAAAAAGACCTTAAAGAGATTTTGGGTTCGGGGGTAAGTTATACAAAGGGAAGGTGTTAGCACCCTTTGTATCCATGGTTATCCATGGGCTCTTAATTGCTTAGCTCACTTGTTTGAATGGTTTGTTTTGCTTGAAATGCTTGTATGTGGTTTTAAATATTTTGTAAAGAATTAACTTTGTAATGATCCTTGTGCGGATGTATACAAAGTGTTTATCTTTCGAAAGATATTTTGATGGTTTGAAAAAAGATTTTTAACTTCGTAATGATTCTTGTTTGGATATATACAGAGTGTTGTCTTTTTGAAAGTTTATTTTAAAAAAACAGTGATGTGTAAGAACTTTTGTTGTTTTTTAATTGGGCAAGCAATTAGGAAGTATACCCTAAGTTTATAAGGTTCTTTCCTATTTCTTTAGAAAATTTTCCTTGACTGGATACAGAAGAAAAATTTGAATTGTATTTGAAACAGTAGAATTGATTTTGAAAAGAGTAATAGAGGGATTACCCTAAGAGGTGCAAGTGTGATTGTGTTTTGTTTTCAGATATGTTATCTTTGAGATTAGTGATCTAGCGCTTCAATTTTTATTCTTGTCATACATGCAGTTTTATATGTACAGGAATTAAATTACAGGAATGTAAAATGCGGAAAGTAAATCTACGCTATTACATCGATTGTGCGAGAAATGTAAACTACGCTATTTACATGAATTTGACAACCTATACACTTATCTATGAATTTAAATTGCAATAAGATAAAGGGAAAATATTTTTGGATTTTTTGGATGGTTGATGTTAATTAAAATTAATGCATAATTAATTTAATTAAAAGGTTAAGAATTAGAAATAAAATTTAAACCTAAAAAGTTAAGTCTAAAATATGTCCAAATTGTTTGTTAATTAATTTTAAAATAAAATTAATTTTTTTGTGATTTTTGAAATGTTTTTGAAATTATTAAGTTAATTAACATATAATTATACACATAAATTAAACTTAAAGATGAAAATATTCTAATTATGTACAAAATTAGTTCATGATATTTAAACTTAATTTAAAAAAAAGAAATATTTGTTTCTGATTTTTTGATAGGTTAAAAATAATTAAAAGATAAATATATAAGTATTATCTAATTAATTAAACAAAATATTTTAATTATTAAGAAAAATAAAATATTTTTGTGTCAAAAATTAATACAATATTTTACCACCCTAAAAATATTTTTTTGCATATTTTTCTGATTTTTTAAATTATTTTTAAATAATTTTGCAAAAGAAAATTAAATAAAATATAAAATATAAAATATTTGATCAGGTGTGGTTGGCTGGTGTGTCCATGGTATGGACAAGCAAAGCGTGTGCGTTGGATGAAGTGATCATATGCATCTGATAGTGACCAGAGCGAGGGAGTATGCCACGTGCGTACACTGCAAAACACAGAATCAAAATTTTAAAAATAATAAAACGCGCGCGCCCTCTGGCCAATGGGAGGGAGCCACGTCTCGTCTTCTTCCTCAGAAACACTTGTTACACCGCTTATTTGCAGGGAGCTGTAAAAAGCTCCAATCTTTCACACCTGTGCAACACGAATAGGGGTTAGACGCAAAAGAAATTTGGCGTGAGGTCATGGTTCTATTGCAAATGTTCCACTGATCACAACCATGGCCTTAGTTTGGTCTAATTTTGCCTTAAACGAAAAACCCCAAAATAGAGCTCAAGAACCCTAAAATGGTAACTTCGTGAATACGTGACCAAACCTAAATTAACTATCCAGAATCGATCAGATCAACAAACCAAACTCAAATATATGATTACATCGTGTTAAATATGCATGTACGATTATATTTTTGTAGGTTTTTGTTTGAACAAACCGTGGGCTTTTAGTGCTTGGTTCAAGGTGTTTTGATTGCTGGAAATGATTGGAATAGTTTCAGAATTACTTGAGGATTGTGTTTGGATGATTATTTGCACTTGAATCTAGCTTAAACTCAAAATTCGAATTTTAAATTTCTTTGAAATTTTCAAGTGTGATACAAGTATGTTTCTGGTTCAGAATTCGTGTGTCTGTGTTGCTGATGGACTCAAGCTATTATATAGGTAAGATTGAGTGCTGCAAACTTAAGCAACCATGCTTTTCTTCCATACTTGAGTGCCTTTGAATCTTTGAATTTTTTATGAATAAAAGCTTTGAAAATCTTGGCCATGGCTTCAATTTTCTTCACCCCTCTTGCCATAGGTCTTCTGTACCTCTATGCTTCAGAATTTGGATCAAACTTGGTGACTCAAGCTAAAGACAAAGCATTGGATCATTATCTTGGATCATTTCTTTTTTAATTTAACTTTAAATGAAGTAAAATTAAATCAAAAAAGAAATAAAAATGTTATGGGCCTAATGGTGGTCGTGGGAGGCCTTAAACATTATTAGGAACATGCTTGGATCACAAATGCTTGGGCCCTTTTGGAAAAAAAACAATTTTGATCAATGTTGGTTTCATGCATTTTCCCAAAAAATGACCAACTTCAACAAGGCATAACTCCCTCAATTTTGATCATATGAAGAAGTTCTTGTACTTTTTAGAAACCTCAAGATGTCCTCTACAAGCTACTTTGGAAGCTTTTTTTCATTTGGAGAAGTTATCTTGATGTTATGGGCTTTGACAAAAAACTGTTTTTTGTTGACTTTGAAAATGACCTGTAATGTCTGAGCTCATATTTTACAAATGGTAAATCCAATGACCATGGGACCAATTTCATTTGAAAGATAATTGAATTTCCTTCAAAATAAGCTTTGGTTGGAATTTTTTGGATGAACGAGGAGAGAGTTATGGCCGGTCAAAGTTCCGTTGACTTTTTAGGAGAAAACCCTAATTTTGAAACTTAGAGTTTTGTCGATTTTTGAACTTTTCTTGATGAATTATGATCAACCATTGATCAAATGATGAATATTTTGACAAAATATGGATGTTGACAAAATATTTCATTTTTGACTGTCTGTTGACTTTTCGGTCAAACTGGTCGTCTGTTGACTGTTTGAGCTGTTGACTGTGCGTCCGAGCGAATCGAAGTTTGAAAATTTGTCTGGTGGTACTTTGAGACATATGGAGATCCATGAAATCCATTTGAGGTCTAAAAAACTTGTTCTCCTGAAAAAAAACAAAAACCCTAGTTAGGGACTGTTTGTGTAGGAGACAGTTAAGCGTACCTGATTTTTGTGCAGTGTTGAGTCTCTGCTGATCATGTGATTATCAGGAGACTTCTAGAACAAAAATATTGGAATTTTGAAATGCAAAAGATTGATTTGACTGATAGTACAAACACGGAGAATCGTGCTGTCAACGGGTTTGACTGTTAACTGGCTGTCCGGGTATTAACGTAACAGTTAAAGTGAAAACTTAACAGTTAAAGTTAATTTTTTCTTTTTTCTTTTTGTTTTGTTAATGGTGAAAATTATTTACATGGGTTGTTAGAAAAACACAAACATAATAAATAAATAAAATATACTGTACGCGAACGAAATTATTGATAATAATCTTGAGAAGGATTTAATGCACAGAAAAATAAATATTTAACTAGCAATAAACACACATAATATTATCTCGATAATTAAGTAACAATACAATAGACAATACAATATTTAATACTGACAGTACAAATATTACATAATATAACGAACAGTACGACAAATATAATGAACGGTACGTTATTTGAAAGCGAAAGATACGACAAACTTTAAGTATGACGATTAAAAACCCATGCTATAAACAACAATATATAGATGTACGGGAGTGCAAGCATCCCAGGTCCGCATTTTTCAGGACTATGTAGACAAAAAAAGGACTTGATCACCACAAACACAGTGATGACAACAAGAAAAAACGTATCCACCCACTTTGCCATTTTTGCCGGGGAAGAAGAGAAAATAATTATGAGATAGTATGATAGAAACTTAGGAGATGAGTGAAATTTGATGTGAGATTTTATGAAAAAAATGAGGGGTATCTATAGAGTGAAAAGAGGGATGGAGACGTTGGGGAATGAAGTGATACCGTACAAAAAAAGGAAAGTTTGAGTGGTAGTAGGATTTGAAAGAAAGTGTATGGTAGGGTTTGAAAAGAAAGATATATAGAATAAAGTTAGGGTTTGATTTGAAAGAAAAAGATTTGAAAAGAAAGAAAGAGATTTGAAAACAATAATATAGTACAAAAATTAGTGGGGAACAAAACCAATAATAATTTAATTGTTACTAGTACAGTCTGAATCCCTGGACTCTGCGCCTGCAAAATTTGATTCTGTACCAATTGCGTCAGTATTATTTATCTGAAAATAAATCTCAAATAAATAGCGTGTGAAGTGATAAACAGTATTTGGCGTTTGTGTAAGAATGAATTCAACAGCGAACCAAAATATCGTATAAAAAATATTCTAAAAACTGAGTATTCATAAAATCAGGATATTTATGAAATAAAATCCAAGATTATATAAAACTCCAAATTTTTAGACAGAGGTCTGTTGTCTTCTCCTTGAAAAAAGATGCGGGCAAATTTTGGGGTATAACAGTTGCCCCTATTCAATCTTCTTAAACCTGAAGGGACCGATTGGAATCTGAAGGTAGAAGATGATTGAATATTTATATGCCCTGAAAATTTGCACTTACCTCCACCGGAAGTGATGTTGGAAATTGCATTGAATGTGGCTTGAGAAATATCGTTGGCGGATCAAAACATTACCTGAGATGGGTTTTCAGATGCCATCTAGTGAATGTGTTGCTGGTTTGTTCATCAGAATGAATCCATTGATTATATCTTGATGAAGGATTTAAATCTCTGTGTTGACCGTTACGGATCCGTCCGAGGTTACCGCTTTAAATCTTGGAGGTTGATCGTTACGGAACTGTCCAAAGTTTCCGTTTTAGATTTTGAATGTTGATCGTTACAGAACCGTCCGAAGTTTCCGCTTTAGATCTTGAAGATTAACTGCTTTAAGGAACCGTCCGAGGTATCGACTTAGATCTTAAGGTAGATCATTAAGGAACCTTCCAAGGTATCGAGTTAGATCTGAAGGTAGATCATTAAGGAACCGTCCAAGGTATCGACTTAGATCTGAAGGATTTGAAGTTGTTTATTCGACTGTGGTATAGCCTGGAAATGTCAGAATGAGTCACCATTAGACCGTATCTGCTTTGCTTGTTTAGAGTTGATAAGTGGTTTGGAAAGAGAGAACTCTTCAGATTGAATCTTTGGTTCTGAGAGGAATGCTTGTCTGGACAGAACCCAGGAGAATATTGCATGTGATTGAGAATAACTTGCTGAGGATATTCGTCCACCTGAAAAACCAAGTTAGTGACATGCAATGTCATGATGCATGTATACGTTGAGATTCTCAAACTAAATGAAAACCGTGCATGTTATGTATGCGTTTGTCATGAAAAATTATATGCTATGTATGAATATGCATATAACGTATGATGTATGGACATGACTTATGCATTTTAGAGCGTATCAAACTTCTGGTTGGGAAAATAAATCCCTGTTTGTTATTTTGGAAACGATGGCATTATGACCGTTGATGATCTTTGCTATCTTGTTCGAGTATACTCAGCTGGGGAACTTTCTTACAGACCAGGATGCTCTATTGAGGGATCTTTGACTACCGCTTGGGGATGAAGGTAATTTGAAAGTTCCGATTTTGATGTACCCTGACTGGGAATAAGAGAGATGTGTAATCCTCCGATGCACTATTTGATCAAGCCTTCTGGGGATAGTGATCTTGAACAGCCCTGCTGAGGTGAAGGAGATGAACAATCCTTCGATGTAATATCTTGTCCGAGCTTGGAGATAGGGCCCCTCGAATCATATTGTTGGAGAGGGAAATCTCATTGAGGATTCTGCTGAGAAATGTATCTCTGTTGGGGAACTGTTTCTTCTGATACCCGTACTCAGTGTCGGTGATAAAACATTCCGTCGGGGAATTAATCGGACCTTGCTTATCCGGGGATAACTCCTTGAAGATTGCTCTGTGGGGGATATTCCCATGTTGCTGGTTTTGGGATGACGTCCAGATGATTGAGACATTACCTGAATGCTACTCCTGTTTTTCTTATAAACATCAATCATATTCAAATGCATATGTTCATTCAAAATTATCATTGGGACGTTTATGCGTTCAAAACAGAAAAAGTGAAAACATTGATTTTGAGCATGAACTGTATTGATTTGAAAGAGAGCCATAATAGGCTAATTAGTACAAGGAGACAAAAATCCTAGTAGTAGGAAGTTGTCATAAAACCTTGAGAAATACTTATAAAGGAAAATAGCTATGTGAAAATAATCCAGTCAAGTTTCAACTCTGCTATTGCCAATCTGTCTTTTGAGTATCTCATCCCTCACTTGTTGGAAGAAAATGATTGGACTGATTGGTGCCTTTTGGTCCTTTGATGTGTTGAATCTTGAATGTGAGTAGGTAGCCAAACGGGACATAGTCGTATGCTTTATTCCCTAACTTTTGCCTAGGCTGCCTTTTCAGGTTTTCAGCCTACCGGGATAATTATTATATATTTTCTTAGTCTCTAATTTTTGCCTGGATCGCCCTTTCAGGTTTTCAATCCACCGAGACGCTCATTTTTGCCTAAGTCGCCCTTTCAGGTTTTCAACTTAGCGAGCTTTTCTTTAAGCAAAGTATTTTTTGACTATGTCCGCATTTACAGGGTGTGGGAAATCCTCGCCATCCATAGTGGTAAGCAACATGGCTCCGCCGGAGAATACCTTCTTGATTACAAATGGTCCCTCATAAATGGGAGTCCACTTGCCCCTGGGGCCGCCCTGTGATAAGATGATGCATTTTACAACCAAATCACCGATTTGATATGCCTGACTTTTGACTTTCTTGTTGAAGGCTTTGATCATACGTTTCTGGTACAACTAGCCATGACAAATAGCCGCAAGCCCCTTCTCATCAATCAAGTTTATCTGGTCCAACTGAGTCCGAATCCAATCGTCTTCGTCTAGATCGGCTTCTTTCATAATCCTTAGGGAAGGAATCTGAATTTCAATTGGAAGAACTGCCTCCATACCATAGACTAAGGAGAATGGAGTTGCCCCTGTTGAGGTACGTGTTGAGGTGCGATAACCATGAAGAGCAAAAGGTAACATCTCATGCCAGTCTTTGTAGGTTACTGTCATCTTTTGTATGATCTTCTTGATGTTCTTGTTGGCAACTTCCACCGCGCCATTCATCTTTGGTCGATATGGGGATGAATTATGATGTTTGATCTGGAACTGCGTGCAGAGTTCGGTAATCATCCTGTTGTTTAAATTTGTGCCATTGTCTGTGATGATCCTTTCAGGGACGCCATACTGACAAATGAGATTGTGCTTGATAAACCGGGCCACAACATTTTTGGTGACTGAAGCAAACGAGGCTGCCTCTACCCATTTTGTGAAGTAGTCAATAGCGACTAGGATAAAACGATGTCCATTGGAGGCAGTAGGCTTGATTTCTCCAATCATATCAATACCCTACATTGCAAAAGGCCAAGGAGCCGTCAGGACGTTTAATGGGATTGGAGGTATATGCACTTTGTCGGCATATATCTGGCATTTGTGACAAGTTCTGGAGTGATGGTGGCAATCTGTCTCCATGGTAGACCAATAATAACATGCTCTTAAGATCTTTTTAGCCATTGTATGTCCACTTGAATGAGTACCAAAGGCACCATCGTGTATGTCTTCCATAATCTGTTCCGCTTCCTTCTTGTTCACACAACGAAGCAGAGTCGAGTCATGGTTGCGCTTGTACAGGATTCCATTACTTAGAAAGAATTTGGCAGCAAATCTTCTTAGAAACTTTCTATCGTTAATGGATGCCCCTTCAGGGTACTCCTGGGCTTCGAGATATCTTTTTACTTCATGGAACCATGGTTTTTCTTCCACTTCTTCGGTCTCAATCTCATTGCAATAGGCTGGTTCATCCTGTCTGTAAATGGTGATCATTGGCGCCTCATTATCCCACCTGACTTTGAACATAGATGACATGGTAGCTAAGGCATCAACCAGTTGATTTTCTTCTCGCGGGATATGTTCAAAAGTGATTTCTTCAAAGTAAGGAATCAAACTCAGCACATATTCTTTGTAAGGAATTAGATTCGGGTAGGGGTGCTCAAAACCAAACCATTTTTATGTAAATATTCTGTAATTCAGTTTCGTTTTTATCGCCCATCTTCTTCGCTAATCTCTCAACTTTTTTTCTTTTTCACCTTCACTACCTCTCGTCTCTTCTATTTTTTTGTTTCATTATAATATTTTTTATATTGTTTTATGCTATTATTTTATGTTTAATATTCCACTTTTGTCTAATTTAATTTTTACATATTAAATGGAAAATTGTTGTCAAAATATGACGAGTTTTGTTGTTATTTGATAGTGTATGAATGTCTAAATACAAAATTATGTTGTCATCTATATGTGTATGTATGGCTCAATAAAATATTTGTAAAAACCGAACCAACCGAACTGAACAAAACCGCATTAGTTTGGTTTGGTTTGGTTCGGATTTTTTTAAAAGCCAACCGAACCAAACCAAACCGCACGATTTTTTCGCTTGCGGTTCGGGTGATTTTTTTCGTCAAAACCGCCCAAACCGCACCGCGATCACCCCTAGATTCGGGTGCTTCGTGTCCCACTCCCCTTTAACTTGATAAATTACAAGGGCCGAGTCTCCATAGACCTCCAGGAACTTGATTCTCAGATCGATTGCAGCTTTGAGACCCAGAATACATGCTTCATACTCGGCTATATTGTTAGTGCAGTTGAAACATAATCTGGCAGTGAATGGTGTATGTCCTCCTGCAGGAGAAATGATCACAGCTCCGATGCCATTGCCAAGCGCATTAGAGGCTCCATCAAAAACCATAGTCCATCGGGATCCTGGCTCGGGTCCTTCCTCCGGTCCGGGTTGTTCGTAGTTAGTAACTAGCATAATATCTTCATCTGGGAAGTCAAAGTTCAATGCTTGATAATCATCCACTGCTTGTTGATCCAGATGATCAGCTACCACACTTCCTTTGATAGCCTTTTGCGAAGTGTACTGGATGTCATACTCTGTTAAGATCATTTGCCATCTTGCTATTCTTCCAGAGAGAGCAGGTTTTTCGAACACATATTTGATAGGATCCATTTTGGAGATCAGCAAAGTGGTATGGTTTAGCATATACTGTCTTAGTTGGCGAGCCGCCCATGCCAAGGCACAGTAAGTTTTCTCGAGCAGTGAGTATCTTGTTTCACAATCGGTAAACTTTTTGCTAAGATAATAGATTGCATGCTCTTTTCGGCCAGACTCGTCATGTTGCCCCAATACACACCCCATTGAATCTTCTAACGTTGTTAGGTACATTATCAGAGGTCTTTCTTCCACTGGCGGTAACAAGATTGGTGGTTTTTGAAGATATTCTTTGATCTTGTCAAAGGCTAATTGGCATTTGTCGTTCCATCTTTCTACTTGATCTTTCTTCAACAATTTGAAGATTGGCACACAAGTAGTAGTCATATGGGCAATAAATCTGGCGATGTAGTTCAAACGTCCCAAGAATCCTCTGACTTGTTTCTCGGTACGGGGTATGGGCATTTCTTGAATAGCTTTGACCTTGGCAGGATCAACTTCAATACCCTTGCTGCTGACGATGAAACCTAAGAGTTTACCGGATCTTACTCCAAAGGTACACTTGTTCGGATTCAGTCGCAACCAGTACTTCTTGAGTCAGTCAAACAGCTTGTGCAGATGACCCAAATGTTCTTCTTTGGTGTTGGACTTTGCAATCATATCATCCACATAAACCTCTATTTCCTGATGAATCATATCATGGAACAGAGCTACCATCGCACGCTGATACGTTGCTCCTGCATTCTTTAAACCAAAGGGCATCACTTTGTAACAAAAGGTTCCCCAGGGTGTTGTGAAGGTTGTCTTTTCCATGTCTTCGGGCGCCATCTTGATTTGATTGTAACCTGAGAATCCGTCCATAAAGGAAAATACCTTGCATTGCGCAATATTATCAACCAGTACATCGATGTGAGGTAAAGGGAAATCATCCTCGGGGCTTGCCCGATTTAGATCTATGTAGTCTACACACATTCTGACTTTCCCGTCTTTTTTAGGTACAGGCACGATGTTAGCTATCCATGGAGGATAACTTACAACTTTTAGAAAACCGGCATTGAATTGCTTCTCAACCTCGTCTTTAATCTTCTTGGACATGTCAGGCCTACTTCTTCGCAACTTCTGCTTAACTGGAGTGCTACCTTCTTTGATTGGCAGGCGATGGACCACAATATCCGTGTCGAGGCCAGGCATATCTTCATAGGACCAAGCGAATATCTCGACGTAGTCTTGTAACATTTGAATCAGTCTTTGCTTGACATTGTCTTCTAAATCAGCCCCTATCTTGACTTCTTTCTTTTCTTCGTCACTGCCCAGGTTGATAACCTCAATTGGCTCTTCATGCGGCTGTATAGTTCTTTCTTCTTGTTCTAATAGCCTTGCAAGTTCCATGGGTACTTCACAATCTTCCTCACTTTCGTCCTCAGTTTGGTAGATCGGATTTTCAAAGTCATGACTGGCAATAGCAGAATCGCTATCAACAGGATCCAGAGTGAATGTGAATCTGCATTAATTATGTGGGTGTGTGTAAGAACACATAGCTATTTGAAAATGAATAAAGTAAAGAAAGAAACAAAAAGGATCACAAAATTTGAATATGCAAACGTCCCATGATTTTATTGAATGAACATATGATCATGGTATGACAAACCCTTATAAAAAGGACCAGTGTGCTTCGGGCAAGGCACCTGGCTTTTAAGTTCATGGTTCGATAGTACAGGAACCATTTTTATTTTTGAACATATAAACAATGAAAACAGGAAATTGCATTTACTCCTGATCAAAGGAGATAACATCTTCAGCTTCCCAGTTATTCAATCCATTGTTGTGAGTAGGGAATATCCAGTTGCTCTAGTTGCAGTTGTCTTCTCCGTCTTCCACAACATTGACTTCTTTGGTGACGAGATGAGCTGTTGATCCTTCAGGATGAGCAAGATGCTCTTCTGGATATGAGAGCCCAGGCTGAGGTACCTCTGTTGGCTGAGAGAGATACTCGACAAGATCGTCCCATCCAGTTGGGATGATGTCTTTGATAGAGACTTGTGCACTCTGGGGAGCAGTGTACTTCACCAGAAAATCATTCTCGCCATTTGGTGTTTCCCAGACTTCTTCAGGAGTGACACGGTTTGTGATTGTCATATTGTCTTCGAAATGTTCATCCCATCCAGTTGGGGTAATGTCTTCGATAGTGATTTGCGAGCTCAGGGGAGCGGAATACTTCACCATAAAGTCATACTTGCCACTTGGTTCTCCCAGTGTATCCCATACTTCTCTTGGAATAAGTGGACTTTGGTATTGCTTAGCAATGGAACCAATGATACTTATGTCATCTTCGAACTGATCATCCCATCCAGTTGGGACAATGTCTTCAACGGCAATCAAAGAACTCTGAGGAGCAGTGTACTTCACTAGAAAGTCGTACTTACCGCTTGGTTCTCCCAAAGTATCCCAAACTTCCTTGGAAACGGGTGGAACTTCATTTGGATGTTGCTTAGTAATATGGTTTGAGATCACTTCGTCGTCTTCAATAGCATTTACTTCTTGGCTGATGAAATGGGACATTAATCCTCCAGAACGAGGACTTTGATCATTTTTCTGAGTTTCATTAGCATAGCCCAGACCTAGCTTATCGAACTTGTAAGGCACATCAAGGAGTTGTCCCCATACTGTGCAACCACCCTCTTCGATCACAGCCTTAGCATCTTTGAAGAAGCCATTGTTGGAGTTATTCTTGTAGCAGGAGTAGCAGAAATATGTTTGGCAGTAGAGATAGCTGGAGGGACCACCTCAAAAGATTGGCAGGGGGTTTCGATGAATTCGCCATCCACCTCAACATACTTGGAGTTACTCAGGTGGCTAACCACATATTCTTCTTCACCATGAACCGTGACGACCTTGCCTTTTATAGGATATTTTAACTTCTGATGCAGGGTAGAAGTTACAACGCTTGCCCCATGTATCCAAGGGCGTCCTAGTAAACAGGAGTATGCTGGATGAATTTCCATCACGTAAAAGGTAGAATCAAAGATCTGAGAGCCCACTCTGATTGGGAGCTTAACTTCTCCGTATACTGTTCTTGTTGACACGTCGAAGGCTCTTACCACAACATCGCTTGGTTGTAACACAACTCCTTCGAAGTCAAGTTTTTCCAGTACTACCTTTGGTAACACATTTAATGAGGAACCATTGTCTACTAGCACATGAGACAAAGTGGTGCCGTTACATTCAATAGAAATGTGCAGGGCTTTATTGTGATTTTTCCCAGCAGGTGTCAAATCAGCATCAGAGAAACCGAGACCGTTATCCACTGTTAAACTGGCAACACAATTTTCAAATTGGTCGACTGAAATCTCCTGTGGTACATGTGCAGCTTTCAAGAATTTCATCAGGGCCTTGGCATGAGCTTCTGAATACTTCAACAGAGATAACATTGAAATCTTTGAGGCAGTGTGCCCCAGTTGTTCAACAATATTGTAATCACTTTTGCAGATGATTTTCAATATCTCCTCCATTTCTTGCCTCGAAGGATCTTCAACAGTGACTTCAACGGGTACTTGAACTGGTTCAATTAGTGGCTCTTTGCCTCGAGCATTGACATCTTGATTAGAAATTGGGACCTGGACTGGAATAGTAGTAAGATTTGGAGAAATTTCTGGTGAAAAGATCCTTCCACTTCTTGTAATCTTACTAGTTCCCACAATATTACCAACAGCTGGATTAGTAAAATTCACGGCCTCTTCAGTCAAGGTGTCTTGTTTAACTCCATGGACATAAACATTAGCGCCATAACTCCACGAGACAGCTTTGTCTGAGGAATATGGAAATGGAGCCGGATTGGTGATGATTACAGATGCCACTCTGGGTGCAGCAGAAATTTTGAAGGGAGCCTTGGTAGGGATTTTCAATGGTATGTTAGAAACCACTGAGACGTCCTCTATCTTCATCCCATTTGAAAAAACTTCGCACAAATTGTCTATAGAAGGGAGTTTCTCCAACATAATGATACGACGATCCATCCACTTTTGAATTCCTCTTTTCAGATTTTCACTACCATTGGGTAGGTGTGGGCAATAAAAGCAATCAGGGTCACAACCTGGAAATAAACCAGCTTGTATTAGCTTTCTTTTGATTTCAAGGAGCGGAGTTGACAGTTCTCTCACATCATAGATATAAACAGTGTCCATGATAGCATTAACGGTCTTGTCGTGTTTTGGCATAGGCGCAGTGATGACATTTGGAGTCTCTGGAGGATCGAATTCAATTTCCCCAGCATCTATCATGTCTTGGATTTTATTTTTCAGGGCCCAACAGTGATCTGCGTCATGTCCTGGACAGTTGGAATGGTATGCACATGTTGCGTCGGGGCGATAACTAAGAGAGGAAGTGTTGACATTCTTCGGAGGGTCTTTCAATGTAATCAGACTTGCCTTTAACAAGTGCTGCAATGCTTGAGAGATTGGCATATTGATTTTGGTGAAGTTTCTTCTCGGTGCATCTGGTCGACGCGTATACTTCGGCGGTTGATCTTTTTGAGGTGCAGATGCAGAGATCAGAACAGCCCCTACAGATTGGTGATGCTCATTTTTGTTGCGGCTTTTCTGACTGTGCACTGTATTGACTTCATTTCTCCCACTGATGGGCCTCTTTGTAGTACCAGAGGAGGAGCCTACTTGAATTTTTCCACTTTGAATGCCACTTTCGACACGCTCTCCAGTTAATATCAGGTCAGTGAAACCTGACGACGAGCTTCCCAGCAAATGACTGTAGAAAGGGCCAGTTAAAGTGCCCATGAACATGTCGACCAGCTCGCGATCAGATAAGGGAGGTTGAACCCTTCCAGCTAGATCTCTCCACTTTTGTGCATACTCTTTGAAACTTTCTTTTGGTGCCATGGTCATGCCCCGTAGTTGAGTACGGGTTGGTGCAAGGTCAGCATTGTATTGATACTGTTTGTAGAAAGCAGCAGCCAGATCTTCCCAGGTGTGAACTTTTGCACTTTTCAGTTGGTAATACCACTCGAGTTGTGTACCCGACAGACTTTCCTGGAAGAAATGAATCCACAATTTGTTATCTGCCGTATGAGGTAGTATCTTTCTCACATAGGACTTTAGATGCAGCTTTGGGCAAGAGACTCCATCATACTTTGCAAAGACAGGAACTTTGAACTTTGGAGGAATAACAACATCTGAGACTAGTCCAAGATCGTTGAAGTCTAAACCAAGTATTTTTTGTATCTCCATAGCTTTCATGCGTTCTTCCAACTGCTGGTATTTGCTATTACCCTGTTCGTCTTCGGAATGATAATCTTCTTCGTTAGCAGAGAGGGAGAGTTTGGAAGAACCCTGGTGGCTGTGATTGTCTTCCTGATCACCTTCACCTACTACTTCAGGGATTGGCGCCTTTTTGGGCATCCTGGCTGGGACTCTGACTTTCCTCACGAGGTGGCTTAAACCTACAGATCCCTTGGGCTTCTTTTTCTTCTTGGTCATTGTGGTGTCGTTTTTTTTTACCTCCCCGTTTCACTTGGGAGGACGGCACGCTAGACCCTTCACGCGAAATTTGGAAGGAGAATGCGCCCGGGATGGGATGAATTTTGTTTCAGTTCTTCCTACGATATCACACGAACTTTCTTATTGTCCTACGAGTAGGAAAGGGGAAAAAAGATCTCAACTAAACCCTAGGAGTTTGCTAAGTGTGGGGATTTCACCTAGACTAGAAATTCTGGAGTTCGGGGGGTCGGTTATACATAGGGAAGAGTTTAAGCACCCTACATATCCGTAGTACTCTACGGGAACCTTCTCTGTGTCATTGTGATTGTGTTTATTGCTAATGATTGGGAAAGTTTCTCCTTTGTGTTAGGAGAAGAAATTGAATTGATTTAAAAAGACAGTCAGACAGACAAACTGACTATTTTTGGTATTTTATTAGCTCGCTGAGATTCCTTGTGAACCTCATGCCTACATATCCCTAGTGGAAGTCAGAGCTTAATGTAGTTCGGGGAACTAACGAAGGAAATTAATTATTTTTGGTGCCTTGCTTGAAGCTCAAGGTTGAAGCTTTGAATTAAATCTCTGTTTACAATAAAGAGACATGAAATCATCTTTACAGAGAGGTATTTCTACTATTCCACCACAAACATTTTAAAAGTGACAGAAAAGCTAAAAAAATGATGTTTCATTAAGAGGGGAGTCTACTTGGTTGATCAAGTATGACAGCCATCGTGCCTCTAAAATGAAAGATTCTCAACCAAATTAGGGAAAGGGTTGTACAAGTCTGGGTGTGTTGCCAGAGCATGCCTTTCAGTGTCCTAAATGGGAGAAATGATGATTTGTTTGAAATGATAATTGTTTGAAATGATTGTTTGTTTGTGGTGAGATAAAAGAAATATCTACCTATGAAGATGAGCTATGTCTATCTATTGTTTGAAAGATTTGATTTTTTAGCTGGCTTGAATGAGGCCCAAGCTTGAGGCTTTTGATTGATTTATTGTTTAGTGAAAGATAACTCTACTGGGGAGAATTCAAACTAAGGAGTTTTTGTGTTCTGTACAAAGCCCAGAATTGAGGCTGACTCTAGTTGGAGAGTTTTTATTTGATGGATTTTATTTGGTGTTCTGTACAAAGCCCAGAATTGAGGCTGACTCTACTTAGGGAGACTTTATTTTTGTGCCTTGTATGAAGCCCAAGGTTGTGGCTAACTGCTGAGGATAAATGAGTTTTTTAAGACTATGGATGACTCTATTTTGTGTGCCTTGTACAAAGCCCAAGGTTGTGGCTGACTCTTAACTGAGGAAGTTATTAATTTGTGCCTTGTATGAAGCCCAAGGTTGTGGCTACTCTAGCTAGGGAAAGATTATTTTCTGCCTTGTACAAAGCCCAAGGTTGTGGCGGACTCTTAAAGAAACTGAGTATGGAAGACTCTATGGGGAAAAGATCCTAGAGATTAGGAATCTTTGACACAGGGAAAATATGGTTTATCTGCCTTGTACAAAGCCCAAGGTTGTGGCTACTAAAAAATGAAGGACTCACTGAGGGAGTTTTATTCTGCTAGAGGTTCTAACAAACTGATTTAATTTTATGTTTTTTTGGAAGCTAACCCTTTCCAGGGATTTTGACTCAGCTGGAGAAATAGTCTATTAAAAGACTGAACTTTTATCATGTTTTTGGAGGCTGACCCTTTCCAGGGGTTTTGACTCTTTTGGGGAATTATCTCTTAAGAGAATGAATCTTTGGATTTGAAGGAGTGATGTTGGAGGCTAACCCTTTCCAGGGGTTTTTGTTAAAATGAAGGAATGTGTGGAGGCTAACCCTTTCCAGGGATTTTTGTTAAAATGAAGGAATGTGTGGAGGCCAACCCTTTCCAGGGATTTTTGTTAAAATGAAGGAATGTGTGGAGGCTAACCCTTTCCAGGGTTTTAGTTAAAATGGCAGAAAGATTATCTAGTGGAGACTTCTTGTTTAAAGCCCAAGATTAAGGCTGACTCTGACTGAGGATAAGCAAACATGGATCCTAGACTCTACTAAGGAAGATTGATGAAGATAAGGGTGACAGAGACTGTCCATGTCTCTCATTCCAAAAAGTGTGCTCAATATGAAATTGAGACAATCTTAGCTTATTTAAAGTCTGGTTTAAAGAATGGAAGAAACTCACCAGGGTAGGCTAAAAGGTAACTAAAGACCTGTTCCTATGTTTATAAGAAACCTGATGGGTCCTTGTATACAAGCTCAAGAGGAAGCTGGGAATGCTTTTAAGAAGCCTGTGGGTCCTTGTACAAAGCCCAAAAGGAGGCTAATCGAGGGTCCTTGTTATAGCACAAGAGAAAGCTATGTGGTTTTGAACTTATTTTGGCTTTAAGCAAATGGGTAAGAGGTTTCACCGGAAATAATTCCTCTTTGGGTGGATGTGTCCTATTTTTTGTTCTAAGGTTTTTGCCAAGATGTTTCACCGGGAATAATTCATCTTGGGGGTTTGAACTACAGATCTCTAATTAGGAAAGAGCCTTCACCGGGAAGACATTCTCAATCCTAGGCCATATTCCTATAATATATATATAGTTTAACTGTCCTAGGGTTTACACTCAAACGTAGTTCTAAACAGTATATAAACAGTTTTATATTTGACAGTAATTTAAATAAAGACTGTAAATTGAAAGCTTGTAAAGCCTAACCTGGATGGAGTGGAGGCCTTTGAAGAAGTATGTACAAAGCCTTACCAGCAATTTTTGTTGTTTTATTGATAACAGTTGAATATTTATGATAAACAGTTAAAGGTTTTGAAAACAGAAGAAGTGAAGATGGACAAATGTCACATAGGTATCTGAAGAGTTTCACCGGGAATAATGCCCTTCAAATACCAGAAGAAAGTTTTGAAAACAGAAGGAAGATTTTGTAAATACAGTTTTTGAAAACAAACTATGAAAAAAAAGGTGTTGGGACTTACACTCTATTAGAGGCCCACTTGAAAATGATTTACTGTTTATGAAAACAGTTGGAAAATGATTGAAATGATATAAGGTTTTGTTGTTTAAAAACTGTAATCACCCGTCTAATCGGAGATTGGAAACAGTTTTGAAAATTGATAAAAGTCAACTTAAATAAGGTAAAGACAAAATCTAACCTCACTAAGACCTATATGATTAGGATTTTATCATAAAATTATTCACAAAGTAACTTGGTCAAAACAAGATAAAAATATATATTTAAAGTATTTAAGAAAACACTTAAAACATACTATTTTAAACCTAATAAAAACACATGAAATAAATAATATTTTTATGATTTTTTTGATTATTCACAAAATAGATATATTAAATGACAAGTCTGTAAAAAATGAAATCAAAATGAATTAATTTGATAGGTTAAATAATTGTTTAAAGTTGTGAAGAAATCAAGTGGAAAGAGTGATAAAAAATAGGGTTTTGTCACCAACCAGGTTTGAACCCACGCCCTTTATGTTACCAGTCCAAAACAACACCACTGAGCCAACGCGCGCTTGGTGACAAATGAATGGTTCCATTGCAATTCATATATTACTCAAGTGCATAGAAGCAAAAAAAGAAATAAAATCAAAAGGTCTGGGGCGAGGGGGATTCGAACCCCAGACCTTGGGCACGCGCAACACACAAACACTCTTTACCACTGGGCTATAACGATTTAGTCGTTTATGAAACAACTACCATTCAAAATAAAATAAACTTTAGCCCTGGATTTGAATTTTGCGCGCCACCACCATTGTCATCTTCAACCTCTAGCTTTTGGATTTTTGAAATTCTGAACTCTCTCAACTCTCAACCATTTGCAAAGATGTAAAGACCAAACTTGCTCTAAATTCTCTCACGATTTCAAATATGTAACTAACATGAATTTATATTAACTACATCTACTGAATTATCTAAAATACGTGAAGAACCCTAAAATTTGAAATTTAAATTAAATGACCATACTGAAGTATAAATGACTGATGATAGAGGGTTTTTAATCCTCTGATGATGCTGAATAAAATGGTATCGAGCTTTAACCAAAAAGGTACATGAATTAAAGAGGTGGAGTTGAGAAACTTACCCTTGAAAATGGAGGTTGTGAGGATGATAGAGAACACCTGGGCTTGTATGAGTGATCCTAAAAGCTTCCTTGGGACTCAGTGATGCTAATTGAATGCTTATTGTGACTTCAATCCTTCTGAATTGCTCTACCCGACACCTTCGATTTGAGCTTCAAGTAGACATGAAGGGTGATGAATCTTGAGTTACAGATGAGCTGCAGCCATCTGAACAGCTTCACTATGACCTAAGGAACGTGTCTGGATGCTTTGCTTTGTTGGAAACCTTCTGAATTGCTCTATGGACCTTCAACTGCAACAGCTCCAGAGTGGGAACAACAATGGTGTTCTTCCACCTACAGAAGTGATCCAGGTGCTTGGATCACCTCAAATAAGCCCCCTTGAGATGTTAGAATGCTTACTTTCCAAAGAGAAGCTCTGGTTTGAAGAAAACGATTATTCTTGCCAAAGAACTTTGAAAAACCATAAGCATGAGAAGAGAAAGAGAAAGCAAGGAATATGGTTGCTTTGGTGTGTTTTCTGAGTGAGAAAGAGCCCTATATTTATAGGCAAATGGTTCAGTACTGATTGAGAGAGTGAGCTTGCTTAATGAGGTTGATTTGGTTTCTTGGCTATGAAGGAATTTCAAAAATATCCAAAATGCAATGATGGGAATTTTGATTCCATTTGATCAATCCCCTAGCCCTCGATTTTGCTTGATCTTAGGGGACAATTCTGAGACAAAAATGAGCTCTAATTGATTGGTGAGAAGATTCCTTGGGTGATTCATCAATTTGCCATAAATTCCCAAATGTAATCATTACATAATCACATGTTCTTGTTTTGGGAATCTTCCTCAATTCTTATGCTATGGTGAAAATGAATGCATGGCATGTTTTCAGATGTGTTATGGGTCGTGTAGCATCCATAAGTGAGGTCATGTGTACAAAATTTCAAAGTTCCAAAATGGGGCATGACCTATAATTTCACTTCATGAGGCCAACTTTGACCAAGCATAACTCCTAGCTCAAAATGAATTTGGAGAAGGTTGAAAACAATTTGGAAAGCCCTAAACATCTACTTTAAATCATTAGTTTATGGTTTCTTCAGAATCATTTGGGAAAATTGTGAAAAATGAGCCCAAAGTTGGATGAAAACTAGGTTAAAAACACTTAGAAAAATTTCTAAGTTTTTATGACCTAAAGCTTCAAAATTCCAAATCTCTTAAATGGTTGATCTTTTGAAAAAAGTTCCTATGTAAGATGTTGTTTTATTTTGCAAGATCTACAACTTTCATGTTGGAAGTTTATTGAGTTGTATAGGTGAAATTTTGAGTTCCCACAATGCCCTCAAAAACCCTAATTCCTGACTTTTTGCTCCTTGATGAATCTCTTCGAATTTCTTTGGTCAAATGACTTTAATAACCATATATTGATGATATTGATCTTTGGAAGTCATGGTTTGACCAAAAATCTTAAAAGTCAAAGGTGATCCTATACAGTTGACTTTTTCCTGATAAAGTGAGATTTTGGACTTTTGTGTAGAATCAAGATCTTCTCCTCATATGGGTGATGTAAATGGATTATATTGAGTTAGTAGAAGTCCTTGAACCATGTCTTGAGTTTTGGATCCATGTCCTGATTAAAAGTCAACTTTCTTGGTGAATTAGGTCAAAAACCCTAATTGTCGACCAGATGAAATTGATGACTGTGGATCTTGGTTTGGAGTGTAACGCCCCATGGATATTGTCATATGAGCTATTTGAATATGATTGATGTCTTTGAATGATTCCCTGGGGTTTTCTGGGGTTTCCCAAATGTAATCCCTGATTTTAGTCCTTGATGGGGCTCAAAACCCTAGACTGGGTATCAGATGAACAAGTGACTGCTCTGAGTATCTATTTTGTCTTTGATGAAAAGTCTAAAAGATATGACATCTCAGGGGGTCAAAAATTAGGGTATGACAGTCATCAGGGCTTTCAGTTCCTGTTGCCCTTTTGCTAGCTCCAAAATTGGTATCTGAACTTGGGCGTTTTGTGCCTCGAGATTCTTGATACTTGTTTCGGAATCCATCCCTTCTAACGTGAAATAAACAGTGAGGAGATGAGAATCCAGTTATGTGAACCTGTTATGCAATGTTTATGAATGAGATGTATATGCAATATTTTCAAGGATCTTAGAATTTAGATTTGTTTAAACAAAAGAGAAGCAAACACTTATTAGTCAAACATTTTATTTCTTTTTTCTTTTTTTCTTTTCTTTTGTCTTTTCTTTTCTCTCTCTTTTTTTTTTTTGCCTCTTTCGGGCTTACAAGATAAAGCAAAAATAAAGAAAATAAAGGATTCTTCAAGCCTCCCATGGACGCTTTCTCTTTGCTCCCAGGAACGTGTTGATCTGCTGTTCTTCATGGAGTTGTCTGGTGAGCTCCAACACTTTCCTCTCATAGTCTTGACAGTGTGCTTCGAAGGTGTCCCTTTCTCCTTTTAGTTGAACCCAAGATTTTTGCAACTCTTTCAGGTCGGTCGGCATGTCCGGATGTAGAATAACTCGAGGTTCCTCCCCTTCGACTTCTGGCTTAATAGTTACAGGTAGGATAGCGGGATATGGCATGATGAACTTTTGAGCACGAGCACGCACCCATTTGAGGTAAGGCTCCATGGGGATAGAATTCCATTGTCCTAAAGACTTGCCTTCTACTTTGTAGACACTGCCCCAAGCATGTATAAACCTTCGTCGATATCTTTGGGAATCATCTTCGTAGTCGAACACAATGCCGTGGATGATCATGTCGTGAGGACCATTTCTTCGTGCATATCCAAATTGGCGCAAAGCTAAAGAGGGATTGTAGGTGATGCCTCCCCTAATGCCAAGGAGTGGCACATTAGGGTACTCCCCACAATGGTCAATGATAGTGATGTTTTCTTGAAAAAAGTTGTTCCACCGGATATCTGAATGAGACAAGGACATAATTCTCCGAGACCATTGCATCTTTTGCTCGTTTCTCAACACTGATCGGGGAAGGTGTGATGTAAACCATCTAGCCAGTAGTGGTACACAACATATAAGAGTTCCTCGCTTTTTCATGGTACGAGTGTGTAGAGAATGTAGAATGTCTCCCAGCAAAGTAAGTACCGGATTGCGGGTTAAGAAAATGTTGATAGCGTGCACACTTATGAATTGGTCGGGATTAGGGAATAAAACCAACCCATAAATCAAAAGAGCCGCAACTTCTTCAAAAGCTTGGTAACTCCTATCTTTTAATAGTGATCGAGCCTTTCCCATTAAGAACTTAGCAAGCAAACCCTTGACTCCACTCTTTGTTTCCCAATTAGACTCGATTTCTGACTTTCGTAAATGTAAGGCAGCAGCAATGATTTCAGGCTTTGGGATCTTTTCTAAACCAGTGAAAGGTAATTGATCTCGAACAGGTAGCCCAATTAGTTTAGAGAATTCCTCCTAGGTGGGTACTAGCTGGTAATCAGGAAATGTAAAACAATGATGTTTGGGATCAAAGAATTGGAACAGGACCCGTATCATGTCTTCTTCAAATTTTGAGGTAACCAAATGGAGTAGGTGACCGTGCCTTTCGGTGAATTGAGCATTTCTGGGAAATTCTGATATTAATTCCTTAAGTTCAGATGGTACTGTTGAGATGTTGATCCGGATATAATTTCTGGTAGCGAGAGTCATTACCTGCAACAATAGAACAAAAATAAACTCTTCGATCCTTGAAATGATTAGTGAAAAAGTGATATGTTTATGATGTTATGATGTTATGATGTCAAACATGTGGAAAACACAAGCAAATCACACAATAGCCTTAGGTTTAAAGGCTTGCACGAGGTTCATAGGTGATACCCTCCCCACTGAAGTTGAGTTGGTTTAAACCTGTCTTAGAATGGTATTCGGGTTCTACGATCCTTGGAGACAACATCTCATTACGGCACTCGGACGGCCGATCAAAACATTCCTCGAGGATAACCAACTTTGATCAATTTCAAAGCCAATCACTTAATAGGCCATAAGTCAAGTTCAACTAAAGGTTCTAAGACAAATTAGTGCTTGATGACATTTCGAAAGCCTAACATACTCCTTGATCGTTTTCAAGGGATATCAGTACAGACCAAAGTGTCGCACTAACGGTGACTACCAGATCAACCATATCGGTACATGCCATATAGTTTCCTTGGTCTATTGTCACATACTTAAGGTATCTCGAGATTCGGGCTAGAATCTTTCACACAAGTAAATTCAATTCCCAAACAAACCTTTGAAAAATAGAGCAAACAAGACAAGCATTTGAAAACATCGAAGTGATCTAAACTCTACGGTAACCCCTTTTGAAAACATTTTGTTTTTGAAATCCCCAGCAGAGTCGCCAGTTCTGTCGCCTCGGTTTTTTGTGGGATGCAAACTGACTCTTCTTTTATTTTTGAGTTGTGAAAATCAGAGAGTCGCCACCGACTTTTATTTTATCCAATTAAGGAAAGGTTTATAAAAGAAACAGAAAAAGACCTTAAAGAGATTTTGGGTTCGGGGGTAAGTTATACAAAGGGAAGGTGTTAGCACCCTTTGTATCCATGGTTATCCATGGGCTCTTAATTTCTTAGCTCACTTGTTTGAATGGTTTGTTTTGCTTGAAATGCTTGTATGTGGTTTTAAATATTTTGTAAAGAATTAACTTTGTAATGATCCTTGTGCGGATGTATACAAAGTGTTTATCTTTCGAAAGATATTTTGATGGTATGAAAAAAGATTTTTAACTTCGTAATGATCCTTGTTTGGATATATACATAGTGTTGTCTTTTTGAAAGTTTATTTTAAAAAAACAGTGATGTGTAAGAACTTTTGTTGTTTTTTAATTGAGCAATCAATTAGGAGGTATACCCTAAGTTTATAAGGTTCTTTCCTATTTCTTTAGAAAATTTTCCTTGACTGGATACAGAAGAAAAATTTGAATTGTATTTGAAACAGTAGAATTGATTTTGAAAAGAGTAATAGAGGGATTACCCTAAGAGGTGCAAGTGTGATTGTGTTTTGTTTTCAGATATGTTATCTTTGAGATTAGTGATCTAGCGCTTCAATTTTTATTCTTGTCATACATGCAGTTTTATATGTACAGGAATTAAAGTGCAAGAATGTAAAATGCGGAAAGTAAATCTACGCTATTACATCGATTGTGCGAGAAATGTAAACTACGCTATTTACATGAATTTGACAACCTATACACTTATCTATGAATTTAAATTGCAATAAGATAAAGGGAAAATATTTTTGGATTTTTTGGATGGTTGATGTTAATTAAAATTAATGCATAATTAATTTAATTAAAAGGTTAAGAATTAGAAATAAAATTTAAACCTAAAAAGTTAAGTCTAAAATATGTCCAAATTGTTTGTTAATTAATTTTAAAATAAAATTATTTTTTTTGTGATTTTTGAAATGTTTTTGAAATTATTAAGTTAATTAACAGATAATTATACAAATAATTATACACATAAATTAAACTTAAAGATAAAAATATTCTAATTATGTACAAAATTAGTTCATGATATGCAAACTTAATTTAAAAAAAAGAAATATTTTTTTCTGATTTTTTGATAGGTTAAAAATAATTAAAAGATAAATATATAAGTATTATCTAATTAATTAAACAAAATATTTAATTATTAAGAAAAATAAAATATTTTTGTGTCAAAAATTAATACAATATTTTACCACCCTAAAAATATTTTTTGCATATTTTTCTGATTTTTTAAATTATTTTTAAATAATTTTGCAAAAGAAAATTAAATAAAATATAAAATATAAAATATTTGATCAGGTGTGGTTGGTTGGTGTGTCCATGGTATGGACAAGCAAAACGTGTGCGTTGGATGAAGTGATCAGATGCATCTGATGATGACCAGAGCGAGGGAGTATGCCACGTACGTACACTGCAAAACACATAATCAACATTTTAAAAATAATAAAACGCGCGCGCCCTCTTGCCAATGGGAGGGAGCCACGTCTCGTCTTCTTCCTCAGAAACACTTATTACACCGCTCATTTGTAGGGAGCTGTAAAAAGCTCCAATCTTTCACACCTGTGCAACACGAATAGGGGTTAGACGCAAAAGAAATTTGGCGCGAGGTCATGGTTCTATTGCAAATGTTCCACTGATCACAACCATGGCCTTAGTTTGGTCTAATTTTGCCTTAAACGAAAAACCCCAAAATAGAGCTCAAGAACCCTAAAATGGTAACTTCGTGAATACGTGACCAAACCTAAATTAACTATCCAGAAACGATCAGAACAACAAACCAAACTCAAATATATGATTACATCGTGTTAAATATGCATGTACGATTATATTTTTGTAGGTTTTTGTTTGAACAAACCGTGGGCTTTTAGTGCTTGGTTCAAGGTGTTTTGATTGCTGGAAATGATTGGAATAGTTTCAGAATTACTTGAGGATTGTGTTTGGATGATTATTTGCACTTGAATCTAGCTTAAACTCAAAATTCGAATTTTAAATTTCTTTGAAATTTTCAAGTGTGATACAAGTATGTTTCTGGTTCAGAATTCGTGTGTCTGTGTTGCTGATGGACTCAAGCTATTATATAGGCAAGATTGAGTGCTGCAAACTTAAGCAATCATGCTTTTCTTCCATACTTGAGTGCCTTTGAATCTTTGAATTTTTTATGAATAAAAGCTTTAAAAATCTTGGCCATGGCTTCAATTTTCTTCACCCCTCTTGCCATAGGTCTTCTGTACCTCTATGCTTCAGAATTTGGATCAAACTTGGTGACTCAAGCTAAAGACAAAGCATTGGATCATTATCTTGGATCATTTCTTTTTTAATTTAACTTTAAATGAAGTAAAATTAAATCAAAAAAGAAATAAAAATGTTATGGGCCTAATGTTGGTCGTGGGAGGCCTTAAACATTATTAGGAACATGTTTGGATCACAAATGCTTGGGCCCTTTTGAAAAAAAAACAATTTTGATCAATGTTGGTTTCATGCATTTTCCCAAAAAATGACCAACTTCAACAAGGCATAACTCCCTCAATATTGATCATATGAAGAAGTTCTTGTACTTTTTATAAACCTCAAGATGTCCTCTACAAGCTACTTTGGAAGCTTTTTTGCATTTGGAGAAGTTATCTTGATGTTATGGGCTTTGACAAAAAACTGTTTTTTGTTGACTTTGAAAATGACCTGTAATGTCTAAGCTCATATTTTCCAAATGGTAAATCCAATGACCATGAGACCAATTTAATTTGAAAGATAATTGAATTTCCTTCAAAATAAGCTTTGGTTGGAATTTTTCGGATGAACGAGGAGAGAGTTATGGCCGGTCAAAGTTCAGTTGACTTTTTAGGAGAAAACCCTAATTTTGAAACTTAGAGTTTTGTCGATTTCTGAACTTTTCTTGATGAATTATGATCAACCATTGATCAAATGATGAATATTTTGAAAAAATATGTATGTTGACAAAAAATTTCATTTTTGACTGTCTGTTGACTTTTCGGTCAAACTGGTCGTCTGTTGACTGTTTGAGCTGTTGACTGTGCGTCCGAGCGAATCGAAGTTTGAAAATTTGTCTGGTGGTACTTTGAGACATATGGAGATCCATGAAATCCATTTGAGGTCTAAAAAACTTGTTCTCCTGAAAAAAAAAAACAAAACCCTAGTTAGGGACTGTTTGTGTAGGAGACAGTTAAGCGTACCTGATTTTTGTGCAGTGTTGAGTCTCTGCTGATCATGTGATTATCAGAAGACTTCTAGAACAAAAATCTTGGAATTTTGAAATGCAAAAGATTGATTTGACTGATAGTACAAACACTGAGAATCGTGCTGTCAGCGGGTTTGACTGTTAACTGGCTGTCCGGGTATTAACGTAACAATTAAAGTGAAAACTTAACAGTTAAAGTTAATTTTTTCTTTTTTGTTTTTGTTTTGTTAATGGTGAAAATTATTTACATGGGTTGTTAGAAAAACACAAACATAATAAATAAATAAAATATACTGTACGCGAACGAAATTACTGATAATAATCTTGAGAAGGATTTAATGCACAGAAAAATAAATATTTAACTAGCAATAAACACACATAATATTATCTCGATAATTAAGTGACAGTACAATAGACAATACAACATTTAATACTGACAGTACAATATTACATAATATAACGAACAGTACGACAAATATAATGAACGGTACATTATTTGAAAGCGAAAGATACGACAAACTTTAAGTATGACGATTAAAAACCCATGCTATAAACAACAATATATAGATGTACGGGAGTGCAAGCATCCCAGGTCCGCATTTTTCAGGACTATGTAGACAGAAAAAGGACATGATCACCATAAACACAGTGATGACAACAAGAAAAAACGTATCCACCCACTTTGCCATTTTTGCCGGGGAAGAAGAGAAAATAATTATGAGATAGTATGATAGAAATTTGGGAGATGAGTGAAATTTGATGTGAGATTTTATGAAAAAAATGAGGGGTATCTATAGAGTGAAAAGAGGGATGGAGACGTTGGGGAATGAAGTGATACCGTACAAAAAAAGGAAAGTTTGAGTGGTAGTAGGATTTGAAAGAAAGTGTATGGTAGGGTTTGAAAAGAAAGATATATAGAATAAAGTTAGGGTTTGATTTGAAAGAAAAAGATTTGAAAAGAAAGAGATTTGAAAACAATAATATAGTACAAAAATTAGTGGGGAACAAAACCAATAATAATTTAATTGTTACCAGTACAGTCTGAATCCATGGACTCTGCGCCTGCAAAATTTGATTCTGTACCAATTGCGTCAGTATTATTTATCTGAAAATAAATCTCAAATAAACAGCGTGTGAAGTGATAAACAGTATTTGGCGTTTGTGTAAGAATGAATTCAACAGCGAACCAAAATACCATATAAAAAATATTCTAAAAACTGAGTATTCATAAAATCAGGATATTTATGAAATAAAATCCAAGATTATATAAAACTCCAAATTTTTAGACAGAGGTCTGTTGTCTTCTCCTTGAAAAAAGATGCAGGCAAATTTTGGGGTATAACACACTCAATTAACTAATTTTACTTTATAACTTTAAAATACTTTTTTATGTCAGAATATATATTAACCAAACTCTAAGCTGTACGTATTAATCAAGTTCTGATATTTTATTAACTAAAGTAATTAAAAAAATATATATTTATGAACAATGTATTGGATGTAGGTGTATGAAATAGTGTAGAATTAGTATTATTTCTCGGCATGTAATATAAGTATGCACTATGTTGCAGAATACATGCATTTCATGTATTTATGTCACTTATGTAGTGTTGATGTATTAGTGCCAATGTATAACAATTTAAAATATGGTAATTATAAACATATCGTATTCGAGTTGTTGCAGTAGTTACCCACGACCTTACCCTTGATAAGGCACATATTCTATTTTAGTTTATATAAAAAATTCTTTAATCCATTGGTGAAGATTTAATCTCTTAATTAAAAAACTAAAAAAGCACTATCTCAACCGTTAATTAATTTTTTTTAATAGGCAAAAAAATATATTGAACGAAGACGAAGCATAAGGGGTGCTTCACCCGATACAAAAGAACACTTTCCACTACTCAAAGCAAGTAAGCGGAGAAATGTGCCAAACATGAAAATTACAGATTTTAACTAGCTTACCGCTAGAACATAACCAATTCCAAGAACTATGCATAATATTCGTCATACTTTCTAGGAAGCTAAAGTTACCCTCTTTAAAAATTATCGCGTTTCAGATCAACCAAATATGCCAACACGTAGCAAGCCAAATAGCTCCAATAATCTTCCTTTTAGCCGAAGAATGAACTTTATCGGATATGAAAGGAAGGTGATGAAATCTAACAATGAGAAATTCGTAATGCTTCCTAGCCAATCGAAAACCTTCAACCAAATCGGTTTCACCACAAGACAACCACCTAAGAGGTGAGCTAGACACTCCTCTTCCACCGAACAAAAGGCGCAATTAATCTCGGCAATGTCCAAAATTCCTTTCTTGATGAGATGATCTTTAGTTGCTAGTCTATCGTGAATTAATCTCCATCAGAATAAAAGAGATTTAGAAGGAGCATCAATCTTCCAAATAAAAGCTGCAGCTTTAACGACACTAGCAAAAATGGGAGGCCCAGAAAGCTTATAGAAGAATCTGTGATAGCAAGAGGAAACAGAAAAAACCTCCTCCTTATTCAGCTTCCACCGGAACACGTCATCGCTGCCAGCACAAGGAGCAGCCCGGTCCAAAGTTGCCAGCAGCTGTTGCTGACTGTAGCTCGCGGTGCTGCTGCTACTGTTAGTGTTCTGCAGCACACGGTCCAACCGCCACTGCCAGCCATCTCCTCTCATCCAAATGCCTGCCTCCGCTGCCTGCGCGTAAAGATCAGGGAACAGCTCCATTAAAGGCCTCTCGTCCGCCCAGCAGCCATACCAAAAAGGGGTATTATTGCCACTGCCAACAAAGCACGTCAACGCACCTGAAAAATTGTGGTTCAAAAGTAAATCGTAATTGTCAGATATTAAAAGATCCCGCCACCAAATTGAGTCCCTTTTCTCCACTACGGACTTATCCCCTATTAACACTTTCCTCCTCACGTTGCCATATCTAGATTCAAGGATACGCCTTCACACGACCTCTTCATCCGATAAAATTCTCCATTTCCACTTACTTAATAACGCCACGTTCATAACCTCCACGTTATTAACACCAAGCCCTCCTTCTTCACGGGGTTTACAAACCGTATCCCATCGAACCCAACAAATGGATCTTTTGAGCTCGCTCCCGCCCCACAAGAACTTCCTTTGAATCAAGGTGATCTCATTTAAAACCTTCGAAGGAGCCTTATAGAAAGATAGGGAGTAAATCGGTATAGAATTCAAAACGGTATTAATCAAACAAACTCTTCCCGCAATATTTAAATGAGCTCCTTTCCAAACAGCCAGTCTATTCTTCAAAGCCGATATCAAATCCCTCCACATTAAAGATTTCCTCGGACTATCTCCCACTTTGACCCCAAGAAACTTGAACGGAAGTCTATCTACTTTGCACGAAAGAAAAGAAGAAGCCGCCTCAAGGTACCAATTCCCCACATTAATTCCATAAATATTGCTCTTTTTGAAGTTAATCCTCAATCCCGACATAACCTCAAACCCCCTTAACATCGCTTTCATACTCCACAAGTTAGAAGTGTCACCTTCCCCAATTATTAATGTGTCATCCGCAAATTGTAACAAACTAATCTCCTCCTCTTCATTGATTTTGAAAGCGTGAAAATCACCGTTGTTGATAGCCTTCCTCATCATAGCCGTTATAACTTCCGTAACCAAAACGAACAAAAAATGAGATAAAGGGTCTCCTTGACGCAACCCCTTCTCCACTTTGAACTCTTTTGTGATACTCCCGTTAATGAGAACGGACATGTCGCTAGAGAAAATAGTGCACTCCATCCATCTTAACCATTTTTACCCAAAGTTCATTTTTCTCAAAACTTACTTCAAAAAATCCCAATTAACCCTATCACAGGCTTTTTCGAAATCCACCTTGAAAACCACACAACTCCTATTATCTCTTTTAGCTAGGTCCAAAACCTCATTTGCCACAAGAACTCCATCCGCTATATTCCTACCCGGAACGAAAGCCGTTTGGTTCAAAGAGACCAAACTACCCAACACTTTCCTCATTCTTTTTGCCAAAAGCTTTGCTATCATCTTATACAAACAACCCACTAAGCAAATAGGCCTATACTCGTATAAGGATTGCGGATTTTTACCTTTAGGAATTAAAGCTAAACGACGAGGTGCAACCCTTAGTGAGTCTACAATTGGAACAAAAGTCATGAACAAATATAATCACATCTTCCTTGAGAGTATCCCAACAAAATTGGAAAAATACAAGAGTGTATCCATCCGGCCCCGGACTTTTATTACCATCGTAATCCCATACCGCCTCTTTTATTTCTTCTTCCGTAGGCTCCCTTTCCAACCAATCTCTATCACCACTCCCTAAAGAATTAAGATTCAAACCTTCCGGAATCGGCCTATCACTATCTTCTTCTTTGAAAAATAACTCAAAATGACTTTTTACCTCTTCTTTGACTTCGTCTACCCCTTCCACCTTACCATCCGCACCTTCCAACATAGTAATTGCATTCCTCCTATTCCTCTTCTTAAGACTATTGTGGAAAAAGCTAGAGTTCTTATCTCCTTCCTTTAACCATAATTGTCTCGACTTGAGCCTTAGCATACTCTCCTTCAAAATTAGAGTTTTCCTCACTTCGTCAAAAGCCTTCCTTCTCGCTTCCACTATCCCGTCAATGCTGCCCCCGAAGTTATCTACCAATAACTTGTCCATCTCGTTGATACCTTCCACCTCTTCATCCACCTTTAAATCAATCCATCCAAAGATCTCCCGATTCCACCTCTTTAAAACGCTTTTCAACCTTTTTAATTTTTCAAACAGCACGAAATCTCCCCTACCGCAAACATTCATCTTTAGCCATTCTGTTTGGATAAAGTCTTTAAACTTCTCATGTTTAAACCAAACGTTAATGAATCTAAACGGCTTCGGTCCCCAGTTAAGAATACCTGAAAATAATTGGATGGGTGCATGATCCGAGATATCCCTTTTGCCTATGCGTTGATCGATCACTCCCCACAAATCCGTCAAGTTTCAAGAAACCAAAAATCTGACAAACCTGGTCATTGCTTTGCCATTTGCTTTGAACCAAGAGAACTTGCCTCCCACACAAGGAATGTCAATCACCTCCATTCTCCCGATAAACTCTCGGAAATCCTCCATACCTCTATTACCATAATGCTCAATTGCCCCTAATCTTTCGCTGGAATTCGTAATTTCGTTGAAATCGCCGCCAAGACACCACTCCTCAGATTTGTTCCGCTCCTTCCTATCTAACAAAGACCTCCAAAGATCTCTCCTTGTCGAAACGTTGCAAGAAGCATAGATATTCACTAAATTAACAACCTTATTCTTCCAATTGATGTTTATACCTACATAACCTCCACCTCTAAAACTGTGATTAATCTGCAGCGTACCTCTTCTCCACATGATGACCATACCTCCAGAAGCACCGATTGAATTGCTAGCGGTCCAATGCGTATCCTTACCCCCCCAAAGAGAATTAGCTAAAACGTCGTTGAAACTCTGAAGTTTAGTTTCCTGTAAGAAGCAGACATCCACCTTACTTGAATTTATCACGAAACTCACTCTCCTTCTTTTAGAAGCAGCGCCCCCCTGATATTGAAAGATAACAGATTCATAGAGACTTCTTGATAGCCTCCCTCTGTCCCGACACCACCTCCTTTCCTCTATACTCCAGTAAGTCAATTTTGTTGATACCCTCAGTATCCTTCCCACCATTTGACACTCCCAGTTTTACTATAGAGTTCCACAGCTTCCTTCCCACATCCGAATTCGCAGGTTCCCTCAGTCTATTATTGCAACGGATAATCTCAGAATCTGTTTGAGAAAAAGAAGGGAAAAACGAACCGTTTGAAATGTCGTCTCCATTCTCAGAAAACGAAGCCACTGGAAGATCCGAACAAGAGCCTCTGGAGTTCCTCGGAGCGATGCAAGCAAAATAGGAAGAGCTGATTTCCACCTTCTTGCCCAGATCTTTCACAGTTCTTTTTTCCTCGATTTGGGTTTGTTTCGTTCAGCATCTATTTTTGTTTTATGGGCTTCCCTGCAAGCCACATCAAAGGATAAAGGGCCTTTGATTTGATCCATAATCTCCACCGGCCCAATAAAGTTTTCTGCCCTATTATCATTTGAAGTGGTCCCCATGATAAAACTATTGACCGAAGGGTTTGATGGAGACCCCACAACCTTTCTACCCTCTCTTTCCTCGATACTCTGCGACAAATTATCACATGCATTTAATGCATGAGGAAAACTACACACGTAATTAGACCCTGAGTCTAATCCCATGACTTCTGCATTCTTATTGTTTTCCTTCTCCAAGCAACTCTTCTTAGGGTAATGATGGGTCTGCGTTACAAAGTTGTCAGCCCCTGATCCCTCTTTTCCCCCACTTTTCGCCGTTTCCTCCCGAGATTTCTGATGGTACCGAGGGATCTCGAAAACTTCGTCAAGCTCATCGTCTTCACCCTCCTCTGAGGACTCCTCCGGTGAAGAAGACACCTTTTCCGTATCCAATCTCTCCCTTCCTGCCTTCTTCTCATCTTCTTCCATGAAATTGGAAGAATCTTCCCTTAAAAAAATTCTGAAGGCTGCTCCATCTATGACCACCGTAACTGCTTCGCTTATCAGAACTTGCTTTTTGGTTTTAATCAGGATTCTGGCCTCGTTCATCCTAACCCGGTTGATAGTTTGGACGTCAGATTTAACAAATTCCCCCATGGTGCTAGCTAGCAGCTTGAAGAGATTTAAGCCCCATGCGTGGCATGGGATTCCCGCTACCTTAAGCCAAACCATTCTTTCCCTATCCACATCAGAAGGTTCCCACGGTTTGATACTACTGAACCAGTTCTCCCACCACTTTCTTCTTTCTTCGATAAAGACTTCTACCTCCCCTAGAATAAGGTCTTCAAGCAAACAAAGGTTTGGGCCTAATAAGGTAACTCTTATAGAGAAGATACCTTCTTCTATGAACAACTTCTTTATCTCTGGAGCTACACTCGAATCCTTCAGAGTTCCCGTGAAAGCCCTCCCATACCTAATTTGATCTTCGTCCTCCGTGTGCATAGATAGACTAGAAGTCTTGTTCTGCTGTTCCTCGACGACAAATCTATTCTTCTTGTTTGCTAACACGTCTGCGAAAGATCTCCTGTCGTTCCTTCCTTTTTCAAGAAAACTGTTGCGCTTAGCTCCTCTATTAGTTACTACATAATCTTTCCTCCTTGCTAACACCTCTTCCTTCTTACCCTGCGGATGGATGTGAGCTCTTTGAAACCTTGGACAGTTGGCATACAGTTTCCTTCCGTCCAAGATGACATTGTCCATCTTCGTTGCCAAGAGCTTATCATCCTCTACATTCACGAAACGAGCAAAACCGTATATCCGTCCTCTCCTGTCCCTCATAGACGGTATCACCACCTCCACAATATCACCCAACTCCTTCAGCTCAAAGAGTAAGTCTCTGGCCCTCCAGTTATCACCAAACTCAGTGATGAAAAAATTTGATACGACCCCTCCCTTCGCCTTCGAACCTTCCTTCACCGCAACGTCCCACGAGTGAAACCTCTGTTCTCCTTCTTTCTGTACATTACCTTTTTCCATTTACCTTCTGCTGCCTCATGATGCTGGTGCATGGCTAAAGGAAGAGAGAGGGTGGAGCTTCTCTCTCTAGATTTCTCTCTTTTTGAACCGTTAATTAATTTAAAAAATATGATGTCAACTATTGCATTCCATCGTTATTTGCCCAAGGTAGAGTTACAACTACCTTTATTATGAGGGAGTAAAAAGAACCAATACAAAATAAGAAAAATGTTGGTTTTATTTTATTAAAAACTTTTGCATAATTTTTTAATAAAAATAAATAAAATATATTTTTAAGCAAAATTAAAAAAGACCAATAAAAAGTAGAAGTTTCATTTTGTTAAGACGACAAATAAAATATAAGAAAAAAAACGTGAATTTCATTTTGTTAAAAACTTTAATACAATTTTGTACTAATAAAAATATATGATAAAAATCCATTATTAAGAAAAAAGTAAAATAAATCCATAAAATGGAGAAAAAATGGGATTTGTTTTTTTCTTTTTTACAGAATTATTTATGGTTTTAGATTATATATTTATTTATTTTTGACTGAAATTTATTATTTTATTTTTTTTCGTTTTGGAGTTGTTGCTTAAAAATAGAAAAAACTAAGAGTTTCATTTTGTTAGGCAAATAAATAACAAAGAAAATAAATGTGGGTACATTTTTTTAAAAAATTATATAATTTTTTTTCTTAATAAAAAGTTATAATTAAGAAATAAGTAAAAAGCTATTATTAAAAATATTTACATAATTTTTTTTTTATAAAACATGTGGGTTTAAATAATTAATAAGAAAGAAGTAAGCATTTTTTAGATAGTTAGTGGAAAAAAAGTTAATTATTTAAATTTAATATATATCATAAACATTCTAGAAAATTTTAATTTTTGACCAAAACTTAAATAGGAGTGAAATAGATTTCCAAGAAATGGTATTTTGTAACTATTCAATGTATACTGTCGTAAAATAAAATATAGTAGAAATGTATACTCAACAGTAAAATGTATTTGGTTTAAATTTAAGTCAAATATATTTAATACTCGAAGAGAATATTTTTTAAAAATAAGTTTATTTAAATCAATTCTGTGACAATATTTTTCACTTCCATTGTACCGCCTTTCTATTTCTCAACTCAAGAATTTGAAACCATCCATTCATGGATTTCTTCAGATGGGTGAACTTGTTCATCATCATTTTCAACTGCTTTTTAACTATAATACCTGTCTTCTCAAATTCAAATGCAATCCCAAACTTTTTGGATTTAGCCAAAGAACCTCAAGTTTTTGAATGGATGGTGGATATCAGGAGGAAGATTCATGAGAATCCAGAAGTGGCTTATGAAGAATTTGAAACCAGTAAGCTTATAAGAGAAAAGTTGGATGAATTGGGTATTCCATATAAACATCCAGTTGCAGTAACAGGTGTTGTTGGTTACATAGGAACTGGTCTTCCTCCTTTTGTTGCACTCAGAGCTGACATGGATGCTCTTCTCATGCAGGTCTACATTATTATTGTTTTGTCATTGTTTTGGTTTTTTGTTTTTATCATATATATTATACTGATGATTTTTGTTATCATTGTTGTTGTAGGAATTGGTTGAATGGGAGCATAAGAGTAAAGTAGCTGGAAAAATGCATGCATGTGGTCATGATGCTCATGTTGCCATGCTTCTTGGTGCTGCAAAGATTCTTAAGGACCATGAAAAAGATTTTAATGTATGCTTCTTGATTTTTTTGAATTATCGCGTCTTCTGTTTTCATCAGTTTGTGGATCTGTGATAGGGTTTCTCTTTGTTTTTGGTATAGGGTACTTTTGTTCTTGTTTTTCAACCGGCAGAAGAAGGATCTGCTGGGGCTAAGAAAGTTTTAGATTCTGGAGTGTTAGAAAATGTGTCTGCCATATTTGGATTGCATATGCATCCAAACCTACCTTTAGGAGAAGTGGCATCTAGGTCTGGTCCTTTGTTTGCAGGAAGTGGCAATTTTGAAGCAATAATAACCGGCAAAGGAGGCCATGCAGCTCTTCCTCAGCATTCTATAGATCCCACATTGGCAGCTTCCAATGTGATTCTTAGCTTACAACATATTGTTTCTCGGGAGTCTGATCCCCTCGATCCTCAGGTAAATTTATTATTTCATTTATTGTTTTCGATTGATTCCAACCGCGCATTAGGACTTATATTATATCTTCCTAACATGAATACTTTCTTCACAGGTTTTGTCTGTAGCAAAGTTTCAAGGAGGTGCTGCATTGAATGTTATTCCAGATTCTGTCACAATTGGTGGCACCTTTCGAGTTTTTTCAAAGAAAAGCTTCATGCAAATGAGACACCGCATTGAGCAGGTTATCATTGCACAAGCTGCTGTGTATAGATGCAATGCAACAGTCAGCTTCTTGGAAGAAGAGAAGCCTCTCATCCCTCCAACTGTTAACAATAGTGACCTGCATGACTATTTTCAAAGTGTCGCCAAGAGTTTACTCGGCGCCGATAAAGTTAAAGGCATAGAACTAATAATGGGATCAGAAGACTTTGCACTCTATCAAGAGGTTCTGCCTGGATACTTCTTCTTACTTGGAATGGAGGATGTCTCAGTTGAACATCTTGCAATGGCACACTCACCCTATTACAAAGTTAACGAAGATTCACTTCCTTATGGCGCTGCGCTTCACGCCTCATTAGCTGTGAATTATCTTGCTAAACTTCATCAAGAGGTAGCTGCAGTAGAGGAGAAATATCATGATGAATTATAGAAAAGATTATTAAAATAAATCATAGCTCTTGGTGTTAGAATCTTTAACTGCAGTGATCTAGAAAAGGTAGAACTTGATAAAAATTATAAGTAAAATATATGAGTTTTAATTTATTTTTGAATTTCATGGTTATTCAATTTTAAAAGTGACTAAACCACAATAATTTATATGCTGTGATTTTGAAAGTAACTAGTACGGGTCCATTTTTTTAACAAAATATGTACTCACTTCTAATGGAAATAGCACAAGACTCAAACCGAACATTATCCAAAATAGAAATGTCTAGGTGAACTAACTTATTGACACAATGATTTCTTTCTCTAGCAATATGAGAAATAATGAAATTCATATCTCTAATGAGAATTAAACAGTTAGACCAACTATTTTTCAATATCCAAGGATTCTCATCATAAAGGGATTCTGTTGTGGAATATTATGGGCATCGTCATCTTTAATGTACATCATAGTTTTTGGATCTTCTAACATTTTCATACATATTATATTTAACAATATTTTAGAAATTTATAACAATTTCAACACCCCTCCTTAATGCAAATTTCTGTGACTCCAAACATAAACATTGCTCGTAGTCGTAGCTCTTCAAATCTTGGTCTCGGCAACGCCTTCGTGAAAATGTCTACACAATTTGATCTTCTGTCCTGCAGGAGTCGAGTTTGATTTCTTTAGTTGCTTCAACTTCTCTGATAAAGTGATACTTGATTGCTATGTGTTTTGTTCGGCTGTGATGCACTGGATTCCTTGCCATTGCAATTGCTGATTTGTTGTTGCAGTTGATTTTAGTAGGCTTATCTTGTTTTTCTCCCATGTCTTCAAGTATCCTACTAAGTCATATAGCTTGACTCGATGCTTTATCAGTTGCGACGTACCCAGCTTCTGCTGTGGATTGTGCAACTGTAGCTTGCTTCTTCGAAGCCCAAGAGAAAATTCCTATAAAGCAAAGTCAGAGGTGCTCTTTATGTCATCTACCGAACCTGCCCAATCACGATCGGTGTAGCCAAGTAATCCTGAGTTGGTTTCGACAGTGTACCATATACTGAGCTCTTTTGTTCCTTGTAGATATCTCAATATTCTTTTTCCTGCTCCAAAGTGTATTTGACTTGGACTTTACATGAATCTTGATAAAATACTTGTAGCATACATTATGTCTGGCTGTATAATTCTCAAATATAGGAGGCTTCCAATTCGACTTCTATAATTGAAAGTCTAATTAGTATCCCTTTTCATCAATCTAAACAAACTCTAAATGATGTGACGTGTCACATCAATTTTCATTAAAAGAAGTAGACAGCATAAACTAAAAATTTGGTCAAAAATTTTTAGAAGAACTATTATAATTTTTTTTATAAAGATTAAAATTAAAGTTTGAGATATTTAGAAGACAAGCGACATATTCACCACCTTTATTTTATCACCTTATTATAAAAACTACACTAACCCAGTTAAATAGTTACTACTTGTTATACACTTAATTTAATCTAGATAAATTTTTGGTATCCATAAGTTTCTTAATATCTGCATTATTTTCTAAAGATTCTCATAACTGTACAATGAGATACTAATCCCTTTCCATATACATAAAGTTTCTTATTTAATTTCCAACAATTTCAAATCAATTTTACTTCAGTTATATAGCTTTTCCATTTCTCAACTCAAGAATTTGAATCCACTCATGGCTTTCTTCATATGGGTAAACTTGTTCATCATCATTTTCAATTGCTTTTTTACTACAACACCCGTCTTCTCAAAGTCAAATACAGTCCCAAACTTTCTAGATTTAGCCAAGGACCCTCAAGTCTTTGATTGGATTGTGGATATTAGGAGGAAAATTCACCAGAATCCAGAACTGTGTTATGAGGAATTTGAAACCAGCAAGCTTATTAGAGCAAAATTGGATGAATTGGGTATTCCATATAAACATCCAGTTGCAGTAACAGGTGTTGTTGGTTACATAGGAACTGGTCTTCCTCCTTTTGTTGCTCTCAGAGCTGACATGGATGCTCTTCCTATGCAGGTCTATAATTTTTATTATGTTCTCAATGTTTTGCTTTTCAATTTTTATCATGGATTTTATCTGGGTTTGATGAAAAATGAAAATTTTATCCTTTCAAATCCAATCCTATTTTTTGCAAATATATTTTATTGATGATTTTTGTTAACATTAGGAATTGGTGGAATGGGAGCACAAGAGTAAAGTAGGTGGAAAGATGCATGCATGTGGTCATGATGCTCATGTTGCTATGCTTCTCGGTGCTGCAAAGATTCTCAAGGACCATGAAAAATATTTACAAGTATGCTTCTTGATTTTTTTGAATTATCTTGTTCTTCAGATTTCATCCTATTGTGGGTCTGTGATATGATTCTTGTTTTTTTTTTTTTGGGTATAGGGAACTGTTGTTCTTGTTTTTCAACCTGCAGAGGAAGGATGTGGCGGGGCTAAGAAAATTGTGGATGCTGGGGTCTTGGAAAATGTCTCTGCCATATTTGGATTGCATGTCCTAAATAACTTGCCTCTAGGCGAAGTGGCGTCTAGGTCTGGTCCTCAGTTTGCAGGAAGTGGCTTCTTTGAAGCAATAATAAGTGGCAGGGGTGGACATGCAGCCATTCCTCAACTTTCTATAGATCCCATATTGGCAGCTTCCAATGTCATTGTTAGCTTACAACATATCATTTCTCGCGAAGCTGATCCCCTCGACTCTCAGGTTAACTTCTTATTTCATTTATTGTTTTCGCTTCCAACCGCCCATTTGTACTTAGTTTGCATCGTCCTTTGAGTCATTTATTGCCAATACAACCAACCTGCCAAAACAATTTCTTTTGGATTAAGCCACATGGTGATACCTGCGAAAAACGAAAGACTCTTTTTTTTTTTCTGCTTAGAGCTTCTCATGTCTATAAATAAAAGCTGCTTTCTGAATTTGGTACTTTACTTAACTTGCGACTGTGTGTTTGTTACCAACTCATCATTGTTTGAAGTATTAAAAGCTTTGTATTCTTCTGGGACTTCTACTTGGAGGCACACAGTCTTGTGAAATATTGTAGCTGTTTGAAGGGAAAAGTGTTGAGAACCATATGACAGCATTATATGTTTACAAAGATTTTTTAATATGATGAAAACGCGTGTCCCTTATATCTTCCTAACATGAATAACATCCTCACAGGTTTTGACTGTAGCAAAATTTCAAGGAGGTGGTGCATTCAATGTTATTCCAGACTCTGTCACAATTGGTGGCACCTTTCGATCTTTTTCGAGGGAAAGCTTCGCACAAATGAGACACCGCATTGAACAGGTCTGTTATGAATAAGATAGGTTTATTTTATGCATCTCTTTTCACGTGACTTAAAAACTTGCATGGGAGAGTTCAAATCCATGGCTTGCATAAATATGTAGAACTAAATTCTTGAGTGGCGCAAACAGACGCATAAACTTCGGCCGGGAAAATGGGGTCAAATTCTATGAGACATCTTTTCTCTTGTTGATAAATAGTCTATGCATAAGCATTTATATGATAAACATTTACACTCTACGCAATTTATTAAGTTGCTTATCCAACTAAAATGTACATTTTCTTATAGTTATGACTGCTATCCTGTTTAGGCGCTAAGACCGTTTCATTGATGTAGGTTATTACTGGACAAGCTGCTGTGCAGAGATGCAATGCAACAGTCAGCTTCTTGGAAGAAGAGAAGCCTCTCGTCCCTCCAACAGTAAACAATGGTGACCTGCATGACTATTTTCAAAGTGTCGCCAAGAGTTTACTCGGCGCTGATAAAGTTAAAGGCATGGAACCAATGATGGGATCTGAAGACTTTGCCTTCTATCAAGAGGCTGTGCCGGGTTACATCTTCCTCCTCGGAATGGAGGATGTCTCAATTGAACATCTTCCGTCGGGACACTCGCCCTATTTCAAAGTCAATGAAGACGTGCTTCCTTATGGTGCTGCGCTTCACGCCTCATTAGCTGTGAAGTATCTTGCCAAACTACATCAGGAGTTACCTGTAGTAGAGGTAAAATATCATGATGAATTATAGAAAAGATTATTAAAAAATGTCATAACATTGGTTGGACACATTTGTAGATGAATTTTCCATTTAAATCTTTAACTGCAGTGATCTTGTGTGGCAAATCTTTAGCTATAAGCCACTCAGATGTTTTGAATTTCCACAATAATTTCACTCAATTGTTGAAAATGAAATATTGTTTGCCACCTCTTTTATGGATTTTATGAGACATATCAGCAGAAATGAATTGTTTTTGTCATCTATATTGAACATATGAAATATTGGTGTCAAGTTAAATGATTAAATAACATTTAAAAGTATAGCTGAAATGATATATTTCAACCAAGTTAATTAATGTCCTTCAATGATAAAATTTGTCTTGTTTTTTTATAAATATTTATCGTGGTAAATAGATATTTGGATATAATGAAAGTTGTAATTACAATGTTAAAAGTAATTTTTTTAAATTAATATTTATCAGGATCCTCCTGGATGGTTGGGAAAGTATCTTGAAAAAGATAGGGTTGATATTGTTTCCTCTCGAAGGGTTGTTTTGTAGTTTTGTTGTTTTGAGCTTCGGCCCTCCCTTTTACCAAAAAATAAATAAATTAATATTATAAATTGCTATTTATTTGATAAATGGGTATTAATCATTCATTTTAAGTTTGCAAGGAAGTTGGTTGAATTATTATGTTGGAAAATCCTCCGTTAACATATATATTTGGTAGCTGATAGCAAGAATTAATGTAGGTTGTAATTATCAATTCATTATTTAATTTTTCTTTTGATGAAATATCGGTCAATTTCAATGTGTTTAGTCTTGTTATACTAAACAAGACTATGCAAAAGCCAATTTATTATCACAAATAATTTCATAAAGCTTTCACATTGTATCTTCAAATCTTCTAACACTTGTTTCATTCACAATATTTCACAAATTTCTTGTGCGATAGATCTAAATTCTTCTTCATTGCTAGCTCGAGCAATTGCACTTTGTTTCTTACTCTTCAAAGCAACAAGATTTCGTGTACAAGTATGAGTTGTTAGTCCCACATTGCTTAGAAAAGTGGAGGTTGAGAACTTTATAAGTGAGAGAGCTAATACACCTATCACCTTAAGATTTTGGGTGGATATGTGGTGTCTCTCTCCCTCGTATGTTGGTCTTGACCCAATGTGGATACTTCTCTTAATGACCTGACAATGGTATCAGAGCTAATTGTTCAATTAAGAGACCGACTCCTTGTATTGAAAGTCGGTAGTAGTAAGGTGGTGTGTTACGTTGAAGTGCCTTCAACGTACAAGTATATGGATGAAAGATTTTTCGCTTGAGGGGGAGCTTAGTGGATGGACTCACACTTGAGAGAGAGATTGTTGTGCATAAGTGCGAGTTGTTAGTCCCACATTACTTGAAAAAATGGAGGTTGGACACTTTATAAGTGAGAGGACTCATACACCTATCGAGCTTAGTGGATGGACTCACAGTTGAGGGGGAGATTATTCTGCACAATTGTGAATTGTTAATCCTACATTGCTTGGAAAAGTGGAGGTTGTTCATTTTATAAGTGGGAGGACCCATACACTTATCACCTTATGATTTTTGGTGAATATGTGGTGTCTCTCCCTCTTGTGTGTTGCTATTGACTCAATGTGGATGCTCCTCATGATGATCCGATAGTGGTATAAGAGCTAATTGTTCAATTAAGAAATCAACTCCTTGTATCGAAAGTCTTTCTGACATGGTATTAGTCAGGCTGCATGTCTCATTGAAGTGCATGCAACGACAATACAAATATGTGGATGAAAGAGCTTCTACCTGAGGGGGGCTTAGATGATGAACTCAAACTTGAGGGAAAGATTTTTGTGCACAAGTGTGTGTTATTAGTCCCACATTGCTTGGAAAAGTGGAGGTTGAACACTTTATAAATGAGAGGACCCGTGCACCTATCACCTTAAGGTTTTGTTGAATATGTGGTATCTCTCTCCCTTGTGTATTGCGCTTGACCCAATGTGGATGCTCCTCGTGATGACCTGACACAAGGTTCCCAAATAATAATGTACGATAGCATGAAGTAGATCTTCTATCACTTAGTGAACCTTCATAATCATCATTAGTGTAATATTCCGTAATTAGACTTCTACCTTTTTTTTAAACAAGACCCCTCTCTCGTGAGGCTTTTGATGTATTGTAGAGCATTTTATATAACTTGGAAGTGTATCTCCTTTAAATCATGCATAAATTGGATGATCCCATTAACTGGACATGCCATAATTGGCCTAGTATGTGTCAAGTAAATCAACTTTCTCACTATTTTGTGATACTTACCCTTATCAACTTTGGTATTTTCATCTCAAGGTTTATCCTATAATTTTTCTCAAAGGGAACACTTATTGGATTGCATAGAATTTTTTTTGTTTCTTGTAAGAGATCAATCACATATTTCCTCTAAGAGATAAAGATGTCTTGTTTTGAGTTGGTTACCTCAATTCCAAAGAAATACTTGAGTTGCCCAAGGTTTTCATCTCAAACCCTAGTATGTATCAAGTAAATCAAATTTCTCACTAATCTCTGATACATACCCTTATCAAATTTGGTATTTTCATCTCAAGTTTTATCCTATAATCTTCCTTAATGAGCTCACTAGTTGAAAAGGAGACGTCCCCATAGTGGACATTATCGGTCGATGGTTCCTTGAAGGTGAAGGGAAGAGGTGTAGGGATAGTCTTAAAAGGACATGACGACATACTAATCGAGCAAGCACTAAAGTGTGACTTTAAAGCCTATAACAATAAGGAAAAGTATGATTCTCTCATTGTCGGCATGGCTCTTGCCCTAGAAATGGGAGCCTTTAGATTGAAAGCCAATATCGACTCCTAATTAGTTTCCAACCAAGTTATTGGACAAACCAGGCGATAGAAACTGAGTTGATGAAATATCTATCTAAGACAAAAAGTCTATCGAGACTTTTTACGTATTTTGAAGTATAACATATTCCTCGAGAGCAGAACTTTAGAGAAGGCCTCTTGTCTGAGCTCGCCGGCTAAAAACAATGGGGTTTAACTGGACAGTAATTCAGGAGACTCTCTTTGCCCCCAACATTGAAGTGAGTGGAGGTGCAACTCCAAATTCGTATTTATTATCCACCCGCAAGCCAATGGGCAAACTGAGTCGGTGAACAAGGTGATTCTGAAGGGATACAAGAAAAAACTCAATGACACCAAAGGCTTATAGGCATAACTTCTCCATGAAATATTATGTTCATATCAATACCATTCTTCATTTTACTACCAAGTAAACTCCATTCACTATGGTATACGGGGAAGATGTTATGCTACCTGAGGAAATTGACACACCATTATGGCGACACTTCCAATACAACCAGGAGATAAACAAGGCATGGCTGGAATGTGTTACGGATCTGGTCGATGAGTTAAGAGAAGTCACCCGCATCCAAGAATTTTCATCAAGCATAGATTCGCTAAAAGGTAAAACTCCAAAGTCATACCAAGGAGATGAAAGAAGGAAACCTGGTCTTAAGGTAAATGGTTTTGCCCGTTCAACAGGGAAAACTGCAACCCAAGTGGGAGGGGTCATATCACATATTTCAGAAGCTCCTTCATGGGGCCTATAAGATACAATAATTGGATGGAAGACTTATGCCCCAGTATTTGGAAATCTATATGTCTTAAATGTTATTATAGTAAGATTATTTATAATTTTTAGGGGGTAGGTTACCCTCCTATGTATAAAGCTTGGAATGTTTATGAATAAGGAAGATATTTGTCATGATATTATGTATGTTGGACTTCCATACGAAGATTCTTACTGCCTTAAAAGACTATTTAAATATGTTGGACTTCCATACAATGATCGTTGCCGCCTTAAAAGGCTATTTGAACATGCTGGACTTCCATGTTAATATCCTTTCCTCCTTAAAAATATATTTGAATATGTTGAACTTCCATACAATGATAATTTATGTCTTAAAAGGCTATTTAAATATGTTAGACTTCCATGTAAAGATCCTATATGCCTTAAAAGGCTATTTGAACATGTTGGACTTCCATGCAAAGATCCTTGCCACCTTAAATGCTATTTGAACATGTTGGACTTTCATATGAAGATCTTTGTCACTTTAAGAGGCTATTTGAACATGTTGGACTTCCATGCAAAGATCCTTGCCACCTTAAAAGCTATTTGAACACGCTGGACTTCCATATGAAGATCTTTGTCACTTTAAAAGGCTATATGAACATGTTGTACTTCTATACGAATATCTTTTCCGCATTAAAAGGGTATTTGAACATGTTACACTTCCATGCAAAGATCATTGCCGCCTTAAAAGGCTATTTAAACATGATGGACTTTCTTGCATAGTTCTTTGCCGCCTCTTAGGGAAATACGAACACGTTGGACTTCGACAAGAATATCCTTGCCACCCCTCTGGGCAATATGCTCTAAATAACCACCCAAGAGGCGCAATTGAAGTCTAGCCCAAAAGACTTAACTTAAAGTCTTATCTGAGTGCTCGATAGAAGTCTCTCCTGAGATGTCTAACACATCACCTATGGATTTGAAGTCTCATCATCATGGATCAATATAACCTCGGCTAAGGGACTAAAAGTTCACATAAAAAGACTTATCTAAACTCCCCACCTGAGGGACTTGGAGTTTCCTCGGGCGTGATCCAACATATAAGTCTTGCCAAAGAGGCACGACTGAAGTCTAACTCGAGAGACATAAAGTCTTCTCTGAGGGCTTAATAGAAGTCATGCCTGAAAGGTCCAATGTCTCGCCTGAGGAAATTGGAGTTTCCTCGGGCGGGACCCGAAGTTTATCCTAAGATACCAAAGTCTTTTCTGAGGGTCTGATAGAAGTCCCGTTTGAGAGAGCCAATGCCTTACTTGAGGGACTTGAAGTCTCATCGATTAGGATCATCATATACTCTTACTTAGGGACGCATAATACCAAATGCTTTGTAGTTAAAATCACTTCACCTTTTGTCAAAGTCCTTTTGCTTGAGAGATTGTGTTGTGATATATTTCTAAAGGGCCTAGTAAGGATGGGAGAGTCGTAATCCTCGGAAGAAACGACACATATACGTCGCATGCCTTTAGGATTCGTCTCGCTATATGTACCCCCTAATCACCTAGTGATGGGAAACGACATTCCTCAGCTATAGGAAAGTCAGGGTCAACACACTGATCCACGTCTCCCTAGAAAATAGGGATTCAACAATCCATTATTGACTGAGTGGGTGGCTATCAGTTTCTAGAAAGCTTTAGGCCTAAGGGCCTATATAAGTACCTCAACCCTATAGGGGTTGGGAAGATAGATCATTGTACCCTTATCATAACGCATGAAGCACAGAGCCTCTTACCTCACATGAGATGTCTCTCTTACCATCGTAAACATCACCAAATAGGGCCATCACCATCATGAGTCAAGCCCTAACCTTTTTTAACTACAAAGGCCTCTAAGTATTCTCTACCCGCGTAGAGATACCACACACTCCTATACTTTTTAACAAGTACAATCTCATTATTTTTTTTAACAATGGATCGTTTTGTATCTTATTATGATGAAGGCTAATTTTTATATTTCACTATAAGCCGGTAAATATAGTCATGCATGTAAAATTTGGACTTTGTGATTTTTATGTTTTGGTTATATTCTAATGTTTTAATATATGATTTGTGATATTTAATTAATTATTCTTATTAAGGATTTTTTCACTTATTACTTTTTTATTTTCATATCTCTCAAATAATTTTATTTTTAATTACACATTATGTTATCCTTATTAAATAGGTGATGAATACATTTCAATACTTTTCCAACATGTTAATTCATTTTCAAATAAAAGATATTGCTTTAATGATTGAACACATGGGCCAAAACAAAATGTTGGCCCAAATAACCCATGTCTACCCTAATTTACCATATATATAGGTATAAAAATAAATCATAGTTTCTTGTCGCGGCGTCTTACTCGGGAAAACCGATGTCGTATATATCATTCTTTTTTCTTGAAAATGTGATCTATTAAAACGGAGTGACAAATAGTGGATTTTGTAGGTTAAATGCGAGTATAAGGATTGAAGAATTCTTCTTCAAGGTTTTACGAGATCGATATCACAAAATCTGGCCTGGAAATCAATTATTTTTGGAATCTCAAGTGATCGCACGATTCTAGGTATGTTCAACTCGTTTAAGCATGGTAATAGCCTAAGATTACGAGATCTTATGATTTAGATCACGATCTTACAATTTAGAATGAGATGGTGTTTTGAAGTGATATTGATGAAGAAATGTCAACTTCAAAACCTTCAAAAATGCTAGATTTTGATAAGTAAGATTTACCTCTTACGAAATATTGAATTGAGAAAAATGTGAATTGTTATTTTAATGTGTTTTTTATTCCATGAAAAATATCATGTATATATAAGGATGACTCATTAGTTAATTGTTTGCATGATCTTTTCAATCATTTTATTTAGTCTCTATCTAATTCTTTATTATATTCATATGAATATATGTATTTGAAATGACTTTTAACATTATGATAAAAAAAATATTTGTAAAATAAATATAAAATATGACTGATCCAAATTAATTCTCCATGTGAAAGAGTGTTATGATATGCACTAATGAATTATATATATATATATATATATATATATATATATATATATATATATATATATATATATATATATATATATATATATATATATATATATATATATATATATATATATATATATATATATATATATATATATATATATATATATATATATATATATATATATATATATATATATATATATATGTCTTCTAAAGAATCTTAAGCCATATTTATACATTAAGTTTTGTTTCATCATTATAATCATATAATAGAGATGATGTTTCAATAAAATAAAAAGAAATCATCAAAGTGTTACGGTTGAGGAAAATTCACAATGCAATTAAATATTAAAATATACCATTGTTGATGATGATACTAGTTCAAAAAATAGAGGGAAAAAATACCATAAAAAATGAAACACAATATAAAATTGATTGACTACTATTACATAATCAAAAAATCACAATGCCATATAAAAATCACATATTATTAACAAACAAACACATCTTTAAAATTACTATCCAATTCCAAAATCTTAGTTTTGATACAATTAAATTATGGAATATGAAAGTAATTTGAAAGATATGTTAATTTGTTTAATTTTATGTATTTTTTTAATGATTTTGTAATTTTACGATTTAATAGGGACAGACAACCAATTTTAGAACATATTTTATTGTTTCATTTTATGATATTTTTATGTTCTATTATCTACAATTACATATTCTAATGTTTAAGTGAATTGTGTTTTTATCTTAACTATAGCATTGTGGTGATTTCTTTTTATTTTATTGATAACATTGTCTCCATTCTATAACTATAATGATGTAACATAATTTAAGAAGGTATAATTTAAGAAGGTATAAGTAGTTTAATTTTGGAGACGATGTATAATAGAATATATTATTGATGCACACATATGACTCTTTTTAAGGGGAACTAATTTGGCTCACTCTTATTTTATTTTTATTATTATCATGATAGGATGATAACATACAATTCAAATGATCTAGATAAATATATTCTAAGATATTTCCTTTTTTTTTTAATGTTCATGATATTCGTGTTTATGATAACACTGAATATCATTTCAAGTATAAAGAATATTAGTAAAAACAAAGCTCGTGAAAAACTTATTTTTTATGGTTTTCAAACTTTCTCCCTATTTGTATTACTTTGCATTAAAGTTTAGGATATCAATCAACCTCCACCCCACTTCAGTCAATTGAAAATCGTAGACTTTTTACATTCGGTAAGTTTTTCATTTTCTTTCTTTCTTTAGTTTTTGATGCATTATTTTGAAGTTAAACGTACTATGGGCTGTTTATGGTACATTATGACGCATTATAGGTTGTTTATGGTATTATGACGCATAATAGGTTGTTTAGTAAGACATGCATGTAAATTATTTTATGTTTGAAGTTAAAGTATTTGGGCATGCTATTTTCTTTTGTTTTCTAGTTTCAGGAGGATATAGAAGTTAACTTCCGCATTTTGTTGTTCTGCAAATGCGGAAGTTAACTTTCGAATTTTGTTGTTTTGCATTGCTTTTTTGATTTTGCCTGTTATGTTTCTTGGGTTTGACTTCTTCGATTATGGTATAATTTTTCTGGAGTAATTACAGGTTAAATGTTTGCCAACATAGACATACTGAGGCATGGTAGAGTGGCCCAACATGCCTCCGTTCAGATAGAAAGAGCTAGATCCTCTTGTCTAGCCGTTTGTGCCATTTCATTTGATGTTGAAGCACCGTCTTGTGAAGTTCATTCATCTTCTTCATCGTCCTCCCGGAGACATGAGTCCCCTGCTGCTACCCTTGATATCCCACAAGCCCAACCTACTATTGTCGCTCCTGATGTTTATCTAGAAGACCCCTCAAACACTTCACTGCTTTCTCTATATGCAGACCATGTTGTCAGACATATATGGGACGGAGATGTAAAATAAATCTGTATTTATTATTTTAAACATTCTGGCGTTATAAGATTTGAACATTCTAACGTTGGTATAGTTTTTTACAACACCATGAGGCGTTAAAATGTATCAACCACAGTTGCAAGATTAGGAAGTTGCCACAGCCCGATGAATCATGGTATATGGATGTCATGTAGCTATCTGGGATACAAGATTTATCCTGGATTGTATATATTTTAGTAACCATGGTTTGCTATCTATTTTTATCGAGAGATGGCACTCAGAAATTCGTTCATTCCATCTTTTTATCGGTGATAAGTCCATCACACTTGATGATGTGCCATCCCTTCTACATCTTCTGATCATGGATATATTTTTAAACTACTTCAGACTCACTAGATATGATGGTGCAATATTTGGAAGATGGATTTAGTGACGCTTAACAAGAGATGGATGACACCAGAGGATGTCATGCTAGAGTTGTATTTATGGAGAGGATGTACAAATACCACCTGGATGCGACAGTTGATGGTGATGATGCACATGTAGCACGTCATAGAATATGTGCAATGAGGTCATAGCTTTTATATCTGGGTTGCATATCCATATTTGTGTACAAAAGTGCATATTGTGTCGATGTCCTCTATCTGAGATACTTCATTGACTTGGAGAGCATTAATGAGTACAATTGAGGGGCCTCTTGTTAGGTTTACCCGTACTCCAAGTTAAATGAAGCTTATTTATGGAAAACTAGACATATGACAGCAAGTAACACCTTATTTACGGCAATATATTTGCATATTTACTGTTACTAATATTTCATAACGACTGTGCTTCATTGTTACTAATATTTCATATGTATCATTTTTAGGCATTGATCCTCAAACACTTTCCAAGCCTCTCCGGCTGAGCATATATGAATGCATACGATGAGGCTTTCCCATGCGCTTTCTCCTTCATCCCACCCAGGGACAATCAAGTGACCAAGTTGTTTAGAGTTTATCTTAATTGCATTACGACAAAGGATATAAACTTCACACCGTGTGACGATCACCAAGAGACACGCTCCTTCAATGAGACATCATTCTACTCCATATGGTTGGCTTGTGGATTACAACTGATGTATATGCATCTACCTGAGCGAGTCACTTGCCACTTCGATTCTATAGGGAATTTCTAGAGCCCTCGACGTTGATGCTTCTCCCACATTTTACCGCAAAGATGTTGACGAGATATTTGCGGAGTACCTCGATCATTGGTCTCAGAGGATGTACAAAGTTTACTAGCTCAATGTTCATGGAGTTCTGCATTGGGCTACATCCAATGGTTTTTCAGAGTGTTACATCCTTATATGACATCGAATAAAAAGGGAGAGCCACCTAAGCAGCTCATTAAGAGATATTAGAGGAGGAGCAAGCTAGGGAAAATCATGTATTACGTGCATGTCGGTGTATTGTAGTTGTTGAGCTAGCGCGTATAGAGAGACATAGAGAGAAGAGTTTCAAAAAGCACTCCTAGGAAGGCCATTATAGAGGTCGTGATAGGCGAGATATGTAATGTCTTATAGTACAAGAGGCAACGGGGGAACTAGAGGATCAGATATATACAATAGTTAACTTTTCTTTGAATTTTGATCATTTGTATTTTGATATGTATTTTGTGAATAATGTATGGTTTGCATTTTAACTGAATATATGGTAGTTTGATTTACTTACATAAATGTATGGTTTGACTGAATTATATATAGTATTTTCATTGTATTTGGTGATCAATGTATAGTTTGATTGAATTATATAAGGTTTGTTAAATATGTCAATTTTTTAAACAAAAATACTGCCTAAGAAGAAAATTTGTTATCCTGAGGGTTAATATTGAAATTAACTTCCATAATATCCATTGAGTTGACCTAATAAACACACATTATGGGTTAAAAAAGTGTCCAAGAGTTAGTCTAGAACTTAACCTACAGACTCACCCTTTAATCAATACGGAGGTTAACTTTTGAATTATTTTTTGGCAAAATGGGGGCGGTGGCTCACTTACGAAGTGTTTTGGTGTGTGTAGGGAGTGTACGAAGCGTTAAGTTATGTCTTTTCTCCAAGGGAATTTTCGAGTTTCCTACGAGTGGTTCTTCACTACTAAGGATAGAAAGAACAATCTCCAAATTTATTTATTGTGTTGTACTCTCATCATTCATGCAATAGATCTTTAAGTGAGTCACATGCAACTCTCGCTCTCCCTATTTTCATTTGTGAATTTTTTGTTGATTATTCATCTTTAAACCCTACAACTCTCATTCTTCCACTTTTCTTCATCTTGCAACTTCTCTTTTATTTTCCTTCATATTCTTAAATTAAAGATCCTATTTTCATTTTAAGTGAATCATTTGCAACTCTCACTCTCCCTATTTTCAGTTGTTTTGTGAATTTGTTGTCGACTATTCATCTTGAACCCGTGCAACTCCTCTTTCCCCCTTTATATTCTTAAACTAAGACTATGTTTGAATGTTGTGAAACGAACGGAGCAGAATGAAGCGGAGCAGAACAAAATAGAATAAAGATGGCATTCCATTTGAGTATCTCATGACGAAATAAATAGGTTTTGTCACTCCGTCCAAATCAGAGGGTACAAAAATGATGAATAGTGATGGAATACGATGAAATTCTTTTCATTCGGTTCCGCTCCATTCCATCCTTTTTTATTTAATCCAAACAATAAAACTTAAGTTTATACAATTCTATTTTATTACATCTCATTCCATTTTGTTTCATCAATCCAAACATATTCTAAAGATCTTGTTTTCATTTTTACATTAAGATAAAAAAATATGGAAAAGAAAAAGGTTTTACGAATTAAGTTATTTTAATATTAGAAAATAAAATGGACTTTGTCTTTTTTATCACATTGAAATAATATTGAAATAATTTGCAGTTATTAAATCACAATTAGAAAAGATATAAGGAGAATGGTTGAAACATGGGTAAAGATTCTCTACTTTTTTGTGTGAAAGGTAGAATGACTTTAGGTAAAAATTAGTATCACGCTGTCTAAAGTTGGTATGGCGTTGTCTAAAGTGTCACCGTACGCGAGCAAAATTATACCTTTTTTTTATTTATTTTCGTTTTACATCCATTTAGCAGGGGTTGCAAAATTTTAGTGTTTATTAATTGAAAAAACTTACCTACAATTTCTTAAGTGTGGTTTATGCTATTTGCCAATGAAAATATGACAAGTGTACTTTAACATCATTTAAGGAGTGAAAATAGAAGAAAATTACATATGTGTAAGAGGAAATTATACACTTATCATATTATCATTGAAAAATAATACAAATCACACCTAAATAATTGTATCTAAGTATTCTTCTTATTATCTTATTTTAATTTTGTTTTCGGTTTTTTATTTGTACAGCACATTCTGCGGTTTTTAATTTTTAATTTGTAAGTCACAAACCAATTTATAACTTTAAAGATCTAATTTCTTATATGAAATCCAGTCCTTGATAATTATAGTAACATTATGACTATGAGAATGATTCTTACACAAATATTATAGTAAGGCATGTGATTTCTCTACTATGGAGATTGCCCAATGGTCTCAGTTTGAGGTGGAGAAGAAGAAGCACAACACTTTTTGCAGCAAGTTCCTGGTGGTGGTGGAGTGCAACACACACACTGAATACATATCACCTTATTAACTGCACACCAAAATAAAATTCATGAGATATCATAGAAAAAACCATATGATGAGGACATGATCAATTCAAAGTTTTGAAACAGAACCCGGGTGCTTTACCTGCTACTAAATCGCGTGCAGCACCGCATGGTAAAATTGGAGAAAGAGCCATGGCAAAGATGAAAATTGTCAACAAAGTAAACTTCAGAGAATTGGTTGTCATTGCTACAAACAATACAAGAGAGAAGTATTGAGAAATATGAATGTGAGATAGCTTCTTGTTATTGGAATGATCAGATATGAATGCAGTGAACATGAATATATATAAATAAATGTAAGTTTGGCAAAGACTAAGGACTAGTGGATATAAAATTAGATAATTGTAGTTATTTTAATTGCCGTAAGGTTTGAATAGTTGATGGTTGAATTCCAAATTAATATATATATATATATATATATATATATATATATATATATATATATATATATATATATATATATATATATATATATATATATATATATATATATATATATATATAAATATTAATATGAACACTTTCTTTTCAACAAATCTGATTGAATGCATAGTTAATAGACGACTTATTTGGAGTTGCCAATTGTCATATGCTGGTCCAAAGTTGAATTAGTTGGTCTTAAACAAAATTGATTTTTAATTTAACATATTGAAAATACTTTTGACTTAATCAACATCAACAAGCTTCCTTGATAAATATAGTGACCTAATGCCAGCATTTTCAGAAAATTTCGTCAAGTACCCTGCTGTCTTTACTTTGGTTTATCAATTTTGACAAACAGATAGCAACGAAAATGTGAGAAATTAAAAATTAAGAATTGATATGCATGTTATATGAATATGTGTAACCTTTTTTGTTTACCAAATACTGCAAAAATTAGTCATTGACAAATATCAAATCGTGTTTACATGTCCAGTAATAAAATATGACAAAGAAAAGTACAAACACAATACAGATAGCTCAATAGGGAAGCTTCTGATAGTAAAAATAAATAAATGGTGAAAGAATTTAATATGCAGAAGAATTTGACTAACAACAGAACTCATATGAAGATTAAAATGAATAGCATCATTGAATAGTTATGCTGAACCAATAATAACATCTTGTATCAGATTGAGTGTGCAACAAGTTTTCAAGTTCACATATGGCAGGACACTTGCTACTTTTGGCGTTTCTAACTTCTTTGATTTTTCCTTTCATCGTTCATGCTCAGAACAACCAATCAGGTTTGGCAGTTTCATCTCATAACATTAGTATGAAATCGAGATATGACTTGCATGTATCGTGAGATACTGATAATCACGTTTCATGTTCTTAGAAATTTGTCTTACCCTTTTGTAGGATTCATTAGCATTGACTGTGGACTAGTGGATGAACCAAGCTACACAGATGAAACTACTTCCATCTATTACACTAGGGATGTTAATTTCACAGATACTGGTGTAAGCCGCAGCATATCGTCTAAACACAAGGCTTCCCTTGAAAGACAGTTCTGGAATGTTAGAAGCTTCCCAGAAGGAACCAGGAACTGCTACACCCTTTTTGTTTCACAAGGAAGTAGCAAGAAATACTTAGTCAGAGCCAGTTTTGTGTATGGTAATTATGATGGAAAAGACTCTCTTCCTGAATTCGATGTTTACCTTGGAGCCAAACGGTGGGAATCTGTGGTGTTTGAGGATTCATCGAGTGTAATAACTAAGGAAATAATTTATGCTGCTTCCTCAGATTATGTTCATGTTTGTTTGTTCAATATTGGAAAGGGTACACCTTTTATTTCAGTTTTAGAGGTTAGAGTTCTTAACAGTGATGCTTATCTTGTTAACTCTTTGGAACTTTTGGCAAGGTTTAATGTAGGCTCAAAGGGTGGTCCAAAAATCAGGTGAGTCATCTCAAAACGATGCGTGATTTTTTCTACACTACTATTGTTAATATAATGCTCGCTTATGTGTAACGCTGTTTCCTTTTCCAAAGATATCCAGATGATATTTATGACAGAATATGGACACCATATAACTCAAAAGACTGGAAAAAGATAGATACTTCACTCACCATAGACCAAGGAGCACCTTTTTTCAATTTCTTACCGCTACCATCCTCCGCTGTCATGCGAACAACATTAATTCCAGAAAAAGACAGTGACAATATAGAGTTTCACTTCCTTCCCAAGTATAATGCCTCCAGATATTACGTGTATTTGTACTTTGCTGAAATCCAGAAACTCGAGCCAAATCAAATTAGAGAGTTCAACATTTTTGTAAACGGGAAGCTTTTAAATATAGTCAACCCTTTGTACCTGCAGAGCCTGTATTATGTATCAGTTATAAGTGAAAATAAGTTGGAACTTTGGTTCAATAAGACTAGTAGATCAACTCTTCCACCACTCTTTAGTGCGATCGAGGTATACATGACAAAGGACTTATTACAATCAGAAACATATCAAACAGACGGTATGTAACGTAGTTAGATACACTGATTTTCAAGATCCTGCACATCTTTAGTTACATGCGTTATTTTTATAATCTTATTATTATTCATAGGAATATGTTCAATTTTTTCTTGACATGGTTTAATTTATGAATATATAATAGTTGATGCTATCCAAAATGTGAAGTCAATTTATGGGATCAAGAGAAACTGGCAGGGAGATCCTTGTACTCCTATGTCATATTTGTGGGATGGTCTAAACTGCAGCTATGTTGGATCTGATTCACCAAAGATCATATACTTGTAAGTTATGAGGCATGAAATGAAATACATAACTTCACCTTTATAGTCTAGTCTTCAATGATATTAACGAACTTCAAAATCATGTTTTTAGGAACTTAACTTCTAGCGGTTTATTTGGAACTATAGCTCCTAGCATATCCAATCTAAAGTCAATAGAATATTTGTAAGTCCTTCAATCTATGATATTCAAGTAGCAAGATATATAAATTATCACAACAATGAAGTCAGTTCCTAAAGTTGAGTAAAAACATTTTGTTCCAATTTTAGGGATTTGTCAAATAACAGCTTGACTGGGGCAGTGCCTGATTTCCTATCTCAGCTGCGCTTTTTGAAAGTTTTGTAAGTCAACTGTCTTCACTTCGGTAAATTCTCTAGAGTAGTGAAAGCTTTAATGAGGCTAGGGTCAACTAAATGAACTTGATTTTTCAATTAACTTTAATGATTCAGTTGTTTAAATATCATGGTAAGAATGTGCGTATAAATCGTAATTTTAGTGATTTATTTATTGAAGAAACCTGGAAGGAAATAAGCTATCAGGAGCAATTCCAAAAGAACTTCTTGTGCATCCTAAGAATAGTGTGCTCAAATTCAAGTATGTTCCATTTCAAGTTTTACTTTTAAGTAATACTCTTTTTCTTTTATGATTCATTTTCCATGCCATGAATCTATTGATTTATATAATTTTCATATTACAAAAGTGCATGGTGTCAGACAAAAATCAAATACATAACATGATTTATTTCTTACTTTAAATGCAAGTTTTGGTGGAAATCCAAATCTTTGCTCCTCAGGTTCATGCAACAAGGGGAATCGAAATAAGGTTGTGGTTCCATTAGTAGCTTCACTTGGAGGAGCTGTCGTGGTACTAGCAGTAGCAATGATTTCTTTTCGCATATACTACAAGAGACACCAAGGTACATGTTTTTATTCTATTGACTATGCTCACTGTGTATCAAAATTAAACTCAAATGTAAATACTGCAACGAAAAACTGCACTTTTTCTTCCATTTCGATAATGAATGTGTTTGCTTCGTCCCAGCTTCCCATCAGCTGAGCAAGGTTGGTGCTTATTCAAGAATAAAGCAGGAACTAGAATCAAAGAAACAAGAATTCACCTATGAAGAAGTATTAAGCATTACCAGAAACTTTGAAAAGGTTGTGGGAAAAGGAGCATCTGGAACAGTCTACCATGGCTGGATTGATGATGATACTGAGGTAGCTGTCAAAATGCTATCTTCCTCATCAGCTCAAGGATCTCTGCAATTTCAAGCAGAGGTAGTATGATTAACTAACTTTAAAATTTCATCATGCCTGAGTGTGTGTAAATATAGTTAACAAGTTTTATCCTTTGTGACACACAGGCCAAACTTTTTGCTATAGTTCATCATAAATACTTGACGGGTCTTATAGGGTATTGTGACGATGGCACCAACATGGCTCTAATCTATGAGTATATGGCTAATGGAGATTTAACCAACCACTTGTCAGGTATTGTTTATATGATCATGTCAGCCAAAAAACTGAGTCAATGATTTTTCTCTACTTGTTTCCAATTCAAACAACTTGTTTGAATTGGAAAACAACATTTCTGTGTCACTCTAAACCAAATGCAGCATTGATGTCATTTTCTTTCTTGGTTAATCTTGTTTTATGAATGCAGATAAAAACGAAAATATATTAAGTTGGAATCAGAGACTTCAAATTGCAGTAGATGCTGCAGAAGGTGAATATAATTCCCTTTGGTCATTAGTTTCAGGATTTTCATCAATCAAAATATAGCTCATAAAGACTTACATCTTCTGAAACAAAGCTTTACTTAATTTCAACATTCAACTGTAGGATTGGAGTATTTGCATCATGGCTGTAATCCACCAATTGTTCACAGAGATGTTAAATCCAAAAACATCTTACTAAATGAAAAACTCCAGGGAAAATTAGCTGATTTTGGGTTGTCAAAGATATTTCCTAATGAAGGTGACACTCATGTCTTCACGGTTGTTGCTGGCACACCAGGATACCTTGATCCAGAGTAAGTTCTTATTATCTCTATCTTTCAATATAAGCTTCATTTTAAGTTGAAAGCTTTATTTTGCAGGTACAATAGACTAAGCAAGCTAAGAGAAAAAAGTGATGTTTTCAGTTTCGGGGTAGTTTTGCTTGAGATAATAACAGGACAACCTGCCATAACCAAAACTGAAGAAAAAATCCATATTATTCAGTGGGTTAGTTCCACGCTGGTGGAAAGAGAGGTAAAGGATATTGTAGATCCGAGATTACAAGGAGAATTTGATATTTCCTCTGCAATGAAAGCTTTGGATACTGCAATGGCTTGTGTAGCTCCAACTTCCATGAATAGGCCAAGCATGAAGCATGTAGTTATAGAACTGAAACAATGTTTGGAAAACAAGATTACTCCTCCGTCTGACTCTACTTACACTCATGAGAGCTTACCCAGCAGCACCTTAGATTATGTTTCCTTTGATAGAATTAGTGGTGAGAGCTCTCTAGCGAGGTAATAATTTAATTAAAACTAGAATGAGACACGCGCTTTGCGCAAGTTAAAGAAATTTTTGTATGTTATTAAATTCGAAGAACTTGAAATTGAAAGTTGATGACGAACATCTCTTTAGTGAGTAGTTAGTCTCTCACAATTCAGTTACATATTATCCTCAAAATGATCGCAAAATAGTGAAAAATAAACATGCCATGATATCGAAAATCTATATCTTAGAATGAATAGAATTCGTGATTATAATGCAAGATAGTGTTAATCCTATAATAATTCATAAAGGTTGAATTTCATAATTATAAAATTATAAAGTTACAAGAGTATGTATCGTTTATGTAAAATGAGCGAACATGAAGAACGAAACTCAGAACTGAGCAAATATTGATACAAGCATGATTTGTTTACTGAATGCAATTTTAAGCAAACTAACTTGTAAAGTGGAATTGAAAGAAATACCTGAATGATATTTCCAGCGCAGAAACCCTATTCCTTCTTCTTCTGTAATCTCATTCTTCACTAATGCTTTGTTTGGACTTTGAATTAGAAATGAAAGTGGAAGAAAAGTGAAATGAAAGTGAAAGTGTAATCCTATCTTTTTGCTTTTCTCCCTTGTCCTTCATTGATGAGGGTTTTGTAAATTATGTGAGGTTTGTGCAAAACCGCCATAATTTAATTATTGATTGGTTGTTAATTTTAATGGTGTGAAAACATGCTGTTCTGGACTGGGCCAAGGTTAGGCCCAATATGATTTTCGGCCCAATAAACCTCAGAGGCCCACGTTCCTCTACGACCCTCCTACGCACCTAGGATGCCCACCTTAGACATGCTCGGCTGCCCTATATCCCCGGAGTATATGGCACCCGACATGCTCGGCACTAACGACCCCGCAAACACCTTCGTTGCCGAGGACTCTGCTCCGCGCAGGGTTCCTTCATATTCAACCCTCCGAACAACTCGGATTCCACGTGGCTCCTGAAAGACCGCGTCTCCTTGGAACTTCGGAGCGGTTAACCAGGACAGAGGGCATACACGCACCTCCGATATTTCCGCTCAGGAAACCTGGCAGTCTCCTAGTTGGGCTTGGGGATCCAACCCAATAGCGAGATCCTGGCCCAGCGCTGGGGGCTATATATACCCTCTTTGATTAGAGGGTCAGGTATTCAATTCTTACTCACTCTTAGCTAGTACTTGCGCTCCTTTGCTCGTCAACTTACTTTGGCATTGGAGTACCTTGCAGGTACACCCCCCCTCCTCCTTCCTAGAAGATCCAGTCCGAGCAGCCTACGACGATTCTTCTGATCAGGTACGATCAGTGGCGCCGTCTGTGGGAACCTTGCTTCCCCGTCTTTAACAAAACAAAGATCAAAGCTAATCCTTTTCCAATCGTCATGGCTGACAACAACAACAACATCCCAAGTGCTGATCCTTTCCTCCTGCAACAACTGATCGAGGAGTCCACCCGCGAGGCGGAAAATCATCGCCGGCAGGGAGGAAATCGGCATACCCCCGCCGGGCAAAGAAGGCCCAGGCATGAGACGTCACCACCTAGGAGGCAGCAGATCCATAGCGTCCAGCAGCTGCAGGGCCTCCAACAGGTTCAGAATGTTGACCACGTTCCTCCCGAAGGACACGTTCAGAATGGGGGCGGCGAGCAGATCCGAACAAACAATGGGCCAGAACATGCCCAGAATGTGAATGAGACTGACCCTAGAGACGGGCAGCCTGCTTCCTCATTCACCCACACCTCCGAAAGGCGAAGAGCCCGTCATGGAGAAGAAGAGGCACCGCTCAACATCCCCGAGGACGCTGACCCCATCACCGTCCGCCTGCTCAAGGAAATACAATTGACAAACAGCCTCCTCCGAATTCAGGACGACCGAATTCACGAGCTGGAAAGACAGCGACGACGTCGCTCCTCTCCGAGGAAGCACTACAGATCACGCTCCTACTCCTCCTCGCGCTCACCGCCGAGAAGATACCGCCGGCGTTCCCCATCCTCTTCAAGGTCTCCACCGAGAAGATACCGCCGTCGGAGGACTCGTTCCCGTTCCCCACCAAGAAAGAACAGGAAGAGCCAGAAGCCGGAAACCGCTGAACAAAGAAGCCCCTCCCCCGAACAGGGCCGTCGGGGCCCTTCCAAAGCTGTGTTGGACGACAACCAAGGAGATCCCCGACGAAACAGGCACTACGATTCACCAGGACCAAGCGACGAAGAGGACTTCCGCAGCCCTTTGTCCGGGAGCATCCGAAGAGCCCACCTCCCTCGGGGGATGGAAAAGCCGCCAGTATTGGACCAATACGACGGGACCACTGACCCCGACGACCATATTCGGAGCATCGAGGCGGTCATGGACTATCACGTCGTCAGGGGCTCCATCAAGTGCCGCATCTTCCCAACCACTCTCAGGAAAGGGGCGATGAATTGGTACAGGAACCTCCGTCCGAACTCCATCCATTCCTGGACCGAGCTCAAAGAACTCTTCTTGAGCCACTTCACAGCCTCCCGACGACAACCAAAATCGGAAGCCAATCTTGAGGCCGTGATACAAGGACCCAACGAGCCTCTTCGGGATTACCTCGAAAGGTTCAACAAGGAGGCCGTCCAAGTGCAGACGGCCGACTACATGAAGAGATACCTCTTGGAGCGAGGGCTACTCCCCGGTAGTGACTTCAAGAAGGCCATTAAGATTGAGAAGGTGCACTCGATGAATGCCCTCCTCCGCAAAGCAAAGGCGTTCATCGACTTTGAAGAGGGCGAGGCAGCCGCGATCAAAGCCTCGAGGGGCAGTGATGTTGCCCGCAGCTCAAACCTCGAGGATCCAGGATCACGCCGAGGACAAGACAAAAGGAGAGACGACAGGTCCCGAGATGCCAAAGAACGGCGAGGACCGGCAGGGCGGTTCAGCGACTACACTCCTTTGAACACCTCCCGGGAGAAAATCCTGGCCGACTGCCAGAACACCGAGTTCAAGAAATCCAACATCAGGCCCCCGAAGTCAAATCCTACAAGACCGGGGACGGACAAGTCCAAGTACTGCAAGTACCACAAGAGTCACTGGCATCTGACCGACGAATGCATAAATCTCAAAGATGCCATAGAGACCCTGATCAAAGAGGGCCACCTATCAAAGTACACGAAGAGGGGAGAACCCTCCAGAAGAGAGGTCCCTCGAAACTCTGACGAGGGGAACTCACCAGACAGCAGACCGCTTCAAGTCGCGCTGTCCGTAACCCGACCGGAGGACTTCATCCCTTCAGTCGGCGTGACGACTGCCTTCAGTACCTGGGAGCATTTCCCAACAGCAATGGTCATCTCCAACGGCGGTGACCCCGACTCCCTCACTATCAGCTCGGTAAAGAGAAAATTCGACGAGCTGATCAGTGCCAACTCGGATTTCGCCCCAACTCTCCGGAAGTTTAAAGGGAAGTCAGACCCGATCACTTTCTACTTGGAAGAACTGCCGGGCGGCGCTCCGAACGCCACAATTCCTTTACTTGTCCGAGCCAGAATGGCGAATTTCGACGTCCGACGAGTCCTGGTCGACGAAGGCAGCTCGGTCGACATCATGTACTCCCACCTGTTCCGGACACTCCAGCTGGACGACTCGCACCTTACTCCCTATGTGGGTTCCGATCTCCAAGGCTTCAACGGTGCTACCACCAAGCCGTGGGGATACGTCGAACTGATCGTCACTTTCGGAGAGGAGGAAGCGTCCAGGCAGGTCAAGACAAGATTCTTGGTAATCGATTGCAAGACCCTCTACAACTGCATCATCGGACGTCCTACTCTGGCCGAGCTCACTGCTGTCCCCTCCACCGTGCACCTCAAGATGAAGTTCTACACCAAGCGAGGACGAGTGGTCACCATCAACGCCGATATCGAAGCGGCCAGAAGGATTTTTGACGCCTCCGTGAAGGGGCTGCAGCTAATCGCCCCTCCATCAGATCCAAACAAAAAGCCGAGGGTAGAAAACAGTCATCCTCAAGAAGATCAGCATCCGCCGAACGTCAGCTCTATCCAACACGGATGCTAACCGGGTATGGACCTGCGTCGTAGGTACGAACGCGAGAACTCCACGACAGCAACGGTCGGATACTACCACAAAATGGGAGAACCGACCACACGGAAGACTCTACACCTAGACCCTCCGTGGAAGTACCTGCATGGCAGAACCCCAGCTCGCGATGGGACCGTTCACGCCGCGAGGACTTGGCCATGATCATGGACTCGTACTCGCTAACAGCGCACACCTGCTCTGCGCACCCGGGCCGTACTCAACACGCCCGGGCAATCAATCTAGGCCGAGCATAGTCCACAAAACCGATAATATCACAAGTATATAAGTAACTCTCCGGCGTATCCGAGCATAAGTCATCAGTTACCTAAAACAATCGAAAAATATTCTAAGTATGGAGGAAATACCTCGTCATACGAGCACAACAGGAAAGTTATCAAAACACGAGCATACAACGATAACACTGAAGGTGCAGATAAACAGATATAAGCAAGCAAAATTATAAAACATTAAAATTGCCGACCAACTTGGTCGACGATGTCCAAAAGTTACAATCAAAATGCCGGGCACGCAGGCCCCCAAAGTAATCCGGGCATTACCCAACAAAATATAAAATGGCGCGCAGGCCGAAGAAGACAGGCACGCAGGCCCAAGGACACACTATCTACTCTTCACTCCCAGGAGACTCGGGCACTAACACGCCGTCCACAATCTTCGAAGAAAGCCCAATATTATCCTCCTTCAGGCTAGGGTTTAGAAGTTTGAGCTGACGAACTGCACGCTCGAAGCCGACTTCGGCCATGTCAGCAAGGCTTATTTTTCAGGCTATCTATCCTCTCCACGAACTCCGCCCTAGACTGCAAAGCAGCCACGTCCGGCGACTCGTCAGCCAAGGGAGCCCACTCAAGCTAAAGGTCGGCAAGCTTTTTCTTCTCCGCCGCAATCTCCCCGTCCTTCTGCTTGAGAACCGCATCGATCTTTCTCTTCAACTCCTTGCGATCAGTCTCCAGGGTCTTCACCCTATCCTCGGCAGTCTTCTTTGCCGCCTCTGCCTCCTTCAGGGCCTCGGTCGAGCCCGAGCCACCATTAGCTAACATCTGGGCCATCCCCAAAACCCTCATCACGGCGGCACTGTCGCACGCCAGCTGTTTTTGAAGGGACGGAGGGTCCATCTCCCCGATCCGACGAGCTTCATCCGGAGAGGTAACCAGGGGGAACTTCTCAAAATAACCTCCATCCCTGTAGCAAGGAGGTAATACAAAGCCACGCTCGGGACCTAGGCTCGACGGCTCATGGCGTCCCCCCTCGGTAGGACGAGATCTCTTGGAAGCCCTCTCGTCCTCCTTCATCCGAGGAGAACCTGCTGAGGCCGAGTTCTCTGCAGCACCAGTTCCCCGATTCTTCTTCTTCTGATTCCTCTTTGCATCCAGAGCCATCTTCAGGACCGTGTCCTCCTTCTCCGGCATGGCATCTGCAAAGAAAAAATAAAAGGAGTTAGCAAAAACACAGGACAGAAGAGGAAAAGCAGGGCGAACGGACACGACCTAACAACGACCGGGTCTCCTCGGGGGTCCGACAAGACAACAAAGCCTTGGTGTTAATAGGCCGCCACTCCACAACCGGCACACCATTCTCGTCCAACACAGGACTCCCATTCTTCGTCACCCACTGGGACATAGTGAAGCTATCTACGTATTTGCAGAGGACCGAATATGACTCTGTGTCCTGCTCGTCCAGATCCCCATCCTCCCAAACGTAATGTTTCGGGGGATATGAGAAGTGACCTTTCCACCAGAAAAACGGGAATCTCGTGCAGAACTCCCTTGCTATCTGCCCGTCCTCACCCCTCACTATCTCCTCGTCGGCGTCACGAAGGATTACGGAATCCGACACATCGTAGTAAGCCGTCGGGCTGAGCGGACGGACGACAAAGTACCGGTCCTTGAAGCCTTTTACTGAGTCAGTGTACATCCCGAAGAGTTTCCGCTCGGCATTTCTGAACGAGACCCAGCTGTATCGCCCGTCTGCCGTCTGCCTTTGGACACGAAAACACCGGCCGAATAATGCGGTCGTTGCGCCAATCCCCAAGTAGTTACAGACGATCTCGAATGCTCGCATAAAAGCAAAGGCATTCGGATGTAGTTGGGACGGCGCCAAACCCAGAAACGCCATCATCGATTTCTGAAAGTCGGAGAAGGGTAATCGGAAGCCGAGCTCCTTGAACACATACTCGTACATTGCAAAACCATCCCCGTTGAACCGAGAGCATATACGCTCATCTTGAGACGGGCGACCCACTTGGTAATTCGGTGCTTCACCTTCCCCCAAGATCTCGACTTCTGTAAAGGCCCCGTCTAAAGACTCGGTGTACCGAGAAGCGACCGTTAAGGCTTCGTCGGCTATCCAGTCGAGCGCAACCGTGCATTCGTAGCTAAACAAGGGCATTGGGGAAACCCCTCCCTCGGCGTCCGGGCCAGGAGAATCAACATGGTCATCGTCGACCAGAGAGGGCGCATTTTGATCCTCGATGATCTCGACATCGGAGCTTGTGGCCGTCGAGTCGTCCGACTCGCTACTCCACGACGAATTAGATCCCGAGCTGGACTCCGAGCTAGCGCTCGAATCAGATCCACCTGCACGCAGAAGGGAGAAAGTGAATTCGACAGTTCATCAAATCCACCCTTCCACCGCAATGCAAGCGAAAGGGTAGAGCAGGAGCGGCGGAGCCCCCGGCTAAACCCCCATCGAGGAAAGACGCCCGTCAGCCGGGGACTCGCGAAATGACGTGACACGACAACGAAAAATCGTATCTAAACAGGCACAACGGTCCAACGCCAACGTCATCTGGTCCACCGACCCACGCTAACCCCCGGGCATCGCCTGGATAACCCAGGGAGGAAGCAACGACCTCTCATCGGATCCAGCCTACGTTTACGACGACGACCACGGGGACAAAGCGCACAAACCCTAAGGAAATGAATAAAGCAACGAAGAGAGAAGCGAACTTACTTGAAGACATGATGACGATGACCGGATGAGCTTCTCGGCAGACGAATAGTATGTTGAATAATCTGGAAGAGTATCTTCCGAGGAGCGCCTGTCTGATGCCGAGCAGGTAAACAGAGAGAGGGAAACTTCCAAATGAGAGAATTCGCCCCCTTTTATAGGGAAAGGGCTCGGAAGGCGAAGCGTCACCTCTCCTGACAAGCGCCACCTCCTAGACCCTAGGCCATCATTACCTATGCCACGTCAGCGCGTGTCGCCCACGCGCGACGTTTCGCCCCTCCACAGGCTGTTCCTCCGAGCACATCTGGTTGACGAGGAGCCATCTCATCGAGCATCTCCCGAGGATCCCCGGCCCGAGCATAAGGTAAAGTCACAGCTTCTTGACCAGAAAACTCCGACTTGGGGGGCTCCTGTTCTGGACTGGGCCAAGGTTAGGCCCAATATGATTTTCGGCCCAATAAACCTCAGAGGCCCACGTTCCTCTACGACCCTCCTACGCACCTAGGATGCCCACCTTAGACATGCTCGGCTGCCCTATATCCCCTGAGCATATGGCACTTGACATGCTCGGCACTAACGACCCCGCAAACACCTTCGTTGCCGAGGACTCTGCTCCGCGCAGGGTTCCTTCATATTCAACCCTCCGAACAACTCAGATTCCACGTGGCTCCTGAAAGACCGCGTCTCCCTGGAACTTCGGAGCGGTTAACCAGGACAGAGGGCATACACGCACCTCCGATATTTCCGCTCAGGAAACCTGGCAGTCTCCTAGTTGGGCTTGGGGATCCAACCCAATAGCGAGATCCTGGCCCAGCGCTGGGGGCTATATATACCCTCTTTGATTAGAGGGTCAGGTATTCAATTCTTACTCACTCTTAGCTAGTACTTGCGCTCCTTTGCTCGTCAACTTACTTTGGCATTGGAGTACCTTGCAGGTACACCCCCTCCTCCTTCCTAGAAGATCCAGTCCGAGCAGCCTACGACGATTCTTCTGATCAGGTACGATCACATGCTATGTGTTACTTTGACGAAAAATGAAAAATTGCATGATAAATTTTCATAAGAGATTCGATGATGTTGATGTTAATATTCTTGATGTATGTGTTGATGAAAAGGATGGTCAATTGATGAGTTAATGTTGTTTTGATGTTGGAAAGGGATGGATTTCATAGGTTTCATGTATCTTGATGTATGATATGTTTTGGGGCTGTTAGATGTCAAAAGTTAAGATTTGGGTTTGTTCTAAGGTTGGAAAACAATCGAAATCGCATAAAATCGCAAAATAAAATTTGGGATTTTTAGCACTATTACGGGTCATAGCAGCTTCTACGGGTGGTTGTAGCAGCCCTCTGGTTTTTGTACCAGAGGCATGCCAAGGGGGGTTTTGCCTGGGGGTGCCACGAGTCGTGTTAGCCAACACGGGCGACCGTAGTAACTCCCTGACTTTTGTGTAAGTTTAAGAGCGCGCCTATGAGGGATGAAATAGGTGTTATGGTTAGTTTTCGATTTTAGTGGTATGTTACTTTATTTTTTTTGGTTTAAAGGTGTTTATAAAAATGATAAAGTGCAAAAAAGAATAAAGAACACAAGGATGTATCTTGGTTACCCTTACAATCCGATAGTACTCCGATCATCTTTCAACACGAAAGAAATTTTACTATTGTTAGGAATTATAGAAAATCAACACAATCACCAAGACCAATCCTCTTGTGATCAATCAAGTTGAAATGAAAACAATCCTCTCAAACTCAATCTTGCTTGCAAGAATCCTGGACAGCAAGGTATACAAACCAATCAAGTAGAAAAAGAAAACAATCATTTCTTTTCTGCATTCTTGTTTCCAACAATCCTAGACAACAAGGTATTACAACCAATTCTGAAAATTATTTAAGTAAAGAAAGTAGATGAATATTTATCAATCACTAAGATAGATCTTCTCTTTCGAACAAGCAATTTACAATGATATAATAGTGATCAAGTGTTTATGAATGAATGAGAAATGTTTCTGAATTGAAATGAAACAATATGTAGAAAAATCTCAACGAAAGTTCAAGTATCAAAACACTTGTTTGAAAATGAATGAGTAAATGATGTTAAATTTCCATGAAAGAGGTGTAGCATTGAATTCAGAAATGTATGATATTTATAAGAGTATCATACCATTTAAAAAGAGTGTATAATGATCAATGAGTGCAATGGTTAATGTTTTGAAAATGAATTTCGTTTGGATCAAAAAATGCATGAAAAGTGTCACTACTTCAGATGTAACTGGTTACCCAAATGGTGTAACTGGTTACATGGTAACGTTACAGCTCAAAAATTCAAAATTACGAGCATGTAACCGGTTACATGATATGAGGTAACCAGTTACATCGTGTAGAAAAAGTTCGGCGAAAAAAGGTGTTTGCTACTGCCAATGATGTAACCGGTTACATGGTATAAGTAACCGGTTACATTGAACAAAAGGGTGGAAAAACATGGTTTAAGAAGTTTAGATCAAGTGGCATGAATACATAGAATGGACATGCATTTCTATAACTATGTAATTGATTTTTGAGCACTAAAGTATATCAATGCTTGAAGTTTAACTTGTACCAATTGTGAGTTTGAAGATCAATCAATTAAAGCTTAATCTTCATGAAAACTGCTATCTTGATCCATAGCCATTTGTTCCTTTATCTCATCCTTTCTTGATACAAATGCATATTAGTTGTCTTTATCAAAACATATATTTGGAGAGACTTGACTTCACATTTTGTACCAAGTGCATCGTTTCGTGCGTAACTTGAGTTTTGTGGCTCCGTTAGATGCACGGTTTGCAGGATTGGGAAACTGACGTGTAATACTACATTATAATAATAATTTAGAGGTTAGAATGTGTACATGAAAATATGAAGAGTATATGTTACTTATGATAAGTCTTATGAGATAATTATTGAATAATTATGCAATCATGAATTGAAGGTTAATATGTGTTGAGTTGAGATATTGGGAGTAGTTATATGAATGTTATAATGATGAGTATTATTGAGAAACTGTATGATTATAATTATTGTATCGAGTTATACTAAGATTGATTTGGTTCGGTGGAACCATATGTGTGGCCTTACATCGACTATTATGCTAAGTTTTAGGTTCAAGAGGAACAAGTGGCGAGTAATGATGATGCATGTAGAGATGTACATTGTGTGTTTTGTCTTGAACTCATACATCATGTAGGGTGGAGATAGGTAGGACTTCAGTCCAGTAACAAGTAGGACTTCGGTCCAGTGACGAGTAGGACTTCGATCCAATGACGAGTGGACAATTCAATAACATATCTCTGACTTCCAAAAACTTTGGTACCACATGCATAGTAAAGTAGAGGTGACCAGTACAACTGCATTCATTCTTTCATATGTGAATGTATATGATTTGTGAGTGATAATTTATTGTGTATGATGATGCTGTGGATGATTATATGAGTGAATATTCATGTTTGATTGTACTATCCTCAATGTCTATGTGTCATTATTTATATGAATGTATTATCACCCCCTATTTATTCCTGTGTGGTATTGATCCTTATGATGCAGATACTCAAGTAAAAACCGAGAATCTTTAATGGGTGGTTGTCTTGGAGGAGGGCATTAGTGGCCTTCTACGCCCATGTGGTTTTTCGTTTGTTGTTTTAGATTCCAAGTGTCGCTTTGAATATTGTAACATTGGGAATTGGGTTGTGTTATTGGTGTTTATTTCTTAGAGTTATTTGAGTTTAAAATATTATGAATTGTTGAAGTTGTTTTATGAATTTTCGAAGCTTGTCGAATACTAATGAGTAGATTTTCCACTACCATTTTAAATGATGAGAGTTGATGTTTTTATGCTAAGTAATGTGACACTCTTGAGTGTAATATTTATTATTAATTTTCCGTATATTTTACAAGTAAAGTGTCGGGGAACTTAGGACGTTACAAAGTACATAAAAAACATTGATCAATTTAATGTTCTTATCAAGACTTATATCTCCAATTTTATCGACCAAAATCGTGTTCCCATTCGATACTGTGATGTGAAATGATTTTCAATCCTTTTAATGTCCTTTAAAATGTTGATTAGAGGGGTCATGTTGTGTGATGCACCAATATCCAAGATCCATTTGATCGCTACCTTACCAACCATGTTACTGTGTGGTGATTGAATGGGTATTCCATCCAAAGCAAGCAACTTGGTTGTTGTTTCTACATTGTAATTCTTCAGATCTTTATCAGCAAGATTTATGTGCGGAGCTGTAGCAATTTGTTCTTCACCATACGCGATACTTCCTCAATGTATTTATTTAGTGTCTCATTGCAACGGATATCTAACAATTTCAAAGAATTTTGCTTTGATGTATCTGATCTTTCCACAATAATCATACTAGGGCCTAGACCTTACTCATACTTAACTTTTGTTTCTTGATGATGAATAAAAAGTAGTTCCAAATTTTGATTTGGTGTTTCTTTTCTCCGGACCTGGATCCTCTCCGGCCATTTCTCTCCTGTTTTGGTTCTGCCACAATCTCCACCACTCATTTTTCTTGAAAACAACATTTTTATTTTTATTATACTATTTCAAAATCTTAAAGCCATTGGATCATGGGATGGATGTTGGCTGAAGTGCATTCAGCAGGAGAGGATCCATCCTCCTTTTCTTCCTATTTGCAGCAAATTGTGTTTCCTCTCTTAAGACATGATTGAAAGCATCTCGCAATGGAAGCAATTGATCAAAATTAAGGATGGCTGTGTTGATATGATTGTATTGTTCACTATCGAGGCTTCCAAGAAAGAGATGAAGTATTTGTTCTTCTACTCTCTACGTTCATTTGATGTGCCACAAGTGCATTCTGGAAATGGTTGAAGTTCATTTAATTCATCAAAAAGATCTTTGAATTTAGTGTAAAATTACGTCACACTTAGATCGTCTTCCTTCTGCAATAAGTAGAAAATATGCCACATTAATATGTGGGTGTGTTGGTTCGAGTAAAGCGTTCTTCGAGATCAAGGAAGATCTCCCTCGCAGTTAATGCGTGAGAAATACTGCTACGCATTTTTGGATCAGTGGCATTAATGATCTGTGTCATTACCATTGAATATGATTTCTACCAATTGGTGTAATATGTTGTTTTCTTTCTAGTTTCGTGATTGTTTCATCAATAAAACTAAGCTTCATTTTTGCTAGAAGATCCATTTTCATTGAAGGTGGCCACATTATTTAGTTTTCTCAATTGAGAATAGATGTCACCAATGGGATTCATAAGTTATCAGAAGGACCAGTGTAGTATAGTGACCTTGGTTCGATGGTAAGTTTCTTTTTAGCTTTATCAGAGGTATGATTTTCTTTCTTCGAAATTTCTTCGTCAAAATTGTTGTGCTCTGATGCCATATTAGAAAGGATAGAAATTATTATTATTGTTTTGTTTATATACATTATTTAATGTACTATTACATATTTTATATTTAGATGTATAAGAGGATACAAATAAAGAAAATTTCATTAAATCTAATAATGAGATTGTGATTCTACAATAATGAAATTGTGATTCTACAATATTATTAATAATAGTGTAATGCTATAATTTTTATATTAATTTTTCAATAATTGCTTAGATATTCTAACTAATTGTTTAAAAAATTCAGTTGAGATTTAATTTAGTTTGACCTAGGGGTGATAAATGGGTCTTGCCCGTCTCGCAAAAACTCGAAAAAACAGAACGGGACGGACATAATTGAAGACGCGGGCCTAAAATCCTGACCCTCTCCGCAAAAAAAAAAATGAGGGCGGGATAGGAACCCGGGCCTAAATGTTTGTGTCCACAAAACCCGCAAAAAATGGCTCGGAAAGGAACAGGCGTATTTGAGGTTGCGAGGCTATATAAAACCTTAACCTATTCCACAAAAAAGTACTGGCAAAAATGACAGATCAACGAGTCGGATCCGTTTTGCCACCCATAATTTGACATATTCTAATAATTACATTGTTTAACTTAGTTTTATATTGATATTTCGAATGAAATTTAGTTGTTTATTTGAGAAAAAAGAACATAGTTTATAGAGTTGGACTTGAGAGCAAAAAGAAGAGATAACTATAACTAGTGGTAGCATTAGATATAGTATTTTATATAGTTCATGATCAATGGTGAACAAAAGTAAGAATAATTTCCAAGCATGACAGAAGAAAGGCCGAAAGGCCTTCATTTTGTACTGAAAATATATGCCACATGCAGATACAGTTGCACAGATGCATGTGCTTAGTCATGATATTCGAGCTAACCAAATAAAATAATGCATATATGTTCTTTCAATTATATTATAATACATGATCATAGCACAATTGCATCACATCACGTTTTGTTGTAGCCGTAGTTATCATAGTCATCATCATTAACAATATCATTAGTTACATTACACTAATAATTTTATGGATTATAAAAGACAATCCATTGTAAAAATCGAACTAAGTGTAGCAATGTTGAACTTGGCCGCCCGATTTTGCTTGTTTGATTGAACTTAATTGCTATGAAGTACATGCACCTTTAAGAATAGGCGTGTCGCGGTGTCTGACACGCGTCGGTTTCTGACACGCGTCGGTGTCCGACACTTGTATGACACTCGTACGACACGTGTCGGAAAAGTCAAACAAGTGTCAGAAAAGTCAGAGAAATATCTCTCAAAAAATAGATTATTTTTTGTTGACACACTTTAAATCGATGTCGGACACTCGTATGACACTCATACAACACGTGTCAAATAATTTAGATAAGTTTTTCTAAAAAAAAATAGTTTTTAACATATCTTATACATGTTTTGGACATGTATTGAAACAATATTATCAATGCAAAATTAAGGATATTAATTTTTATAGGAATGTTTTTAACCCTTTCAATAATAGATAGAGAAATGAAGCGTAACTACTATCATATATGTAACGGTGTCGGTGTTCTATGTTTTTTATATAATTGGTGTTGGAGTGTTCGTATCGTGTCGCGGTATCCATGTTAGAGTCCATGTTTCATAGCTTACTTGTCCTGATTGTCAGATGTTGGGTCTGAAAGCCCGATTCGATATATGTGATCTAATTTACTTATAAAACATGGACTATGTATGAGGTGTCCAAGTAAGATCGTTGAAAGAAAAACCTTCTCTCCCACAATTTGAGGGAGAATGAATCTCTCATGTTTCTGATCATGGAACAAGCGAAACCATCTCTTATCTTTTTAGTCCTGATCTAAAGGGTTTTCTATAAATACCTTAACTCTATATATAATTGAAAGAGATCTCGAATCATTTTTCACCTAGAAATCACGTATAAAAAACTTCTTATTATTCTGCGTAAGCTAGCTCTAAAGATCAAAGACATCCTTCAAAGTTCAAACCCTTATTGTACTTTTTTTATCAAGTAAACCATGTGTAGGTATTGTTTATGACAAACAGTTCTGCCAAAAAAGAAGAATATATATACACGTGCTGAGCATAATGAGTTTAGAAAGATTTTCAAGAGCACGCTTTGGGTTGAATCAAGGAGACAGGACCACTGACACCATTCTTAAGAGAATGTCTCTTGCATTGTTTAGCTAACCAATGTTACAAATCATTCATTAAAATAAACACACCTAAGTACATAGATTTGATTAAACTATTTTAAAAACAAACTTAAAGTAACACTCCCTTTCTAGCCCTTGATCTTAATCATGGCTGTTATAATTGCTACACCTTTCTGTAAGCTAAAAGGTTGTATATCTCACTTCCTTTACTTTGACTACTTTCACTGTAATCATCATCTTTATACTTCATTGCATCAAAAGCATTCATTAGTGTAACCAAAAGCACCTTAAGATATATGATCTCATGCATGCATAATTTGTACTTTAATAGCAACAAGAAAACACACTCATTGATGAGAATTTCAAACAAATATCACTAAAGAAGAAAAAGTTACATGATCATAGACAATGAACAAAATTGAAACTTTAACTAGAACAAAGTTACATGGAATAATTAGAGGTTATTGAGTTTTTTTGACCTTTTTACATCTTTCCTACAATGATATCTACCGATAAAAGTTGAAATAACGACGAAATTTAGAGACAGGGAAAATAAAGAGTAGTAACGAATTTAACGTCTTGCATTTTTCTATCTCTAAATTTCCGTTGCTATTTCAACTTTTTCCAGTAGTTTTGATGACAATGATTTCTACCTTAGGAATATTGGATATGGTCATTAGGGTTTTGCATGGGAATTGAAGGGTTGAAGGAGAAGGCTATGCTTGAAGAAGGACAATTATTCATAGTATCAATCTTGTTTCCTAGATTCTCTAAAGCTTTGACTTGTGACCTAAGAAACTTGAGGTAATTTGCAGCTTCATCAAGCATTGATGCAGTGTCCATCTTGGTTCCACCAGGAACAATCTTCTGCAAAACCCTAATCCTCTCACTTATTCTCTCCCTTCTTTGTCTAGCAGCCACAGTTTGTGGATCTTTTGATATCTTAACATTCTTTCTCTTAGGCTTTTCCATCACTTCCAAACCCAAATTCATCACTGGCCTAAATGCTGCAGCTCTGTATATCATTTCCTTCATTTGTGCTATAGCTTCTGGATCAGGCTCTTCGTGAATCGATGAATTTGACAATGAAAGCGATGAATTCGGTTGCTGGAAATTGATATTTGATGAACCAGGACACTTCTTATTATCATCGTCCCATCTTGGCTTCTTCGATTTCGGTGGTTTCTCTGAGATAAGCTTGAAACCAAATTCAGTAGAAGCAGAAGAAGAATTCTGAGTAGTAGTAGTAATACTGAAGTAAGGATCATAATGATCAATATTAGTCCTTTTTGTCGAATAAACCTTGGAATTATCAGCGATTTTACCTTGATCTGAGGAAGTTTGAGACACTATTTCATGATCTAGTTCCTTGAATGGATACTTCATGTCTTTGTTTCTAGCACTAATAATGGATGCATTAGTACTCTCAGATTCACCAGATGAAACTGCACTAAAGTTCCATAAGTTTCGGTTTTTGCAATCAGAAAAAATCATGGAAATTCCATCATCTTGAATAGAATTCGTCTCGGTGTTACTATTAGTAGTGGCTGAAAGCAAACATTCAAGTGATGATTCAAGAGAGCTGGTAGTAGTACTCTTGCTGATTTGTTGGTGGACCATGTTGCAATCTGGCACATAATTGTTAGGTGTGTTGACATTGACTGAAAGTGAAGAAGGGTATGATTGAAATATTAAACTTTCTTCCCAACTGATTCCAGCTCCTGATTGAACCTTCTGCATCTCTTGCATTTGATAACTAAGAAAATTTGAACTTGGATTTGATATTGAGTACTCTCTTTCAAGATCTTGAGGTTGAGTGTTCCACAAGATTGGTATGTTGGCAACAAATTGTGAGTCATCATCCCAACTAAGATTCTCCATATATAATGACTACTTGACAATAATAACTCTAATTGAAAGTTGAAATCTTCGTTTACCTATCACGCCAAAGACAATAATGTACCAGATCATATGAATAAGTTACACAGACACAATACATTATAATTATAACAAATACATGTTAGACATCAGACACGCCTTTAGTCTAAAATGTCTGTGTTACATATAATATACATCAAGTTTATGTATTATGATTAGGTGCAAAGTATATGCATTGTTCAAACCTCGAGTCTGGTGAGGACTTACATAAAATTGTATGATTTGTAACATTGACTAGATACAATGAAAAACTGAAAAGAGAATAAAGTGTGTACCTTAATAGGCCATAGAAGAAGAAAAAGTACTGGTGAATGCTGATGTAGTGTGAGTTTGTTGATGAAGAGAAAGTTATATAGATAGGACTTGGGAGGAACAAAAGGTACAAACTTTTGCAATAAAACAAATATTGGTACTTGAACAATGTGAGAAAAAAGTATAATATATATAAGCATTGAGCATAAGAATTGAGAGAGAAGAATTTTGAATCAAAATTCTCAGAATATTATTTTATTATATATTTTTCTGCTTTTTTTTTAAGTGGAAAGTTCTGACTTCTTTTTGGTTATGTATATTCCATGCGCACTGTAAAGTTGCAGTGAAAACTGCAGTGAAAGTTAGAGCATCTTTTAATCAACAGCATCATTACTCTCTTTACAAAGATTTTTTTGTTAATCATAGTTTTAATCATAGCATAGTGATGTTTTCACTTTCTAATGAAGTAATTTTTTAAGAATTGGTGGTAAATTTTTGAGGAATTTAGTGATTAAATATATATGAACTTTGAAGCTTAGAAAATGCTATAGATTTATTAAAGGTTAATGGAGTGGAATGGATGACTCAAGTTTGTGGTTTTTTTATAAGAGTGTCTCTGCATCTTTGCTCTGCTTTTTATAAATGCTTTGTCAGTTGTATTAACGTTAGGGAACCATAATTTTATCTTCTCTTATCATCTTGTAGTTAATATTATTTATATGACATTTTATTATTTTACAAGAGAAACTATAAATAAATAAATTATATTAATTTTAACAAAATTAATCTTATCAAATATTGTTGTATTTATCATTATAATGAACTGATGGAATCACGGGGTTACATGAAAACAAAAATGTTGAAGATAGACCCAAATCATTTGTGTGAAGAGATTATATTCGTAGGAGAAAGAAGGGTCTAGAGAGGAGAAGTTAATTAATGGGTGATGCGACGCCTGAATTTTAGGGAGGGTGAAATTATAATGTAAATGAAAGATAGGTGAGTTATTTTTGATGTGTTAATTGGTTTTGAAAGCAATTCTTCCATGGATACGACCCTAAATCCACATTTTTAAGAATAGCCAATAAGAAAGAGTATTTTTTAAATTTATTTTAATTTTAATTTTATTTTTAATTGGATTCATGGGGTGGTTGAGATTATGAAAGAGAGAGAAAAATCAATTTTTATTTTTTAATTAATTAAAATTTTGTGATTGGTTGTGTGTAAAACAATTTCTTAGACCATTTACAATGGGCATGTTGAATAATTTATTAAGTAGTTGAATGAGTGCAATGAGGTGTTGAATTGTGTGTTGAAAATGAGGTGGATTAAATTCAACATGTTGAATAAGAGAGAGTGGGGGCCACAAAAAACATTTGACAAAATATTATTGGTTGTTGTAAGTTATTATATTTTTATTTTATCGTAATTATTTGGGGTCAATTATTTCATAGTAAATTTTTTTTTTTTTATCAAAATTCATCATTTTTTTCTCTATAAATAGATACTAGTTTCATTAGATTTGGACACAAAAAAATCAAATTTCTTCTCTCTAATTTTTTTATTTAGCCTTCTTGTTTGTAGCTCTTAACATATTTTTAGTGAAATGGATCTCAACAACAGCCATTTTAACACTCAAAATTCCACTAATTATCCTCTCAACTACCCAAATCCCAACAACTATATATTTCGAAATCAATCTTCCAACCAACAACGTCCCCAAAATATACCAAATTATAGATTCCCTCAGAATTTCATAATGTCGTCATCTAATCCAAATTATCGTCCATATTATGGATCAATGATGTCATATTCATCTCAACTGTGTCGTTGGAGACCTATCTAGCAGTGACAACTACTTCACTCAAAGATTTGACGCAGCCAAAAAAGAAGGTATATCTCCATTAGTAAAATGTACCACGACCATGCGAGTATTAGCATATGGTGTGGCGGCCGATGTGGTCGATGAATACATCAAAATATGAGGTACTACAACATTGGAGTGCTTGCGTAGATTCTGTAAAGGAATCATACATTTGTATGAGTCAATGTATCTTAGAGCCCCAACTCAAGATGACCTGCAAAGAATATTGCATGTTAGTGAAATGCGGGGTTCCTGGGGATGATTGGGAGTATTGATTTCATGCACTGGGAATGTAAAAATTGTCCTAGAGCATGGGAAGGTCAATTTACTCGGGGAGATAAGGGAACCGCCACTGTTATTCTTGAAGCAGTTGCAACTTATGATCTATGGATTTGTCATGTCTTTTTTGGATGTCCGGGCACATTCGATATAAACGTTTTAGATCCCCGTGTTCGATGATGTTGAATAGCGAAATACTCCAAGAGTGAACTTCATTGTGAATCAACGTCCGTATAATATGGCATACTATCTTGCTGACGATATCTACCCTTCTTATCCAACTTTCGTCAAATCAATTAGACTTCCTCAAAGTGAATCAGATAAGTTATTTGCAAAATATCATGAGGGATGTCGAAAGGACATTGAACGTGCATTTGGGGTGTTGCAGGCTCGATTTAAAATTATTCGTGAATCAGCCCGTTTGTGGGACATAGCCGATTTGGCTCTCATCATGAGGTCATGTATCATATTGCATAATATGATTGTTGAGGATGAACGAGATACATATGCTCAACAATGGACAGATTATGATCAATCTGAGGTAAGTGGGTCTAGTACACCGGAGCCATTCTCAACCGAGGTGTTACATGCATTTGTGAATCATGTCCGTGCTAGATCTGTAATGCGTGATTCACATGTACATCACGAATTGCAAGAAGATTTAGTCAAACACATATGGGCAAAGTTCGGAATGTTTCATGATTAAATAGATTGTTTGTGAGTTGAGTCTATTATACTAATTAAGTTATGTGTGTTTCATTTTAGATGTGTTGTATGTTTAGTGTATTGTATTGTAATTTAAGTTTTATGTAATTTTATTTATTTTAATAATGACTATTCCTATATTTCGTATTTATTACTTGCAAGGAAAAAAATTAATTAAGAATATAAAATTAGAAAAATAAAATAAAAATAAATTATTAAATTAAAAAAATTAAAATAAAGTATTAAACTCTTAATTATTTTAATTTAATTTTAATCCATAATTGTTATTAATATATAATCACAAAAATAAAAACATAAGAAAAAATAATATTATAAAATAAAAGTGGTGGCGTAGGATGTTGAATTTTATTAAACAAAATCATTGTAGTAAGTAAAAATTGAATGGGTGTTGAATAATTAGGTAGAAGAGAGAGATGATGATGTGGAGTGTAAAAAGTGAAAAAATAGGGTGTTGAATTTAGAAACCATTGTTGATAGCATTAGGTATTTGTCCACCTAAGAATTTTCCTTGGTTTTGATTGCTTGTCTATTTAGTTTTTGGTTTCGTTGATTTAACTATTGAATCTCTTCATCGATCGCGTATTTCAGAGTTGATTTTTAAATTATTTCTGAATATTTACATATAATTTCTTCCTTAGTTACTCTCATGTTAAAGGATGGGAGTCCAACATTTTTATGAGAAGAAATTTCAACTAACTATAACTTCTCACTAACACTCGCATTTATTTTATTTTTTATTTTTTATATTTTTTTAATTTAATTTTTTTTGCCAAAAACATTTATAGAAATATTAAACAATTTCTTCATCCACCCCTACATTCTTAGGAACCCGCGACAAAATTTCTTAAGTGCCCATATATTTCGGAAATGCATCTCCGAATGTATTTCTTTTTTTGGAAAAAATTGGTTATTTCAGAAGTACATATCCCAAGACACTTTTTTTTTAGAAAAAATGTGACTTCGGAAATGCATTTCCGAAAACACTATTTTTTTTTTTTGGAAAAGGGGTGTCTTCGGAGATACATATCCGAAATATTCTATTTTTTTTTCTTGAAATTTTTCGGATATACATATCCGAAAAAAATCAATAATTATTAAAAAATTAAAATCAAGATGAATTAATACAATTAATAGTATAACTAATTGTATGCATTAAAATATATTATTAAATATATATCATAATAACCAAGATATAATAATAATATTAGTCCAATAAATATTTAAATCAATACCTTTTATATATATATATATATATATATATATATATATATATATATATATATATATATATATAATTTGAAACAAAACATCCTTAAAGATCAAAAAACAATTAAAAATGCCAAGTTTATAGCTTTGTACTCGATAATGTAGTCATTAACATCTGTGGCAATTAAAATAGCTACAATTATTTTTCTTTAATAAAAAATTTGGCCACCAAAGTCATCACAACAGGATGTCGTTTTATTTTTTAAAAAAAAAAAAACTATTTGAGCTGACTAGAAGCCTAGAACGATTCCAAATGAAAATTTAAAAAATATAATAATAATTTAATTGACAAATTATTCAAACAAAATCTAATTACCATCTGATAAAAAGTAGTAATAGAAAAAAGTGTAAAAATATAGAAGATAAAATATTAAAAAAATAATAATTAATAGAGAAAAGGTAAATAAAAATTAAAAGGAGAATATTTATATACAATTTATTAGGTCTGGTTTGTATTATTTTTCAATGAAAATATGTCAAATGTATAATTTTCTCTTACACGTATGTAATTTTTTTCTATTTTCACTCCTTAAATGATGTTAAAGTATATTTGTCATGTTTTTTATTGGCAAATAGCATAAACCACACATAAAAATAATAGATAAATTTTCTCCAATTTAAAATTAAAATAGAAATAAAAAATACTTTGACGACAATTGATTTTTAAAAGAGTTTAGATAATTTACATCAAAATAAAATGTTGAGAACCTAAAACAAATGGTCCAAGTCACACGTGAAGTTAACGTTGTTATTCAGACATGGCAATTTGTGATTGGTTGAAGTAGTGATGAGATAGGTGTTTGTTGCTCACTAGCAAATCTAAAAAGTAAAACCAATTGATTTGATTGGATGTCTTTTCTTATCTGAGTCGGGCCCAATTCCTTATCCAATCTTCTCAATTTGATGTTGATGTTTTATTCCACTTCCTTTTTCATCTCACAAATTTCAAACAATAAATTTACTTAAATTGGTGACTTATAATTTACAAGCATCAGAAATAATATCTAACACACAATTTTACATCAAAATTTAACAATAATTTAGATTGTTATTATACAATCTTTTCATAACAAATGGCAATCATCATTGGACAATATTGACTTTGATCATTTTATTTTGCTAGAAGTGCAAAAGTAAACCAGGTTTGTTACATTAATTGCTATAACCTTCGCTGATAACCTCGAGAAGAAATTGGAAAAATTGTTGTGTTAGGATTGACTTATCCAAACCCATTACATGGCCCATGCTAGAAGCACTCTTAGTGCATGTTTGGTTTGGCTTTTGAAAAGGGCAAAAGCAATTCTAGAGGTGAAGAATCAATTCTGGATAATTTTAAGATGTTTGGTTTGACAAAAGTAGAATTGATTCTGTCTCCAAAATTGATTCTACTTGAAGCTAGAATTTGTAGCTTCTGCCTCCAGAATTGATTCTGGATGATTTTTACACTGTAATTTATTATTCAACTCACTTTTACAAAAATGTATCCAAACATAAATCAATTCTGCTAGAATCAATTCTACCAGACTCAATTCTACTAGAATCAATTCTGTCCACCGCCAATCCAAACACACCCTTACTTATTCTCAATCCCTTCATTCAAAGAGTTCACATAGTAATGTCAAATGAACACTAAACCCCATTTGCCAGCTCTTTCCATTTCCTGCATGATGTCAACCATACATGAATTGTCGCAGTCATTGGCAGTGACTGTGTTTTTTCTTCCTATCATGCATGCATATGTACACTAGGCTTGTCACATTCATTGGCTCTAGCTCAACAATCAAGTATAAGACCCTACTACGATGTTAATTATGATCTATGTCCTTTTCTTTTGTTTCCTCCTCCTTGTATAGTTGAAGAAATAACTCAATTACCATTATTTCATTCATCATTTTCTTCAAGTTTTAATCCAGAACTACGGCTGTTGAGTTAATGGAATCTAATGCAAGATCTAACTACATTTACTTCCACTCAGATTCAATGGATCTAAACTGACACAGAAAATCAATACACTAGTTTTGCTACCCCAAGTACACTTCTACAATATTCCATGTACACATCCATTTACATGACATTTTCAATATCTATCTGGAATTTAAACAATGTACCAACCATCTCATTTCATTCAATGTAGGTGTTGGTGTTAGATGTATAACAACCATCTTATTTCCCAATTTCAGGCTTCAACTATCATGGGTAGACTAGATGCAAAAGTGGGGGTGCCAATATCTTGCCAGGCCCAATTATTCTACAAACCATGGATCCATCTATTTGGGCTTCAGCTATTTACTGAATAAGCCCATCAACTAAGACCTACTTTAGTGGTCCTGAAATGCATCTGTATCAGTTGGAGGTTCAATTCTAAAGCTCATTTGACATGTCCAGCCAGATGAATCAAGTATTTCAAGGCGGTTAACAATTTATTACTCATCAAAAGATAACAAATTGCAAAAAGGTAGAGTTAGTTAGTGCTCTACAAAAAGATACATTCTATAATAAGTTGAGAATGGTGAAAATCAAACAGGTCTTGCTTAGCATACAAGTTGGTGGATATATCCGTTAAGATTCATGGCTGTTTTAAGTTTGAGCCAGTACTCCTTTCATCGCAGAGAAAGCTGGCTCTGAATAATGATATAAATATGAAGTTCCAAACTAATTGAAAGCTTACACCAGTCCATACTGTTTATTTTCTTACCCGGCATGACAACAGCACTTATTAGTCTAGAAAACATTACAAAGACAGAGGTAAAGAACAGAATATGATATTTCATACTGAATATATATGTTATATTCACAATGAACAGTGTTTACTCATATAACCAAACATCTGATTTTCATGCACTTGCATCTCAACCTTCTTCAGTAATACCAGAGTCTGACAAATGTAGGTTTATGCAAGAATCGTGATGGGCAAGCCATAAGAAGTGGGATAGTAATCCACATTTTGAAGAACTAATCCAACCTTTGAGGGCTCTGCATGAATAGATTACATGAGAAATTCTAGAAAGTGGGCAACTATGCATTCATCCATGCATGCATACCAATGCTACTACCATTCAAAATGATTTTGTACACTGTAATAGCTTTGGTTAGGCAAGAAATTAGGTCAAACCTTGCAGCGTGAAAGTATGTTTTTCCCACTTTTCACCTTGAAGACCCAACCTTGACCTATAACTAGTACCAAGCTTGTTATCTCCTGGAATTCATGGCAGAAACAGAGAAATAAGGAAAAGAAAAGGGGGTCAATAAGCAAGCAAACATACAAACAATAGAAATGGAGAAATATTTGGATTATTCAGTCCCAACCCAACTACCAATGACTCACAATCTCAACTCATACAATCAGTAGAAGACACTAAAGCATCGTATAGATTGAGCGTTATGTAATTTTACAGAGGTGACCCATTATCATTATATTAATATTTTAGCTGCACAAAGCCCTTCAAGTAAGTCTTGAGAATAGTATAATCATGCTGAACAGAAATCCAGGGCAAGAGGATATGCAATTTTGATTGAAATATTGTATAGCCATGGATGCATGTCATAGTTAATCCTTCTGAAAAACATAAATCCGAAGTGTGCGGTTACCTATTCAATATTGCATTTTGCATTCATTTACATCAAAACATTAAAAACTGTATTACAGATGAAGGTATAACTTATAAGGTGACTTGGTGGTATTGGTTGAGGGACTTAGGGATTGGGAGGCATAAAGTGTTGAGTTTGATTCTCACCCACTAACTTTCTAACAAATATACAAACAACTAGCTTTTGTTGTTCAAAACAAAAAAATATGGTGGTCACATTAGACAAAAAAATCAAGTGGAACTGTTGTGATGATAGTTAGGATATAGAATAAAGAGGAGTTAGTTCGGAAGTTAGTTAGTTAGTTAACTGATTAGTTAGTGTCATGTGTAAATAGGAGAATACATGGATAGAAGAGGATGAGGATGATTATTGAGTATTTTGAACTTCTGGTAAATAGAGCAGCGGCTCTGTTGTAAAGTGGAAACTGTTGGAGGAGAGTTTTACCCTCATATTCTTCCTGTTTTCTCAATAAATTGTTCCCTCTTAAAATTTGGGTTCCTAACAATAATTGATCTTTCTTTTGGCAAATATAATCTAAATGAATTGAAATTCACTAAAAATTCACCAGACATCCAAGGTCCAAATTGCAAAGTAGTCTCAGATGGTGCCCAACCTTGAAATGGAAAGGCTTAAAGGATCACAGATCAACAAAGCTCCAGAAGGCAAACACACTCAATATGAGGTGTGTGTGGGAACATGTCAACTGGCTGTAGGCTTATTAGCTTGTAACACCCTTCTATATTCAGCTCTGCCTGCACAAAACATTCAGCAACTCAAATAGCTGAATCTCAAAAAACTAGAACTAAAATACAAAAAAAAAAAAATTTACACATACCACACCATGACAGAGATAATCAAGGTCCCGTGCACATGTGGCAGGATTGCATGATACATAAACTATGCGAGGTGCCCTAAGATTTAGCAGGAATTTAATCAACTTCATGTGCATCCCTGGGCGGTTGGGATCTGCATTGGTCACACCAAATGACAATAAGAATTTTTAATTATCATCTTCAGTCAATGTGAAGAATAAATAAGATCAACATGTTAATACTGAAATAGAGCTAATTTGGTTTTTTTGGCATGGAAATTGTCTACTGATGACTTGGAGCAAACATTTAGAACCACATAAACCAGCATATCTACCTCCGTACAAGAAACATAAAACAAAGCACGTACCACTCTAATATATACGAATGAAGAATAGTTATCCGCTTGTTTCATTGAAATTTCACTCAATTCAGTGGTCATTGCGTATCGCAGAAAATAGCAAATTGTTAAAACTTTGCTGTGCAATAATGCATAGTGCCACTATTTGATAACATTATATACTAAATATTGTATCACAAAACAATATCAGTATGTCCAAATTTCACAACACTAATGCGGTATAGCGCCACTATGGTGGCTATTTAATAAGATTAATGGATGGAGGAAAATATAGACTACAGTCAATTCTAATCATTTGAACAACCCAAACTAATTAAGAAAAATATAATGATAGAATATGAAGGAATATGGAAATGCAGAGCAATGAAACCTGAAATAACAATGTCTGGTTTAGGAAAATCCTTCCCAAAATTTTCATCAATTTTATTGAGATCCCCCTGAACAAATGTTGCATTTTGTATGCCATTTAACTCCGCATTAAGTCGGGCATCTGCAATGGCTTGAGGAACTACTTCATAGCCATAAACATGCTTTACACTGTTCAAAATTGGAAGAGCAGACATTAATTTAATTGTTTGACTGTTTGTCCTAAAAATACTAGTAAAACCAAATGAAGATTAAAGCTTACCTTCTGGCAAGTGTAAGACCTATGGTGCCTGTTCCACAAAACAGGTCAAGGACAATTTCTGAGCCATCTCCTTTGATGCCAGCACATTCTTCTATCAGTTTATACAACACTTCTGCCTAATAGGAAACGTACAAGTTATAATTCTTTGCCGATGGTCGTGATTCAATTTAAGATATAAAATATGAGATCGGATCTGTAATGCTAGAGTTTGCTGATAATTTTTAGCATATTGTAAACCTGATGAGTATTTGTTTGGAAGAAAGAGTTTGCTGATATTTGGAAGGTAAGCCCTCTTAAGGTCTCTGTAATGCTAGATTTCCCATGCAAAGTGTATTCCTCCTCCCCAACAGATGTGTTGCCAACAGAAGTATTTACATTATTCACGATGCTTACCTATCATTCATGCAGAGAAGGAACTTAATGGTACTAAATACAATATATACATAAAGTTTGGAAACAGGTTAATAAGGTAAAATATCTACACACAAAACAAGATAGAGTTAGGTTCAAATATTGAAAAAAATGACAACGTGTGAAGGAAACTCGTGCAAAAATGAAAATTTTACCCAAAACTAAAATCACAGTTTTTTTTTATAAAAAAAATACGCTTGTCATAAAATTCCTGAAATAGACCCGTCCATAAAACTAAATTGTTAATAATTACATTGATGAGATCTCTTACATATCCTCTTTATTGCTTCTGTCATCCCACATAAAAAATTCAAAGCATGATTTAGTGAGCATAGTTCAGTGCCAATCATCTTCTGGACAACCCAAACAATAGTTCGCTTAGCATCACCTCATTTCCACCCCCTCCCTATTTAGTAGTGGAATATTACAGGATCCATCCCATTGATATACCTTAAATTTTGAAATATAGGGGCTAATCAAACTGACAGGTGTGGGATGTTACAGGAACAATTTCCCTGATGTAGCTTGAAATTTGAAACTTACGGGTCAATAAAATTGACAGATATTGTTAAGCATCAACTATCCTAAAAGCTTAAGATGTTCAGAGAAAGCACCAAATAGCTTCATGTCATTTAGACATTTCTCTAGGTTCTAGTGTTAATGGCTTGAAGCATTGAGATTGAGAATGTACAAGCCCATTTTACCTTGTATAAAAAGAAATTAAATTTTATCATGAATAATGGGGCACCAAAACTCAAAACTCTATACCACTTGATCAAAGAAATTCTACCTCCACGTTAAGATCAACTCTCATAAATGCTTAAGTTGATGAATGGAAAGAAGCACTAGAATATGTAATATCTTCAACAGAAACAGAACTTAGTTCAAAGCATAACAGGTTTTAGGGGTTTTGAAAGTTAACAAAGAAATATATGCGGAGAAGCTGAAGCAGAATGTATAATCGTAACAAAAAAATTGAAAAACTTAAGTACCAACCACTTCAGGAAATGCAGAAACTTTATCAACTAGGACCTTCAGCAGCTCAGGCTTGTAGGAAGATGTCACAAAGTTGACCATTACTTCAGGCAGACCGGTCGTTACATCCCTGGATCAAAATATTAAATGTTAATATTGATAGAAAACAAGGTACCCTTCAAATGAAACATCGTTATTTCACTCCTTTACATTTTGATTCCTTCTTCAGGTATCAGTGCTCACTTTATATACTTTATGAAGTTTTTTGAAATTTTGGAATTGAAAAACATTGTGGAAACTATAATTATCTTAAGATTCGATGAAATTATTGTTTAAATTTTTATATCTTTATAACATATCCTTCTGCACCTTTGCCCTAGTTTTCAAAGATAAAATCAACTTTGTGCCCATCTAAATACAATGTCCGAGCATTATCCAGTGTATGGAATCCCACATTGCATAGTGATGTGGTCTGAATAGTGGTTATAAGCGGTGGGCATCCTTCACCATATAAGTTGGTTTTGTGTGGTAGAGTTAGGCTCAACACAAATTTTAAGATAGTATCAAAGTTTATCATATATTTCTAACTCACTATTGAGTCACCCAAGTAACGCTCCAGATGTCTCCATTCCTACCTTCTTGGGTGCCAGAGGCGTGCGTTGAGTGTCACACATTGGATAGTTATTTAGTTTTAACTGTGGTTATAAATTGTGGGTATCTCTAACCTTATAAGGTAGTTTTGTATAGTTGATTTAGGCTCAACCCAAACTCTATGGTTCAAAAATATAGATGCAAGAACTGCAGTGTCCACATGTAACAAAAATAATATACACAGGGAACACAAAATATAACTTAAATACCTTCCACTTCTCAGCATCAAATGCTTAAGAAATCCTTCGTGTGAATGAGCATTGTAGGGAGAGAAACCAAGTTGTGGTTCCCTCCAACACTCTTGGATAGCTGCAAGAACCTATTCAGATGTTCAAGTCAGGTCAAAATGTGAGGAAATCAAATAAGTGTAGGTAATTGTCACAGAAACAAGCAACAGTTGAATTGCAAAAAAAAACATTAACAACATTCATACCTTATTAGCAGGATCAGTTTGGAGTAAGCATTTGTCAACATTTATAATCTTATCAAAAAAACCAGGAACATGCAATCCAAGTGCATAATTTTCACTTCCACCATCAACATTTCTTTCGTGCACTGACTCTTTAGGCAACCATTTATATGGACCAAATGAGAATTCCATCTAGACAAGAAAGAAAACAGAGCACAACACATCTTAAGTATTAACTAAACGCATCTGCATCGAATATTTAGTTTTGCAAATGACAAAACCAAACAGAGCAATAACCGACTAACTAACCAACCTTGTTTCTATAATGAAACTGAATATCACAAGGAACAATAGGCTTCATAATCCCATGCAATTCCAATTCTTTCTGAGAAAACTTTCCAACATGTATGACTAAATCGCGAACCTGTTTGTATAAGCAGCTTAATTAATTACTCATAGGTATTTATCTTATAAATGTTTTTATATAAACTATAAATTGTTAGCATAAGCTATCATTCAGAATTTATGAAAATAAACCGAAAATCGCCTATGAACATGCTTACGCATATTTTACAAATTCTTCCAAATGGTCTCACAAAAGTGCTTACTACACTAGATAATACGATACTAGATAAACTAATAAACGAATCCAAATTTGTTCTATGTCACAAACCTGTTCCTCTTTAGTTTTAACCTGAGCTTGATAAGCCAAATTCTGCGTCTTGCAACCACCACAATGAGGAACATAGGCACAAGGTGCATCTACAGTATCAAAAGGAGGAGTTAAAGTTTCAAGCTTAGTAGCTTCAGCGTAATTACCCTTTTTCCGAGTGATACGTCCGATGAAGCGTTCGCCGGGAAGTGCACGGTCGCACATGACAACAAAACCGGTATCGGCGACTTTGCATAGACCTTTTCCTTTGTAAGCGAGGGATTCGCAGAGCAATTCGAGGGTTTGGCCGCGTTTAGGGAAATAGGAAGTGGCATTGGAGTTGGAATTAGGGGTTTTGGAAATTGAAGTAGTGGTGTTGGGTTGTTGTGGTTCTGGAATGGAACATGAGAGAGTGGAGAGAGGAAAACGATAAGATGAAGATGAAGAAGATGATGCGAATTTGAATTTTCGAAAGTGGAGTGGAAGAGTGTTAGTTAGGTTTGAAATGGTTACCATTTCGCGGTTTGAATCAGAAACTGCACTGTCGAGTGTTGTATGGCCGCAAAGTGGAATGAATATGTAGGAACTTAGTTACAAAGATTTGATGATAAAGATGCAAACTTTATTTTAAAAGTAATTGTAATGTACTACTTCAACATGTTTTGTCTCAGACTAGTTTTGTCTTTATAATTAACTAGTCTGTATACCCGCGCGAGGTACGGGTTTAAATTTATGAGATAATATGATTGATTCCGATAAGAATGACTAAAACGAAATTTAAAATAACTATATAAGAATTAAGGATATACTTATGGCCTTGGATCGTATAGTATAAATTTACATTAGCTAACATATCATATGAATATAAAATTCATATATTATATATTTACATTCTTCCATCTTATAAATATTTAATACATAATAAAATAAAATAAATAAAAAGAATGACAAATTTGTTTTTTTACATAAGAAGGTCGTTGTGATTTATATACATCATAATTATCTTACGTTTTTTGTTAAAATAAATATTATAATAATTTTTAGTATAAATGTTATACCATTTTAGAGGATCCACACACTATAGAATCTCCTTACAAAATTACTATAGAATCTCTTTACAAAATTAAAATTATAGAAGACGGGGAATTGTTTTAAGGTTAGGTGATAGAAATAAGGTTGATAGAAAGATAAATAAAGTGACCAATTTTCAATAAACTAAGAATAATAAAAAGGCAGTTAAAGTGGTATATTTCTTCCTAAAAAAAATATATCTTTAGCATTGAAAACATATATGAATTGAAATGATTAGGACATTTGAATGTTACATTGAAAAGATAAAAAAAAATATATCTTTAGCATTGAAAACATATAAAAATTGAAATGATTAGGACTTTTGAATGTTACATTGAAAAGATAGAAAATTAAATTATTAAACATGCACCATTAATAATAAAATTTGAAGAAAAAAAAATTATGGAGATGGTGGTGTAATTAAACCCTATTAATAAATAATAATAATAATAATAATAATAATAATAATAATAATAATAATAATAATAATAATAATAATAATAATAATAATAATAATAATAATAATAATAACAACATTGATTTGAATCTGATTTTATTTAATAACGTATTTATTTTAAAGATTTATTATATGACAATGATTTTGTAAAAAATACAATGTTCAATCAAATTATTAGATGTAAATTATTATATATAAATTATTTGACTCCTTATTTTTAAATAAAAAATAAATAAACTAATTTAAAAATATATTCAATATCAACTTAAAATTTTCAAAGCGGTTCTTAATTTCTATTAATTTAAAATAAAATATACTATGTTTCTACTAAAAACTAATTAAAAATTTAATAAATATAATTAAATAATAAATATATCGATAATTTTATAGTTTTAATTATTCAAATAAAAATTAAAAAAAATGTGGTTGAGATAAAAAAGAAATACATAACAACTTATTCAGTTGTAAATTCCAAAGGAATGTTGCACGTGGAGATAAAAAAATCACAATTTATTATAATAACTTTAAATTAAATCTTATTTATTGGGAAGAAAATGAAATAAATGATTGAGATAAAAAAAAAAAAGGGAATACACGACTCTTTAAGAAAAAGAAAGTTGAGATAAAATAGGAGATTTTTTTGTTCATTGAACCATTTGAGTAAAAAGGTGATGGGGGTAATTAAAGCCCAATTTAAACAATAATAATATTGATTTGATACTGATTGATCTTTTCATTTATATAATTTATTTGTTATTAAAATTTTAATAATAATAATATATAGATGTCTCCCCTAACATAAGGAATACATAACGTTGAGATAAATAGAAAATGGAGAGCAATTGTTTGAGATAAAAAAAAGAATATTGCTAACGTGTTCTTTTCAATAAATGTGGTTGAGAAAATAAAAATATTGTAAATATTAATTAAAAACATTTAAGTGGTATCTGATTGCATTTAGGCGCTTAAAAGAATATATAATATCGTATTTTAATATATTAAGGATATAATAAGAATTTTTCTAAACAAAAATTCTAAGAACAAACGAATATTTAAATATAGTAAGGACTCTAAAAATGTAAAAATAGTAAGGACTCTAAAAATGTGACACTTGGCAAACTTGCCAAAATACTCATCTTGCTTTTTTATATTGTATGATAATGATTTTGAGTTTATTCTATATAATAATAATAATAATAATATATATAAAAGTTGTCAAGTTATTTGGTTTCTTTGAATACAAAATTGAGGATATATTTATAATTTTTTATTATTATATAATTTTAATTTCTCTCTCATATTCCGATAATTACATTCAAATATGTTGTCACAATTAAATGATTTTTATTCTTTAATATCTATCATATAAGAAAATTAGGTGTTCTTAAAAACCCCTAATTACCCTTATTATCCTATAATCATCCACGTGGTAGCATTAAGCAACCTGATTTTCCATTGTTTCAAAAGTCATTAATTATAATTTATTATAAAAAAAATTAAAACTTAATAAAACCCATTCTCATTCGACCCAGAGCAAAACAGTTTCACCTATTTTGAACAAACTGTCCATCACTTATCAGCCACGATACCTCCATGTTTTCAAGCTACATCATCTCTTTCTCTTTCTATTTCTCTTCCTTCTTCATATTTTTTTCAATCCGACTCTTTCTCTTTCTCCTCCATCTTCATCTTTTCCAAATTCGGTGTTCTTAAAAACCCCTAATTACCCTTATTATCCTATAATCATCCACGTGGTAGCATTAAGCAACCTGATTTTCCATTGTTTCAAAACTCATTAATTATAATTTATTATAAAAAAAATTAAAACTTAATAAAACCCATTCTCATTCGAGCAAAACAGTTTCACCTATTTTGAACAAACTGTCCATCACTTATCAGCCACGATACCTCCATGTTTTCAAGCTCCATCATCTCTTTCTCTTTCTATTTCTCTTCCTTCTTCATATTTTTTTCAATCCGACTCTTTCTCCTCCATCTTCATCTTTTCCAAATTCGAAAATTAATTCCTTCTTCTCTTTCTCTTCATCTTCATGTTCATCAATAATATCTTCATGATGAATACGGAAGGTTTATTAGGGTTATGAGCGAGATTTGTGGAATTGGTTGAAGGAAATACACAGCTGATTTTGTGATGTGTTGCGTTTTTTTTGATGTTTATCCCAAAAATTTATCCCAAATTTAGTTTTTCTTTGACTTCATTATTGGAGTTTTAGTTCAGTGTTCAGATTTGCAAGTCTCAACTTTTGGGGTCGAAGAATTAGAGGACGGTGTTGGTGAAATCATAATTACATTGTAGTAATGAGCAGTTGTTGCGGTTTGAGATCTGATTCCGTCATCATGGAAACCGAACTCAATAGTAGGAGTACTAGAGGAAGAGAGGTTTTGGTACCATTTTTGGTTCCACTGTTAATCCTAGATCACTCAGGTTTCAACCTTCTGGTTTGTCTTCTATTCCTGGAAACTTATATATATATATATATATATATATATATATATATATATATATATATATATATATATATATATATATATATATATATATATATATATATATATATATATATATATATATATATATATATATATATATAAAAGGCATATCATATGAGAATGCCATATTTATATGAGAATGTGAGAATGAATCCGAACCATTGGATTTTAAAATAAATGGTGGAGATTATGGGTGAATCTTTTTTTTTATCTCTCCTACTTCATTTATGTCAAGATGCAGGAGAGATAAAAAAAAAGATTCACCCATAATCTCCACCATTTATTTTAAAATCCAATGGTTCAGATTCATTCTCACATTCTCATATAAAAAAGTCATTCTCATATGATATGCCCTCTCTCTCTCTCTCTCTCTCTCTCTCTCTCTCTCTCTCTCTCTCTCTCTCTCTCTCTCTCTCTCTCTCTCTCTCTCTCTCTCTCTCTCTCTCTCTCTCTCTCTCTCTCTCTCTCTCTCTCTCTCTCTCTCTCTCTCTCTCTCTCTCTCTCTCTCTCTCTATATATATATATATATATATATATATATATATATATATATATATATATATATATATATATAAATCTTTATTATTAAAATAATTCTACCTACAAATTAAAATTCATAAAAATATTTTTCTTTTATTTTAATATTTTACTAAGATAAAATTCTGAAAACAAATTTATTTATATTTATATGTTAAGTATATTTTTCTATAAGAATTATTAAGTTTTAGTATTATTTCATTTTGAATAATATTAAGTATATTGTTTTAAATGCAATTTATTTATTATTATTAATAGTTGCTTAAATAAATTCGTGCATCGCTTTTTTGTTTTAAAAATAAGAAAGCATAACTAATCATTGTTAATCACTACTCTTCATCATTATTTTAACTATTAGTTTCACCATTGTCTACCAAGCTCAATCACCATCATCATTTTCATCATTATTAACGACAATTATTATCACTATCAATCATCATATGATATTTAATATGATCACACCAGATCTAATTATCTTTATCACCATCACTATTATCACCGCCAATCATCACTTTAACAACCAACACTTTGACCATCGTCTATAATAATATTGAATCACCACTCTAATCACCGTCGACCACCACTTCATCCACATCTGATCACCAATTGACCATTAGTCACCACCACCGACAACAATTTTAATCGTCACTTTGACCGCCATAAACCAACACTCTGACCACCACTGATCATGATCACCGACTACAACCACCAACCATCACTCTAACTTGAAAAATATGAGTAATAAGATCTTATAAGTAGAGATGGAAGGAGTAAGAAATAAAGAAAAGAGATTAAAAAAGGGGTAAAGGGACATAATTCCTCCCCCGTCGCAGTTGCTTGAAGAAAAAAGGAATCAATGATGAGATTTATTAGTTGAATCTTGTATTTGTATATTTGCCCATAAGAGAGGACTGAGAGGGGAAATAAGTGATGTATTGCTCAAGCAGCTTTGTGGTCATCCGTTTATTAGTTCGAGCGCCCATTATTTGGATGTAGTTCTTATTTCTCGTATCAGCTGTCTTATACGAGAAATAGAGAAGTGACATGTCCTAGGCAACAATTCGAAGAGGGAGTCAAAGGTGAATATATCATATTGTCCTAAATAATAGGGACTAAATACCCCATTTCCAAGCTCTTGGGAGCGGATGCTATTTCTTAGGACTCTGAGATCCAGACACATGCATTTTTATAAATAACTCAGCCTAGAGGTTAAGAAGGAGGAAATCTCATTAGGTTGATACCACATATACAGATCTCCTCACCTACCTGCGTGAACATTCTAAATACCTTGAACTTCTGGAATTCGGTAAACACTCATGCTTAAACTTAATGAGTGTTACCCACGTCATTCTTGTGAACTCATCAACAAAAGACACAAAATACTTGTTTCCTCCAAGTGAAGGTTCTGGAAATGGTCCACATGCGTCAGAATGCACTACTCCTAAAGCATGTTTTGCTCTTGGGTCTACTTCTGACCCAAATGGCAATCTGGGTTGCTTCCCTTTCATGCATATCTCACATGACTTCTCAGGCTTCATAATGTTTGGAATGCCACACACGAGCTTCTTAGAAATCAGATGCCCTAGGCTTCTGTAATTCAGATGCCCCAACCTCTTATGACATAGCTTACTATCACCTTCAACGTCTTTTGTGCTAAGACATTCTGTTTCAGTTGTCTCCACACTCACCTTGAATGTTATGTTGCTTCCCTGTTCAGATTACATAATCAGCTTCTAATTGGAATCATACAACTTCAATATATTTTCCTTCATGACAATTGAGAAACCTTTCTCAATGAGCTGACCCACACTCATCAGATTTCTCTTAATTCCAAGAACATACTAAACATCCTTGATCAGAACAGTCTTCTCATTCTTCACTTTAACTTTGACATTTCTCATATCTTCTGCATTAAGGTACTTATCATCAACACATCTGATCTTTGTCCTCCTTCTGGAGTCAAAATCTATCAGCCATTGTTTGTTTCTAGTCAAGTTATTTGAACAGCCAGTGTCCATATACCACCAATCTGCCAAACATTTTCTATCAGACTCAGAAGCCATCAATAGCACGGGTTCATCATCAGAATCTCCTCTGGATATATTTTCTTCTTTTGATTTCCTTCCCTTATTTGACCAACAATTTTTAGCAAAATGGACAAACTGCTTACAACAGTAACATTGAACCTTCTTTTTGTCAAACTTCTTCTTTCCCTTTTGATGTTTCTTCTCATCAAAAGTAGAGGTTTTTTTGCTTCTGGAATCTATCACCACGTCTATTCTTGGCTTCTGACCAAGAATGCTTCTAGTCCTTCTTGACAAAAGAAGCTTTCAGAACCTGCTCAACTTCCCTCTTAGAAGTTCTTTCAGTCAGACGCAACTCTTGCGCCTCTAGAGTACTTTGCAGCTCTTCTATTCTCACGGTGTCCAGATCTTTAGAATGTTCAATTGCTACAACAACGTAATCAAATTGAGGGGTAAGAGACCTCAATATCTTCTCTATGATTACTTGTTCAAAAAGAGTTTCTCCACAAGCTTTCATCTCATTAGTGACCAGAATCACTCTGAAGATGTACTCTAATACCTTCTCTTTGTTCTTTATGTTGAGATTCTCATACTGCTTTCTCAAGGACTGAAGCTTCACCTTCTTCACTGATGCGTCACCACCGTAACATTTGACCAGTGTGCCTTGTGCCTCATTTTTCGTTGTCGAATCAGCGATTTTCTCAAACATGTTCACATCCACACATTGATGGATGAAGACAATGTCTTCTGATCTTTCTTCCTTGTTTCTATCTGTGTTTCTCTTTGTTCCTCCGTCGCATCCGCTACAACCGGAACATAACTTTCGGTAACAAGTTCAAGAACGTCTTGAGCACCGAACAACATATGCATTTCAATCATCCACCTATTCTAGTTCTTTCCATCAAGCACCAGAAGCTTTGTATTCAAATTACTTCCACTCATTTTAACCTTGTGCAAGTCACTCAGGTCTCACCAAACATTGTGTTTCCCAATCCCGCAGAATCAGGGAAATGTGATTTTGTTCAAGATTCAACACGAATACAAGAACCAAAATCAATCACACAACGCCTCACCGTTTCACTCGTGTTTCCTCGTGGATCCGAACCGGATCTCTAGATACCAATTGTTAGTGCACAAGGTGATGAAAGAAAGCAAAGGGAATATTATATTATGTGTAACGACGTCTACAAATTTGTGAAATGATTAGGTTTAAATGCAGCTATTACTAGTCTATTTATACACAGAAAACTAGGGTCACATAGGCAACATACTAAAAATACTAAATTACCCTTCAATAGATTGAAGATGCATAAAATTGTTTTAACATGCTTGCTTTTAGTATAATTGATTTTGTCTCTCTAATTGATTCAATTTGAAGATATAATTTGTAACCGTTGAGACAATTGGTGTTTTCAACTAGGCTAATCAGAGAGAAAGAGAGAATTTCTTGAACAAACATAAGAAACGGTTCAATTCATGATGAGAGAGAAGAGAGAGAAACAAAGTGGATTAGAACAGTTTTTCTTTTTTACTTTCTTAGTCAGGTCTAAGTGATTACAAGTGAATAACAACAACCAACATTTCTCAACAATCTGAGAGCAACCTATTTATAAATTACCAGATATGTATGTTATGTATGATGATAATTGATACAAGCTAACTTAGATAATTGCATGTTAGAACAAGTTTTGACTACAACATACACATTTTCGAGTACTGCATGAACAAACTTCAAGTACAATATGCGCAATTCAGTTGAACCATAAAACTACTCTTATTAAGATTAGAGTTCGATCCAAAATAATACACTAACTTTTAAAGCCTAAAGATAATTTTTACATTAAAATTTATTATTCATTTCATTTTTGCAAAATCATTTTATCTTCGATTCATTTTTAATTAAAATCAATTTTACAGTATTAAATTCTTTCAAAATTAATTTTATAGAAAGCCTTGTACACATTCACCTCTTCCTCAATGTTGCCATTCTTTGACTTTTGCTGACCTTGTCATAAATCTGAAGCTCAAATACTCGTTTTCTCTACACACACTTACCAACTATCTATTATTCACTTCTACTCACTTAGAAGTAGAAGAAGGAATAGGGTTTGTAGTCTTCAAATATCATTGCTGTATTTCTTTCGAATCCACTTTACAGGTTAGTTGCTTAGAATTGCATTCCGTAAACAAATCATGCGTTTATCTACATTTGCTGAGTTCAGGGTTTTGTTCTTCATGTTGATAACATTATACATAAACGATACATATTCATGGTAAGGTATAGATTTTCCATATCATGGCATTGTTATCATTTTGAGAATAATATGTTACTGAGTTGTGAGAGACTAACTACTCACCAAAGAGATGTTGATAATCAATTTGCAATTTCAAGTTCTTCCAATATAATAACATACAAAAAATTCTTTACTTGCGCAATGCGCGTGTCTCATTCTAGTTTTAATTAAATTATTACCTCGCTAGAGAGCTCTCTCCGCTAATTCCATCAAAGGAAACAAAATTTAAGGTGCTGGATAAATTCTCATAAGTGTAAGTAGAGTCAGACGGAGGAGTAATCTTGTTTTCCAAACATTGTTTCAGTTCCATAACTACATGCTTCATGGTTGGCCTATTCATGGAAGTTGCTGCTACACAAGCCATTGCGGTATCCAAAGCTTTTGTTGCAGAGGAAATATCAAACTTTCCTTGTAATCTGGGATCTACAATATCCTTTACCTCTCTTTCCACCAGCATGGAACCAACCCATTGGATAATATGGATTTTTTCTTTAGTTTTGATTATGGCAGGTTGTCCTGTTATTATCTCAAGCAAAACTACCCCAAAGCTGAAAACATCACTTTTTTCTCTCAGCTTGCTTAGTCTATTGTACCTGCAAAATAAAAAATTTCAACTTAATCTATAAGTTTCACTTGACAATTTAACATTAAAAAACTTAAGTAGTGTATTGATTTGTTTATCAATGTATTTATGTTTTAAAATGATGTTTCAATTAATGCTTGTATTTTAAGATAGAGATCATAGTAACTTACTCCGGGTCAAGGTATCCAAGTGTGCCAGCAACAACGGTGAAGACATGAGTGTCACCTTCATTAGGAAAGATCTTTGACAACCCAAAATCAGCTAATTTACCTTGGAGTTTTTCATTTAGTAAGATGTTTTTAGATTTAACATCTCTGTGAACAATTGGTGGGTTGCACCCATGATGCAGATACTCCAATCCTACCGTTGAATGTTCAAATCAAGTTAAGATTTGTGGCATAAAATGTAACTCTTTATGAAATATATATGTTGGTTGGTTGATGAAAATCATGAAACTAATGGCCAAAAGGATTGCTACTCACCTTCTGCAGCTTCCGTTGCAATTTGAAGTCGTTGATTCCAACTCAATATATTTTCATTTTTATCTGTAATAATAAAACAAACTTAGACAAGAAAATCATAAGTCGTTGATTCCAACTCATTATATTTTTGTTTTATCCGCATTCATGAAAAAACTTAGACAAGAAAAACATTACCAGGGAAAAAAGACATCAATTTTGGCATTTGGTTTAGGCTTTATCTAGTTTGTTTGTTATTTTGACATCCTTTGACTATTTAGAAGTTTTATGCAGATGGTAGATATTCACAAAAACTTGGAAGCATTAGTTTCAATTAATAGAGTAATAGCTAGGTGATCTAAGAGATTTATAGCTAAAAGGCAAACAAGGCCTTATTGTTGTAACTTAATTACAAAACCCGCTTGGAATGTGAGGATTGCCCCACTTATAAACACACCCGGCTTAGAAGTGGGACTCTTAACATACTCTCTCACAATTAGTACTGGACATTTGGAGCGTGAATATACATGGTGGGTGGCCCGATAATTCGGGCTTGGAAGTGGGACTCTTAACATACTCTCTCACACTTAGGACTGGACATTTGAAGCATGAACATACATGGTGGGTGGCCCGATAATTCAGGCTTGGAAGTGGGACTCTTAACATACTCTCTCACACTTAGGACTGGACATTTGGAGCGTGAACATACATGGTGGGTGGCCTGATAACGAAAACTTAATAGTAGGTGACCCAACAGATCTTAAACAAGACTCTGATATCATTAGAAGAATTGTTGTTGGGCTTAACTCAACCTTACAAAACTTTCTTGTAAGGTGACGATTGCCCCTGCTTATAAACACATGTTCAGGCCATATATTGTCCAAGTGAGACTCTTTACAGTTATAAATACCAATATGTTGAACCTATCTTTCTCTCATTTTCCTTCTATTTCTATCATGCTTTCTACAAGTTCTTCTGTTTATATTATCAATGGGTATATAATATAACTGTCACTATACCTGATAAGTGCTTGGCTAAGTCTCCATTAGCCATATACTCATAAATTAGAGCCATGTTGGTGCCATCATCACAATACCCTATAAGACCAGTCAAGTATTTATGATGAACTATAGCAAAAAGTTTGGCCTGTGTGTCACAAAAGGATAAAACTTGTTAACTATATTTATACACACACAAGCATGATGAAATTTGCAAGTTAGTTAATCATACTACCTCTGCTTGAAATTGCAGATATCCTTGAGCTGATGAGGAAGATAGCATTTTGACAGCTACCTCAGTATCATCATCAATCCAGCCATGGTAGACTGTTCCAGATGCTCCTTTTCCCACAACCTTTTCAAAGTTTCTGGTAATGCTTAATACTTCTTCATAGGTAAATTCTTGTTTCTTTGACTCTAGTTCCTGCTTTATTCTTCCCACCTTGCTCAGACGATGGGAAACTGGGACGAAGCAAACACAGTCATTATCGAAATGGAAGAAAAAGTACTGTTTATCATTTCATTGTTTATATTCGAGTCTAAATTTGAGACACGGCTAGCGTAGTCAATAGAAAAAAAACATGTACCTTGGTGCCTCTTGTAGTATATGCGAAAAGAAATTATTGCTACTGCTAGTATCGTGAAAGCTCCTCCGAGTGATGCTACTAATGGAACCCCAACCTTATTTCCATTCCCCTTGTTGCATGAACCAAAGGAGCAAAGATTTGGATTTCCACCAAAACTTGCATTTACAGTAAGAAATAAATAATGTTATGTATTTGATATTTGATATCAGTAGCTAGTGGCGTGAAAACTGAATCATAAAAGAAAAAGAGTATTACTTAAAAGTAAAACTTGAAATGGAACATACTTGAATTTGAGCATACTATTCTCTGGATGCACAAGAAGTTCTATTGGAATTGCTCCTGATAGCTTATTTCCTTCCAGGTTTCTTCAATAAATACATCACTAAAGTTACAATTTATACACGCATTCTTACGATGATCCTTTAAACAACTGAAGCATTAAAGTTAATTGAAAAATCAAGTTCATTTAGGTGAACTTAGCCTCATTAAAGCTTCACTACTCTAGAGAATTTACCGAAGTGAAGACAGTTGACTTACAAAACTCGCAAGAAGCGTAGCTGAGATAGGAAATCAGGCACAGCCCCAGTCAAACTGTTATTTGACAAATCCCTAAAATTTGAACAAAATGTTTTACTCAACTTTATGAACTAACTTCATTTTTGTGATAATTTATATATCTTGCTACTTGAATATCATAGATTGAAGGACTTACAAATATTCGATCGACTTTAGATTGGATATGGCAAGAGCTATAGTTCCAATTAAGCTGCTGGAAGTTAAGTTCCTAAAAACACGATTATGAAGGTTCGTTAATATCATTGAACATTAGACTATAAAAATGAAGTTAAAACTATACCTATATCTATAACTTACAAGTATATGATCCTTGGCGAATCAGATCCAACATAGCTGCAGTTTAGACCATCCCACAAAAAAGACACAGGAACACAAGGATCTCCCTGCCATTTTCTCTTGATCTCGTAAATTGACTTCACATTTAGGATAGCATCAACTGTTTTCATATACAAAACTTGGTCAGGAGAAAACATTAAACACGGTACTTTGAATACTAATAAGATTTTAAGAATAATGCACATAAATATTGATGTGCAGGGTCTTCAATTTATTCTCAAGTTGAAAATTTGAGAATAAAATCGGTGTATCTAACTACATTACATACCGTCTGTTTGATATGTTTCTGATTGTAAGAAGTCCTTTGTCGTGTATATCTCGATCGCATTAAAGAGTGGTGGAAGAGTTGATCTGCTAGTCTTATTAAACCAAAGTTCCAACATATTTACACTTATAATTGATACATAATACAGGTTCTGCAGGTACAAAGGGTTGACTGGATCATTATTTAAAAGCTTCCCATTTACAAAAATGTTGAACTCTCTAATTTGATTTGCCTCGAGTTTCTGGATTTCAGTGAAGTACAAATACACGTAATATCTGGAGGCATTATACTTGGGAAGGAAGTAAAACTCGATATTGTCACTGTCATTTTCTGGAATTGATGCTGTTCTCGTGACAGTTGAGGGTGGTAGTAGTAAGAAATTGAACGAAGGTGCTCTTTGGTCTAAGGTGAGTGAAGTATCTATCATTTTCCAGTCAGTTGAATTATAAGGTGTCCATATTCTGTCATAAATATCATCTGGATATCTTTGGAAAAGGAAATAGCGTTACACATAAATGATCATTATATTAACAATAGTAGTATAGAAAAAATCACGCATCGTTTTGAGATGACTCACCTGATTTTTGGACCACCCTGTGAGCCTACATCAAACCTTGCCAAAAGCTCCAAAGAGTTAGCAAGATAAGCATCACTGTTAAGAACTCTAACCTCTAAAACTGAAATAAAAGGTGTACCCTTTCCAATATTGAACAAACAAACATGAACATAATCTGAGGAAGCAGCATAAATTATTTCCTTAGTTACTACACTCGATGAATCCTCAAACACCACAGATTCCCACCGTTTGGCTCCATGGTAAACATCGAATTCAGGAAGAGAGTCTTTTCCATCATAATTACCATACACAAAACTGGCCCTGACTAAGTATTTCTTGCTACTTCCTTGTGAAACAAAAAGGGTGTAGCAGTTCCTGGTTCCTTCTGGGAAGCTTCTAACATTCCAGAACTGTCTTTCAAGGGAAGCCTTGTATTTTGACGATATACTGCGGCTTACACCAGTATCTGTGAAATTAACATCCCAAGTGTAATAGATGGAAGTAGTTTCATCTGTGTAGCTTGGTTCATCCACTAGTCCACAGTCAATACTAATGAATCCTGCAAAAGAGTAAAACAAATTTCTAAGAACACGAAGCATGATTATCAGTATCTCATGATACATGCGAGTCATATCTCGATTTCATACTAATGTTATGAGATGAGAGTGCCAAACCTGATTGGTTGTTCTGAGCATGAACGATGAAAGGAAAAGTCAAAGAAAGTAGAAACACTAAAAGAAGCAAGTGTCGTGCCATATGTGAACTTGAAAACTTGTTACACACTCAATCTGATACAAGATGTTATTATTGATTCAGCTTAACTATTCAATGATGCTTTTCATTTTAATCTTCATCTGAGTTCTGTTGTTAGTCAAATTCTTCTGCATGTTAAACTGAGGCCACTGGGCAATCTCCATGGTAAAGAAATCACATGGCTTATTATGATAATATAATATTTTTGTAAGAATCATTCTCATAAAGTTATAAATTGGTGAATGAGGTGTTTGTGACATTGTTTGGATCCATTTTGAGGTATAACGTAATTTAATCTAAAGATTGAAATAGCATATTGAGATTGACTTTCAAAATAAATAAATAAATAAATAAATAAATTTGATTTCATTTATATAGTTTGGATTGAATCAACTCGTTCAAATTTTGATGACGTATAACACAAGTATATATATGATAAAAATACTACAAAAGATTAATATTATGAAATAATTTCGAGTTTGAATTGATCAAGTTTTAGATTAGATTGAAGTTCTGATGAAGAATCGTATAGAGATCAATCTGCCATAAAATGTAGTATAAATGATGTTCGAAGTTAGTTTTTTTTCAAATAGTAAATAATAACATCTTCAATGTCATTTTATAAGGGAAATCTTCATTCCACCCTTATGTCTACTTCCACACAGCTAACAATTTTAATGTCCACTTATTCTTTAAAATATTGAACCGGATATGCATCTCCGTATGAATAAAATGTTAATTCGGATATGCATCTCCAAAATTAGCAATTTAGATATGCATCTCCAGAATTGTGTCGGGTAGATCAAAGCAAAAATAACTATGAAAAAATGAAATTCAAATAACTTAAATTAACTCCAAAATAAACATTACATAGGTAAATATTACATAAATTTAACATTACGTGTTATTAAAAACAGGTAATTGGGAATGTTGCAATATTTTTATAACATCATTGTCTGATCTTTGAATCATTGCATCCACTTCAAACAGGCCTTTTGTTGAGTATTGATAAAATGTATTCCACATTACCTTCAAATCATCATTCGTCTTCAGTTCGAGCACTTCCGTTGTCTATCGAGGGTGAACGGTACTCGAGCTTGACAACTCTTCAATTTTCTAGATATTTCTGGAGAGTATTCAGTTTAATTTTCAGATCGACGCAAAATATGTTCTCGCAGATTCAAAATTGTGGTGGGGGGGGTTGTTGTGCCACTAAAATACACAAAAGCAAGATGAGGATATGTAAACATTATGGTATGTGTAAAGAAAATGGATTAATGCAAGTAATAAGAGATGCAAAGAATGATTTTTACCTGCAATTCCAGCTTGTTTTGCTCCGTTTGAACTGATGAATTACAAGATACTTTGGGGATGAAACGATGATTGAGAATGATAAAGTTTTTTCAAAGTTTTTTTTCTTCAATGGAAGCTTACTTTGACATAAAGAAAAAGCTCATGCAAGATGATGTTTTATCAACCTTTCGACATTACAAGGAGATGCTTCTTCGAGAATGTCACTGAATCTTTTTCAAAACCAGTTGCATGAGTAATAGAATAACTTAAATGAGTGTGGAGATATTTGGGAGATGCATCTCTAAACACACTTAAATAAAATACAAAAATACATCTTCGGACTGTTTGAATAGAGGGTCTTGATGTAGTTTTGAGGGCATTCGAAGATGCATTTTTAAATGTTAGAAGAGGACAAAAATTGAATTTACAAAAGTGTGGTATATTGATATAAGGATGGAATGATGATTTCCCTTTTATAAAAACAAACTTAAGATGAGTTTTATATAACAAGTGGTCTCTATTGGATCATCTCACGTTTATACGTGTTGTTTCAATATTATTAAACAATCCATGCTTTTTTTTTCTTCAAATTAAATATTAATTAGTTAATTTTAATATATATATATATATATATATATATATATATACTAGTACTTAGACCCGTGCGAGGCACGGGTTAAATATTTTCTAAGTAAAAAATCTCATTTTAATTTACAAAATTTTACTTATAGTATTATTGTATAGATAAAATGTCATTGTTATTAATAATATAAAAAAATTATTTAACTAAATTTATTTGTAAATTATAAAATAATTTGGGCATTTATAATTTATTAATAATTTATTAAGTTCTAAAAAAAATTAACTTGTTAAATAACTGTATCAACAATTGACTTTTTTCCGTTTATAAAATATTTGTAACTTATTCCCGTTTATAAAAATAATTGTATCATTAGTTGACTTTTTTCCGTTTATAAAAATATTTATAACTTATTACCGTTTATAATAATAATTGTATCAACAGCAAACTTTTTCATGTTTATAAAAAATATTTGTAACTTATTCCCGTTTAAATGTCTCCCATAAAATTAAATATGAGTATTATCAATTAAATAATAATTAAAACTATATTATAAATCTTTTAATTACATAAAAGAGTTTAATAAATATGTATTGATACTGGAAAAGCTTGCAGGAGAAGGAAATCAAAAGATAAAAAAACATCAAATCTATTTGGAGGACAGCTGGTCGCGCAACGTTATTATAAAGTAATGATTAAAAAAAATAGATAAAAAATATACTATTAAAAATAATAAACAAAATATGTCAAATTCGTGCTTGTGATCTAAATATTAATTAATTTTATAGTGTAGAATTTTTTTATTAATTTTTAAAGAGAAATTGTATTAATTCAAAAAAACATGACCTTAAAAAATTAGATATATATGTAATGAAATATATATATATATATATATATATATATATATATATATATATATATATATATATATATATATATATATATATATATATATATATATATATATATATATATATATATATATATATATATATATATATATATATATATATATATATATATATATATATATATATATATATATATATATATATATATATATATATATATATATATATATATATATATATATATATATATATATATATATATAATCATGGTTCGTTCCATTGAAAGAAATATTTTGAATAATTGAATAATAATTTAAAATCATATTTTGTTTATACACCTATGCTAAATATTCGTTTTTAACTGATTAATCAATAAGAAACTACTTTTGAATAATTGACGAATAAAAAGTATTTATAATTTATTTAAGATTTATTAAAAGAAAGATTTATTTAAGATTTATAATTGACCAATAAAAAAATATCTTTGAATATATATTTGAAATTATAAAAATATTAATTAAAGATTCGTTATTTAACGTTAATAATAACGTCATATAAATAATCATTTCAAACTTGTAACTTGAAATATAGTAATAAAATATTTAGAGTATCATATTTTAAGGAAACTTTTAGAGAAATTAAAAACAAAAGTTGTAATATATAGAAGATAAAAAAAACTTCTTTGATTTTATTATTAATATTATTAAATTACAAACTTAAATTAAAACAATTATGTAATATAGTTGATTAAAATTATTTTAGTACTTTATTATTCATTTATATCAAATCATAAACTAAAATTATAAATAAATTTTAATTTCTCACATATTTAATCATGTATATATTATTTTAATTGTATAAATTTTAATTAATAATATTAAAGATTAAATATGTTTTTGGTCTTTATAAATATCTCATATTTTTTTATTTTTTTTATTTTTTTTGGAGCAAATAGGATATATATATTCCTAAAAATCAGTTGAAGCACACACTGACCCAAGGGTCTAAGTATCAAGGAGACAAAGCCTAAGTTACAAACTAAGGCTAACTAAATGTATCAACAAACACTTTGAATTTGCTGGTTTGATGCACCCTGCCTTTTATCCTCTCCAAAACATCCTGGACAAGTAACGGCTCCACATTAGGGGCATTAAACACTCTCCTATTTCTCTTGATCCAAACATAATAAACAACTTCTGCAAGACACATCTTGAGAATTTTAGCATAATTTCGCGTCCCATTAGTATGCTCGCTGATCCATTGTAACTCATTGTGCCATCCCTGCGGTGTATGGTTTAGATGCATCCAGCCTAACACATGTTGCCATAGGTTTTTGGTAGTAACACAAACAAAAAACAGATGTTCACAGGATTCCGGTTCTCCACAGAAAAGACATTTCCCATCAATTGTCATCCCAAATTTCTGGAGGCAATCCTTCGTATGTAGGCGGCTATGGCATGTCATCCATAGAATGAAAATCGCACGGGGACTTGCCAAATTCCCACGAATGAGATTTTTCCATGGAACCGGCTGCCGTATACCTCGCAGCTCAAGATACATCATACGTGTTTTGTAAATGCCCGTACCTGCAAAATTCTTCCAAGCATCAGTATTACACAAAATATCTCTATTATTTTTATTCCTTATTAAAAAAAATAACATATTTCAATACCTTTCTCGACTTCTGCACGCGACTTCAAGGCAGCAAGAAAGCCAAAGTTGAAACACCATGCACGTGACTTCTGCAGAAACCTTTCTCGAAAACACCAACAATAATCCAGGAAATATCAGTATAGACTCACAGAAAGCTCGACTGATACTCTATGTAATTAAGAGGAAAACTGTAATCTGATTCCTCAGCCAAAATCTCATCATTGATGCAATTTAAGGAATTTAACAATTAGAAAACCAAGCCTTGTATATATTGATCAAAAGACCAAGGTGACTCTAAAGTCTCTGTATTGTTAACATTATGTAGAATCATAAATAAATGAAAGGATCAAGGTGATAATAGAAAGTAGAAACTCGCACACGCAACCACGAAATAAAAAGAAAAATAAAAGCTATGTCGGTAAATAGAAAGAAACACAAACCTCATTAATTCTGCGATCTTGAATACTGTCCACAATATTATTGGTGTCATGTCCACCTCGTGAAGTACCAAGGACAGTTCCTTCGCACTTATGTATACCATTAACACTCAACGGAGTTGATGCGACTGTATTGCATCATAGTTTCATCATCAATAGTATAATTTAGTTTCGTAAGTGAAACCACAACAACACTCATTCTTGGACATCCTTTCGGATCTCAATTTGTGCAATCCTTTGCAAGTTGTGCCATCTGCTAGTGGAAAAATAGGTAAAGCTTAAATGATGCTGAAATTAGAAACAAAAAATTGTTTATGATTCATAATAATACCTTGTAAATTGAGTAGCCATCTCCTTTAATCCATTAGATTTCTTAGACCTTCTATAGAATTTCCCTCTTAATCAAAACTTCCTCAAACTGACATACATATCATCCTAAAAATAGCTTTATCTATAAATAAGGTTATTAATTGAGAAATAAAAATCAACTACCAAATTAATAATAATAATCTATCAATAATCAATAATAACAATCAGAATATTAACCATTCAAGATCTAGTGCTCCAAATGCTTCACACTTCACTTTAGTATTAACATAATCACTCATAGCGATATTACGATCTTCAAATGCAACACCTGCAATAAGAAAAGTTTCATAACACACATGATACTAAACACATTATTGAAGGATAGAAAAACACTTAGAAAGGGGGGGGGGGTTTGAATAAGTGTAGTCTTAAAAACTTGAACGATAAAAATAAATTGCACAGTTATTTTTATCCTGGTTCGTTGTTAACTAAACTACTCGAGTCCACCCCCGCGGAGTGATTTACCTCACCTGAGGATTTAATCCACTAATCGTAACAGATTACAATGGTTTTCCACTTAGCCCACGACTAAGTCTTCTAGAGTATCCTGATCACAACCTGATCACTCTAGGAACAAATGCTTAGACACAAGCTAAGACTTTCTTAGAGTATCCTGACCACCACGTGATCACTCTAAATACAACTGCTTAGACACAAGCTAAGACTTCCTAGAGTATTTTGATCAACACTTGATCACTCTAGTTACTTACAAATTAATGTAATCAATTCTAAGAGTATTACAAATGCTTCTGAAAAGCTATAATCACAACAGTGATATTTCTCTTAAAGTTTAAGCTTAATCTCACTAATATATTACAACAGCAATGTAGTGAGCTTTGATGAAGATGAAGTTTCTGAGTTTTTAATTGAACAGCGTTTCAGCAAGTTAATATTCACAGAATTTGGTTCAGAGTTGTTGTACTTGCTTCTCATCAGAACTTCATATTTATAGGCGCTTGAGAAGATGACCGTTGGGTGCATTTAATGCTTTGCGTATTCCGTACAGCATTGCATTTAATGTTTCACGCTTTTGTCAACTACCTCGAGCCTTGTTCACGCTGTGTCTACTAACGTTGCCTTTAATAGCTTCCAACGTTCCTTTTGTCAGTCAGCGTAGCCTGCCACTTGTACTTTCTTCTGATCTGATGTTTGAGAATACAACGTTTGAAAATCATCAGAGTCAAACAGCTTGGTGCAAAGCATCTTCTTGTCTTCTGACCTTGAAGTGCTTCTGAGTGTGATACCATCAGAACTTCAGTGCTACTGCTTCTGATCTCAAGTTCTTCTGATGCTTCCATAGACCCATGTTCTGATTCTGCCTTGACCATCTTCTGATGTCTTGCCAGACCATGTTCTGATGTTGCATGCTGAACCTTCTGAGACAAAGCTTCTGAGCGCTGATTTGTGCATACTCTTTATATATTTCCTGAAATGGAAATTGCAATGTATTAGAGTACCACATTATCTCACACAAAATTCATATCCTTGTTATCATCAAAACTAAGAATATTGATCAGAACAAATCTTGTTCTAACAATCTCCCCCTTTTTGATGATGACAAAAACATATATAAATGATATGAATTTGCGATCAGAAAGAGCAGACGGCTAAAGACAAATTACACAGCTATAGCATAAGCATGTGAATATGTCTCCCCCTGAGATTAACAATCTCCCCCTGAGATGAATAATCTCCCTCTGAAATAAATACTCGAAGAACTTTAATAATAAAAGACTTCCCTGATTATTTCGGTAGAGACGATCACATAAGCTTCTGTCTTCTGATAATTCATAGCTTCTGACTTCTGCTTCCATTGGACAGCTTCAGAACTTGAATTTCTTTAGATCCCTAGAACACTCACAGCTTCTGATTCCTGCTTCCATTTAGGACAGCTTCAGAACTTGAATTTCTTTGATCTTCAGAACATTCACAGCTTCTGATTCCTGCTTCCATTTAGGACAGCTTCAGAACTTGAAGTTCTTTGATCTTCAGAACATTCACAGCTTCTGATTCATGCTTCCATTTAGGACAGCTTCAGAACTTGAGTTTTCTGGATCTTTAGAACATTCACAGCTTCTGATTTCTGCTTCCCTCGGATAGCTTCAGAGCTTTGAATTTCTTCTTACATCACTTCATGCTAGATTGTATCAGAACATTGTTGAATGTACCAGAGCATCATCAGAGCATCTCTACATCCTGAAATGTTACAGAACAAAACTAAACGACAAAAGTCAGCATGAATGAGTTAGAACATAAAATGTGTATCAGAACACAAAATATGTATCAGAGCCATATAAGCCATATAGAATATATCAGATCCAATAGACAATGTATCAGAGCAAATAGACAATGATTTGGATCATATTCTATTATCAGAATTTCTGATCATTCTTCCTTCTTGCTTCTGATTCTGAAGCTTCCTAGCACTCAGCTTGCTTCAAGAATCCAAGAGCTGTTTCTGATCATTCTTCCTTCTTGCTTCTGATTCTGAAGCTTCCTAGCACTCAGCTTGCTTCAAGAATCCAAGAGCTTGATTCATTTTGTTGCTTCTTATGTTGATCTTGAATCTTTGATTCCTGCAACAACACAACTTAAAAACATAGAACTTTGTAAGTTCTGTTAGTAAATGTGGAGCCTTTTTACTCGGTAATTGATAATATTAATCAGATCATTTATCATATATTTTCTCCCCCTTTTTGTCATATCATCAAAAAACAGAAAAGATTCAGATACAAACAAAAAGAAACACATGGAGGAAAAAGGATGATTTCATTGAAGTTCAAACAACAGGTACAGAAGTACACGAAGAGAAGGAAGACAAGATGCACAAAAACAGATGCAGCAAAAGCAAAAAAGCAAAAAACAACATAGACTCAATCTAAGACGGCCCTAGCCTTGACAGGATCTTAGCCAGCATCTCTTGAACCACATTGTTGTATCCATCTTGCCTCTCCATGAAAGCTCTAAACTCAGCATTGACTGAGCTTTGCTCATCCTGTTTCTTCTGAATATCTTCCAGAGTCCTTGCAAGACGAGAAGATTCATCAGAAGAAGCTTCACTGCTTCTAACCACAGGAATAGCATTGTGATCTGTAGCTTCCATAGATAGATCATTTGCAGGGATTTCCTCAACAGGAACTGATTCAGCAACATGATCTTCTACATCTGCTTCTTGCATAGAAGCATCTCCATATTCTGCAGCAGGAATTTCCGAATCTCCATTCTCAAGTGCCTAAAGAATGGCAGCAAGATTCCTGGGAGCAGAAGGACCTTCAACTTCTGGTGGGTCAACAACTTCTGGAATGACCAAGCTTGGGTCTTTCTCAGAAGGGTTTTCCCTCAGAAAGTCAAAGAGGGTCTTGAAATCTCCAAGAAGAACAGGATAATCAGGAATCCAGATAACAATATCCCTGCATGGATTAGCTTCTAATGCAGCAGCCAGCCTTGCTTGTTCCAATTCATCCAAAAAGGGCTTCTCTTCCAAAAGATGTCTTCCTCTGAGACGAACAAACCAGAAGTCTTCATAGCTTCTCAGAATTCCACGAGGCCGTGGGGCAGCTTCTATACAGGCTTCCTGAAGTTCTAAAAACAGAGCATCTGATTCTCTGCGTAAGATCCTCCAGTGACAAAATGAAGAGGGAAACGTTCGAGGAATATAAAAAAGAAAAGAAGGACAATAAAAGAAATGATGAATGGCATTTAATGTAACATGACGAGAGGAGAGATAATAATGACAAAAGACGAGATTTACACAGTTACCTAAGTAGACGCCCCCTCAACTGCACGCACGCTTGTCCAGAAATAGTGAACACGTGTTTACCATCTGGATAGCCAGTTACAGCTGTTTTGCTTTTAAAGAGATTCTGAATCAACTTAGACAATGAAACGTTAGTAATAACTGAATCACAATTTCTAATTGATTTCAATCAGAACTTCTTATAAAAAAATCCAATTTCATTTCAGAAGATACTCATACATAAGATCTTCTCATCTTCTCATTCTGGGCATAAATCCATACTGATATTCTTCAGAATGAACTTAAACCTATCTTCAGCAAGGGGTTTTGTAAAGATATCAGCCCATTGATGGTCTGTATCCACAAAGTTTAAAGATATAACACCCTTCTGAACATAGTCCCTTATGAAATGATGTTTAATCTCAATATGTTTAGCTTTTGAATGTAAAATAGGATTCTTAGATAAACATATAGCAGAAGTATTATCACAGAAAATAGGAATGTTACTCTCATATATCTGATAATCTTCCAGCTGACTTCTCATCCAAAGCATTTGTGTGCTACAACCAGCAGCAGCAACATATTCTGCTTCTGTTGTTGAGAGGGCAATAGTAGCTTGCTTCTTGCTGTACCATGAGATCAGATGACTTCCAAGAAATTGACAACTTCCAGAAGTGCTCTTTCTTTCTATTCTATCTCCAACATAGTCAGCATCACAGAATCCTACTAAGTTGTAGTCTTTAGATCTTCTGTAAACTCTGTACAACTTCTGATCTACCTTCTTACTTACCTCATCCTTACCCAGTACACATGTTGGATGCATACGAGTTTTGGCTTCTTTGCTTTCAGAAAGATTAAACTTCTTCAGAAGTTCTTTCACATACTTCGTTTGATGAACATAGGTTCCATCGGAAGTTTGGTTGATTTGAATCCCAAGGAAATACTTGAGTTCCCCCATCATGCTCATTTCAAATTCAGCCTGCATAGACTCAGCAAACTCCTTTCCAAGTGTAGCATTAGATGTTCCAAAGATAATATCATCAACATATATTTGACAAATTAAAATATCCCTTTTAAATGTTTTACAAAAGAGAGTAGTGTCCACTTTTCCTCTAGTGAAATCATTTTCCAGAAGGAAAGAACTCAAACGTTCATACCAAGCTCTGGGAGCTTGTTTCAATCCGTATAATGATTTCTTTAATTTGAAAACATGATTTGGAGACATGGAGTCTTCAAAACCAGGAGGTTGGGGAACATAAACTTCTTCATCTATATAACCATTTAAGAAGGCACTCTTGACATCCATCTGATAAAGAGTGATGTTGTGTTGAGTGGCAAAAGAAATTAATAGACGAATAGATTCTAACCTGGCCACTGGTGCAAAGGTTTCTGTATAATCAATCCCTTCTTGCTGACTATAACCCTGAGCAACCAGTCTGGCTTTGTTTCTTACCACTTCACCTTTCTCACTTAGCTTGTTTCTGAAAACCCATTTAGTACCGATGATGTTAAATCCTTTTGGTCTAGGAACCAAGTCCCATACATCATTCCTTGTAAACTGATTTAGTTCTTCTTACATGGCAATTATCCAGTCTGGATCTTCTAGAGCTTGATCAACAGAAGTTGTCTCGATCAAAGAAACAAGACCTAATTGACATTCTGCATTGTTCTTAAGGAATGCCCTTGTTCTGATGGGATCATCTTTCTTTCCAAGGATCACATCTTCTGAATGAGCTGAGGCAAGTCTAGGTGATCTTCTGATAGTTGGTTCTTCAGAAATCCTAAGATTCTCTAAAGATGCAGCAACTTGATCTTCTGATCCATTGCTTCTGAGACTGCCAGCTTCTGCAGCTTTGCTTCTTGATTCTTCAACTTCTGATATATCAATATAAAAATCTGCAAAATTCTCAAACTGCTTTGGTTTTTCAAGACCAAGCTTATCATCAAACCTGATATTGATTGATTCTTCTACAATCAATGTTTCAGTATTGTATACTCTGTAGCCTTTAGAGCGTTCAGAATATCCAAGAAGGAAACATTTTTGTGCTTTGGAATCAAACTTACCAAGATGATCTTTAGTATTCAGAATAAAACATACACATCCAAAAGGATGGAAATATGAAACGTTGGGCTTTCTGTTCTTCCACAATTCATAAGGAGTCTTATTTAGAATAGCTCTGATAGAGATTCTATTCTGAATATAGCATGCAGTGTTAATTGCTTCTGCCCAAAAATGCTTAGCCATATTGGTTTCATTGATCATGGTTCTGGCCATTTCTTGTAGAGTCCTATTCTTTCGCTCTACAACTCCATTTTGCTGTGGAGTTCTGGGGCAAGAGAAATCATGGGCAATACCATTTTCTTTGAAGAACTCCTCAAAGAATCTGTTCTCAAATTCGCCACCATGATCACTTCTGACCTTTATGATTTTACACTCTTTCTCAGATTGAATCTGAGTGCAGAATTCAAAGAACACTGAATGAGACTCATCCTTGTGTTTCAAGAACTTTATCCACGTCCAGCGGCTATAATCATCAACGATGACTAATCCATATTTCTTCCCTCTGACAGATGCTGTTTTGACTGGGCCAAACAGATCAATGTGTAAGAGTTCTAACGGCCTTGAGGAAGAAACAACATTCTTAGACTTGAATGCAGGTCTGGAGAACTTTCCCTTCTGACATGCTTCACAAAGAGCATCTGATTTGAATTTCAGATTGGGGAGTCCTCTGACCAGATTTAGTTTGTTAATCTGAGAAATCTTTCTCAAACTAGCATGTCCTAATCTTCTGTGCCAGACCCATTGCTCTTCAGAAACAGACATAAGACAAGTCACCTTCTGATTCTTAAGATCCTGAAGATCTGTCTTATAAATGTTGTTCTTTCTCTTGCCTGTAAATAGGATTGAGCCATCCTTCTGACTTACAGCCTTGCAAGACTTTTGATTAAAGATTATGTCATAACCATTGTCACTCAATTGACTTATGGACAATAAGTTATGAGCTAATCCATCTACTAGAAGAACATTAGAAATAGAAGGAGAGTTACCAGACTTTATAGATCCTGAGCCAATAATTTTGCCCTTCTGATCTCCTCCGAATTTCACTTCTCCAGCAGATTTAAGCACCAGGTCTTGGAACATAGACCTTCTTCCTGTCATGTGTCGCGAGCATCCAGAGTCCAGGTACCATGACATGTTGTGCTTTTCCTTCTTTGCAGCCAAGGATATCTGCAATAGGAATAATCTTTTCCTTAGGTACCCACATCCTCTTGGGTCCTTTCTTGTTAGTTCTCCTCAAGTTCTGATTGAACTTGGGTTTAGCAAAATATTTAGCAGGAGGAACAGTATGATACTTCTTATTCTGAGTTCCATGATATTTCTTAGGTTGTGTCACATGCTTCTTGGTGTGTGTTGTGTGAAAACTTTGTGCATGTGATGTGTGCTTAATATCATGGGAGTGGCCAAATTTAAATTGGTTATACAGAGGCTTGTATGATATTTTCATATCATCCACAGATTCAAGCTTGTATGGGATTTCACCCTCATAACCAATGCCAACTCTCTTGTTCCCAGACACAGCATATATCATAGAAGCTAGCTGACTTCTGCCAATACTTCTAGATAAGAACTTCCTGAAACTTAAATCATATTCTTTCAGAATATGATTCAGACTGGGAGTAGATTTTTCTGAATCAGAAGGAGATCCAACATTATTGGATAATTTTAAAACTTTTTCTTTTAATTCAGAATTTTCCAACTCAAGCTTCTTAGTTTCAAATTCAAATTGCTTTTTTCAGCTTTTTGTATTTGATACTAAGATGAGCTTTTAATTCAAGAAGCTCTGTTAGACTGGAAACTAACTCTTCTCTAGATAGTTCAGAAAATACCTCTTCAGAATCTGATTCTGATGTAGATTCTGATCCATCATCTTCTGTCGCCATCAGCGCAAAGTTTGCCTGCTCTTCTTCAGAGTCTGATCCTGATTCTGATTCAGAATCATCCCATGTTGCCATAAGACCTTTCTTCTTATGAAACTTCTTCTTGGGATTCTCCTTCTGAAGTTTCGGACACTCATTCTTGTAATGTCCAGGCTCATTGCACTCATAGCAGACAACCTTCTTCTTGTCAGATCTTCTGTCACCAGAAGATTCTCCTCGTTCAAATTTCTTTGAACTTCTGAAGCCTCTGAACTTCCTTTGCTTGCTCTTCCAGAGTTGGTTTACCCTTCTGGAGATCATGGACAGTTCATCTTCTTCTTCAGATTCTGATTCTTCAGGATCTTCTTCTCTAGCCTGAAAAGCGTTAGTGCATTTTTTAACATTAGATTTTAAAGCAATAGACTTACCTTTCTTCTGAGGTTCATTAGCGTCAAGTTCAATCTCATGGCTCCTCAGGGCACTGATCAGCTCTTCCAAAGAAACTTCATTCAGATTCTTCGCAATCTTGAATGCAGTCACCATTGGGCCCCATCTTCTGGGAAAACTTCTGATGATCTTCTTTACATGATCAGCCTTGGTGTAGCCTTTGTCGAGAACTCTCAATCCAGCAGTCAGAGTTTGAAATCTTGAAAACATCTTTTCAATGTCTTCATCATCCTCCATCTTGAAGGCTTCATACTTCTGGATTAGTGCAAGAGCTTTGGTCTCCTTGACTTGAGCATTTCCTTCATGAGTCATCTTCAAGGACTCATATATGTCATGGGCCGTTTCCCTGTTAGATATCTTCTCATACTCAGCATGAGAGATAGCATTCAGCAAAACAGTCATGCATTTGTGATGATTCTTGAAATCTTTCTTTTGATCATCATTCATTTCGCTTCTCGTGAGCCTTACACCAGTAGCTTTAACAGGATGTTTGTAACCATCCAACAGAAGATCCCATAGATCAGCATCCAGACCACGAAAGTAACTTTCTAATTTATCTTTCCAATACTCAAAGTTTTCACCATCGAATATTGGTGGTCTGGTGTAACCATTGTTACCATTACCATTGTAGTATTGCTCAGCTGAGCCAGATGTAGATGTTTGAGTTTCACCAGCCATCTTTTACTGAAGCGTTTTTCTCTTCCTGAATCTTTTCTAAACACGGTTAAGTGCTTGCACCTTAGAACCGGCGCTCTGATGCCAATTGAAGGATAGAAAAACACTTAGAAAGGGGGGGGGGTTTGAATAAGTGTAGTCTTAAAAACTTGAACGATAAAAATAAATTGCACAGTTATTTTTATCCTGGTTCGTTGTTAACTAAACTACTCCAGTCCACCCCCACGGAGTGATTTACCTCACCTAAGGATTTAATCCACTAATCATAACAGATTACAATGGTTTTCCACTTAGCCCACGACTAAGTCTTCTAGAGTATCCTGATCACAACCTGATCACTCTAGGAACAAATGCTTAGACACAAGCTAAGACTTTCTTAGAGTATCCTGACCATCACGTGATCACTCTAAATACAACTGCTTAGACACAAGCTAAGACTTCCTAGAGTATTCTGATCAACACTTGATCACTCTAGTTACTTACAAATTAATGTAATCAATTCTAAGAGTATTACAAATGCTTCTAAAAAGCTATAATCACAACTGTGATATTTCTCTTAAAGTTTAAGCTTAATCTCACTAATATATTACAACAGCAATGTAGTGAGCTTTGATGAAGATGAAGTTTCTGAGCTTTTAATTGAACAGCGTTTCAGCAAGTTAATATTCACAAAATTTGGTTCAGAGTTGTTGTACTTGCTTCTCATCAGAACTTCATATTTATAGGCGCTTAAGAAGATGACCGTTGGGTGCATTTAATGCTTTGCGTATTCCGTACAACATTGCATTTAATGTTTCACGCTTTTGTCAACTACCTCGAGCCTTGTTCACGCTGTGTCTACTGACGTTGCCTTTAATAGCTTCCAACGTTCCTTTTGTCAGTCAGCGTAGCCTGCCACTTGTACTTTCTTCTGATCTGATGTTTGAGAATACAACGTTTGAAAATCATCAGAGTCAAACAGCTTGGTGCAAAGCATCTTCTTGTCTTCTGACCTTGAAGTGCTTCTGAGCGTGATACCATCAGAACATCAGTGCTACTGCTTCTGATCTCAAGTTCTTCTGATGCTTCCATAGACCCATGCTCTGATTCTGCCTTGACCATCTTCTGATGTCTTGCCAGACCATGTTCTGATGTTGCATGCTGAACCTTCTGAGACAAAGCTTCTGAGCGCTGATTTGTGCATACTCTTTATATATTTCCTGAAATGGAAATTGCAATGTATTAGAGTACCACATTATCTCACACAAAATTCATATCCTTGTTATCATCAAAACTAAGAATATTGATCAGAACAAATCTTGTTCTAACAATTATAAACTCTCTTTAGTATATATTTAGAACAAAAAATCATGTTATATTTGATTCTATGATTGCAGTTCACCATAAAGATCAAGAAAGACAAATCACAAATCTCAAATTAGTAGTCATACTTCAATGTTCCAGCTATAATTCAGTATATACATAAAATAGATCCAAACAAAATGGTAAAACTATTTATTACATGACAACAGCTAGTGTGGAACCAGCAGCTGAACTCCCCTGATATCGATGACAACATTTACGACATTTTATTGAAGCAACATACCAGCATCGTTTTTATCATAAACAACAAAAAAGAGGTTCAACAACGAAAAAATAGCCGACAAAAAAGAGGTTCATTCAAGATGTCTTCTTCCACATGAACATGAAATAAAATAGCCACAAAATCTGACATTTACTTTTAATATAATTCTAACAATTTGATTTCAACAATAAGACCCGTCAAAGGTGACTTCAGTGCTTCAACGTCGGCTACTGGGACTTTGTAAATCTTAAAGGAAAAGCATCAGCAATATATCAAGATAAACTAACCACAAACATCCTAAGAAATATCAAGCCAGGGCTTTCAAGAGAAAACACAAAGTATCTATATAGATGCGATATTACCTCTCCACCAAAAAATAGAAGTGTCATATCGAAAGGATCCAAATATTTCTTCCCTTTGCACTATCCAACAAAAATGAAAAGGAAAATTAAAAATTCAGCAGCAACAACAATGATAGAAAAAATAAAACAGAGTAACTAACAAAGGGGTTGGAAAAACGAAAGAAAAGCGAAAAGGTTACAGAAATAAAATTGAAAAAATTAAGGTTAATGTGTTTAGTGTTTAGATAGATAACAACACTAATAGAGTGGGAAAATTGTAAATATAACATAGATGAACGATTGAAAAGCAGTGTGAACTGGGAGAAATTTTTTGTCATCTTTATATAATTGAAATCAGCAGAAATCAACAAAAGGAATTGTTCATATTTATAGACTGACACAAAAATAAGAAAGAAACAATATTGATTAAGCACAATTTAGGAATTTGGAGATAAATAATTACCATTAAAGGGATTGAATCGTGAAACCCGTAGAAGCAGAAGCGTCGAAGAACATTGGGCGGAATGAATGGACCGTTGAAAGGATTGAAAAAGATACATTGAATAAGGGGAAGAAATTGATGAAGAAAAATAGGGTTTGTCGTAGGCGACCAATATTTTGAGAAAAGCTAATGGGTATTCTATGGTCATAAACCAATTAAAAGAAAAATTGAAAAATAATGTGTTATCCAAGAGTATAGAGAATCAATAATAATTTAAAAATAAAATTGAATTATTTAATGAATAAATTAACAATAATAAATTGGGAAAAGCTAATGGGTAATTATGTGGTCATAAACCAATTAAAAGTGAAATTGAAAAATTACGTGTTATCCAAGAACATAGGGAATGAATAATAATTTGAAAAATAAAATAAAATTATTTAATTAATAAATTAACAATAATAGTAACATTTCTTTAAGTAGAAATAATTAAAATAGTAAGAGGTCTAGAAATGCGCCACTTGTCAAATTTGCCAATAAACTCATTTTGCTTTATTATTATGTATGATATATATATATATATATATATATATATATATATATATATATATATATATATATATATATATATATATATATATATATATATATATATATATATATATATATATATATATATATATATATATATATATATATATATATATATATAACTTAATCCTGGAGTAAATATATCCCTCCTCTATTAGGAATGATCAAATTACACCCGAAGAGTTACACCACAAGTTACACTCGCTCAATAACTTCATTTCAGATATTTTTTTTATAAAAAAAATCAATCGTTAGATGATATCATATAGATCACACATATAAAGTTTGAGATTAATCTATAATGATTTCATATACCATCAAGATATTAAAAGATTAACGTCAAAATGAACATTAGTATAATGTAAATTTTGATGTAACTCAACGACATAGTAAACCATTATAGATTAATTTTAAATTTTATAGGTATGATCTATATGATAGTATGTTTCAATCCAACGATTGATTTTTTTAAAAAAATATTCGAAATTAAGTTATTGAGCGAGTGTAACTTAGGCAAAAATCCAAGATTGAGTGGTTAAGATTAGGAGATGACAACAATGCATATTTTCATGCATCACTCAAAGCCAAAAGAAAACATAACTATATCAGTAACATGATGACTGAAACAGGTACTATGATTTCTGAACAGAAAGAGATAGGAGAGGAAATCCTGCAATTTTACATTAACATGGTTGGTACTGCAGATACTGATATGATGAACATAGATGTTGAGGCTATGATGTTTGGCAAGCAAGTCACAATTGACCAGAGTGAGTTCCTAACTGGTCCTATTAGTGAAGAGGAGATTGTGAAGAGTTTGAAGGGCATAAGTGATATATCATCACCTGGTATAGATGACTTTGGTTTCAAATTTTTTAAAGCAACATGGGATACCACCAAATATGATGTCATAAAAGCTGTCAACGAATTTTTTATAAGGAGAAACTCTATAGAGCTATAAATTGTACTCTTGTCACCTTGATACCTAAAACCAACAATGCTAAAATTGTCAAAGAATTCAGGCCTATTTCTGGCTATATTGTCATTTACAAAATCATATCTAGAATTCTCACTGCCAGACTGGGGGAATATTTAGTAGCTTCAAACACAAGAGCCAGGCTGCCTTCATACCAGGTCAACACATCCATGACCACATATTAATAGCCTATGAGCTTATTAAAGGGTATGGAATTAAGAGTGGAGTTCCTAGATGCATGACGCAAATGGACCTTCAAAAAGCCTACGACAGAGTGGATTGGAATGCTTTAGAAGTTATTCTCAAGGAACTAAGTATCCCACACATATTTATAAAATGGATCATGCTAACTGTTAGAACCGTGTCTCACAGATATTTGGTAAATGAGGAACCAACCAAGTTGTTGATAGCTAAAAGGGGGCTGAGGAAGGGTGACCCCATCTCCTCTCTTCTCTTTGTCCTTGTAATAAAGTATATGCATAGGGTCTTGAACAAACTGGAAAAAAAAGACTAATTACAATTTCCATTCAAGATGTGAGAAACTGCACATAATAAATCAGAGCTTTGCAGATGATTTATTGTTCTTCTCAAGAGGTGACACTCAATATGTGCAAATGGTTATGAAAGCCTTCAACAATTTCTCCAAATCAACAGGCTGAAGGTCAATCCAGCTATGTGTATGGTATATTTTGGTAATGTTGACCAACAAACCAAAAATGCAATTCAAGACATAACTGAATTCAAGGAAGGTCCTCTGCCTTTCAGATACCTTGGCATCCCATTAACCAGCAGAAAATTGTCTATTGGGCATTGCTTGATTCTGGTGGAAAAAATAATCTCAAGGATAAAACATTGGAGCTCCCGTCTACTAAGATTTGCAGGAAGGAAACAACTTATTAACAATGTACTTTTTGCAATTGTAGGGTATTGGATGCAGTGCATACTACTGCCAAAGATTGTTGTCATAAAGGTTGAAGCCATCTGGCGCACATTTATATGGACTGGCTGTAAGCAAATATCTAGGAAAGCTCTGATAGCTTGGTATAAGGTTTGTACCCCCAAGAATAATGGATGTCTGAATATTATAGCTATGGAAGACTGGAACAAAGCTTGTATTTTGAAACTGTTATGGAATTTAAACAACAAGACAGATAGCCTATGGATCTAGTAGATCTATAACTATTATGTGAAAAAGCTAGACATAATGATAATGACTCCTAGATCAAACTGTTCTTGGATTATAAAGGCTATATTAAAATATAGAGATGAAGTCAGGCAACTGCAAGTGTGGAATAAAATAATGACAATAGGAAAATACTCCACCAGAGGGATATACAAGAGTTTGTGGGCAACCCAAAGTGAAGCTCCTTGGTACAACCTGTTCAGAGGTAACTTTGCCCGGCCTCGTGATTTGTTTATTCTTTGGTTGGAATGTCATAAATGCCTTGAAACTAAAGATAGGTTACATTGTTTTGGAATGATAGACAATAGAAACTGTAGCTTTTGTAATGAGCTAGAAACGATACACCACTTGTTCTTCAAATGCTCAGGCACGAAGCATATTTGGACTGATGTCCTGAAATGGATCTAGATTGATCACACACCCCATGGATGGGATGATGAAATGCAATGGCTAATTACCATGTGAAAAAAGAAAGTAAAAAAGGTAGAGATTATCATGGGGGCCATAGCTGAAACTATATATGAAACTTGGTGCTTACGGAATGCTAGATGTTTTGGTAGAAGCATTAACATTCAAGATATTGGACTCAAAATCATGGACAACATTGTCTTTCAGGATTGGAATAAGGCCAAGCTTAGAACTTACATAGGAAATTTGATGATGCCATAGGATTATGTTAATGTCTTTTTTGTATCTTTAGTAATTGGTAAGCTGGATCTTCAGATCGCTCTGTGTGTAATGTTTTTGGTCAATGAATAAAGTATTATTATTCTCCAAAAAAAAAATCAATCATCTTTCACCAATTTTCTTCTTACTCTTCAATTCTTGTTCCCCATTTTTCAATCGGGCTCCAACTATAATCTCAAACTCCTCCGCTCCGATATCGTCTCCGGCCTCACCATTGCAAGCCTCTCCATTCCCCATGTAACGGTTGCATGTCACGGTGTCTGATAACACACCAAACACCAAGATATATGATGTATTAATTTGTTTTTATTATTAACATTGTCGTGTTTGATTTCAGAGTATGAAACCATGTGTCTATTATGGGCCAGTTTGTTTCAACTTTAAAAAAATGAATTTTTTCTTTGTATTTTCGAAAATGGATTTTATAAAACTGTTTCTTAAAATTTTACAATTTTTTATATTCATTTTTATGGATTTTTTTATATTCATTTTTGAAAATGGATTTTATAAAACCGTTTCTTAAAATATTACAAGTTTTTTTACATTCATTTTTTAATGAAATGATTATGATGAAAAAAATTGAATATGATTTCAGATTAAGTTTTGTGCCTCCATTGATATATGCTTTGCTTGGAAGTTCAAGACATGTTGGTGTTGGACGAGTTTCAATTGCATCATTGGTTATGGGATCAATGTTGAGTGCAAGATTGTTAAAATCGTGATTTAAAACTTAAACTCTATAGATTTCACGTTTCTAGGTCAGCATTTCTTGTTAAATCGCAGGTAAAAACCTTTTAATGTGAAATCATATTATGAGACGATTTTAATGATTTAAATCACTCTGAAATATGTGAAACTGTTTAAAATCGTCTGATTTTACTCTTTAATCTAATTTTACCTTTTTTTGTTAAAATTTTAAAAAGCATATTTTATATTTTGCCCCATTAAAACTTCTTTCACGCTTTTTAATTTTATTCATATTCATATATTGGTTATATTAATGAAGAACTTTTACCATCTAGAGATGAATTTAATCAAGTTAAACATGAATATACTAATGAAGATGATGTTATAAAAGAATTGAACATTTGGTTAAGTTGAAGATGAAGATGAAAACACTTATTTTTTTGAACTTGAAAAACATATGAAATTCTTGTTTTTTGGATAATCTTTTGGATGTTACTTTTTATAATTTGGTGGATAATTTATGTAGTTTGATACAAGTTTAAAAATATTATACTTCATTATGACAATATACTATATTTTTGCTTTATAATTAATTTACAATTTTTAATTATTGATGCATTTACAATATTACACACACGTACGTGCGTGTGCCCGCTTGCGTGTATTTTGTGTGTATGTGTGTCGCGTATATACATTTAAATATTATTTTAACATGAGTGTGGGTGCGTGTACATGCGCGCACGCGTGTTTGTCTGTGTGTGTCGTGTATATAAATTTAATATTCTTTTAACATATGATAAATTCTATAATTTTATATTTCGATATTACGTTTCGATTTTACCCAAGTAAAACGAATCAAGGTAAATTTCGATTCTGACAACCTTAGGTGAGTGAAAGTGTTTCAATTGGCAGAATTACTGCAACTTTTGTTGGTCAATTTGGCTTTCACTGCAACTTTTGTTGTTGGTTTATTCCAAGCTTCCCTAGGCATATTAAGGTTCAATTTTGGTCAATTTGAGAATATTTTTATATTATTTTAATGTGTTTTTTTTCCTTAAAAATTGAATGAATGTTTGATTTTGACTAGGGGTGGCAAACGGGCATGCCCGCCCCGTTTAGGCCCGCCCCGCAAAAGCCCGTGAAAAAACGGTGTGGGGCGGACATATTAGAGAGTGCGGGTCTAAAACCTTGCCCCGACCCGCAAAAAAGTGAAGGCGGGCCGGGGAAAGCCCGCGGGTATTGAACCTTTTAGGCCTAAGAATAGTAAAATTGTGTGAAAAAGCTCATGTCGGCAAAAGCCCGCAAAAAAACGGGGCGGGGCGGGGCAGGCACACTAAAGAGAGCGGGCCTAAAATCTCCCCCCGCCCCGCGAAAAAGTGCGGGTAAAACGGGCTTTCTCCGCGGGCCGGGTCCGTTTTGCCACCCCTAATTTTGACTATGTTAAGGTTGGGTTTTGTAATTGTCATTCTATCAAAGCCAACATTGGTTGGTTTCATGGATGGTGCTGCCATCATTGTTTCATTACATCAATTGAAAGGGTTACTTGGAATTGTGCACTTTACTAACAAGATGCAAATTATTCCTGATTTGCTCTCTGTTTACAATCAAAAGAATGAGGTACATACTAAATACTCTTATAATAAGCAAATATTATTATCATTCATTAATTTAAGAGTTAAATATACAAAACACCTTTATAATATAGGCAAAAATTGGCTTTTCCTTTGTAAAATTTTATTTTTTTAACACTTCCTTGAAATATAAAAATACTATGTCTTTTGCTCCATAAATATAAAGTTTACCCCTGTAATATTTTTTTTGGTTTGATTTTCCTCTAGATTTGGTGTTTAATTTGGACGCTTAGAGGGTAATCCAAAAAATATATATTATAGAGAAAAAGTAAAAAAATAATATTATGTGGGGGTAAACCAAATTTCGTCTATATTACAGGGGTGAAAAGTGGTACTAACCCTTAATTTAATGTATCTTGACTCGATATCTACATCAGATTCATAAATTATTTAATAAATTTAAAAGGAAATTTTTTGTTTAGAATAGTGAGAAGACTGTGTGTGTTTAGTTTCCATAAAAAAATATTATTATTTTTAAAGTAAATTAAAAATAATTAATATTTTTATTCTATTTTATCATTAATTTTTAAAGAAATAAAAGTACTCTCTTTTATAAAATGTGGAGATTAAAAATGGAATATTGTTTGTTTCAAAAATGGAATATTATCTGTCCTTGCATGTAGAGCTGTCAAAATGGGCAGAAGCCCATGGGCCGGCCCATTTGGCCCGAAAATTTTTAGGGCCCGGGCCTCATTTATCGAGCCCATTTAGATCCGGGCCTTATTTAGCCCGGCCCTAAAAAGCCCTAAAAAATATGGGCCGGCCCATATGGGCTATGGGTAGCCCACCGGCCCGAAAAAATTAAATATTTTTAATATAATTAAAATTTATCCTTTCCTAATTATAATTATTATAAAAATTTATAACATTTTCTTGTTATAATTATCATAAAATTATAATTGACATGAATATTTATAACTTAAAATTTGTTGGAACAAGTTATTTAATTATTTGTGCTACATTATATAATTTGTGATGTATTTTGGATAGTTTAAATTAAGTTAATGTGTTGTTTTACATTTTAATTATTAACTTATATGGATTATTTATAAATTATAATTTTGGATATAAAATTTAATATATATATAATGTATTCTTGCATGCAATTATATGGTTACTTACAAAAATAAGGAGAAAATTTTAATTTTTAATAGAAATGGGCCCGTTTAGGGCCGAAGCCCATTTAGGGCCCCGGGTAGCCCGCAGCCCAGACAGGGCCGGGCCTGGGTAGTAAAATTAGAGTCAATTTAAAAATGAGTTTTTTGGGCCCGACCCTAAAAAGCCCGAAGCCCATATGGGCCGGGTAGCCCATATTGACAGCTCTACTTGCATGATTTCTAACAAAAGAATGGCTATTTCATTTTCATATCTGCTTTCTTGTGGTACTAATTAAATTATAATAAAGAATCATAAGAGTTTAATATAAAAAATTATAACAGAAAAATGAGGGTATTGGTCCAATAGGCAAAAAGAGGATGTGATATATTCAAGAATTGATCATGCTATATGCAACAAGGAGTGGTTCACTCAATTTCCTAATTGTGATATTCATGTACTTCCCCCTCATATCTCAAATCATGTCCTCTAAGAGTTCATCTCATGGGATCCAACCATATGATAAGACATATAAGGCAATTCAAATTCTTGAATTATGTTGTTGACTGCCTAGAATTCCTGGAGAAAGTGAGGACCAAGTGGAATCAACATGGAGAGGATATACCCATTTACAAAGTCGGGAAAAATATGAGAAACCTACTGTAGGGATGAAGAAAATTCAATCCAATAGTGAGCAGTTGGCAAAAGCTGAAGAGGACTTGACAAGAGATGTGTTTAAAAAAGACAACATAGAGAGAGAGAGAGTCAAATACTGGACAACAGAGATCATTAAAGTAAATGAGATAGAAGAAAAGTCTACTATCTACTATCTACCCAATATTATTAGATTGACCAATCTGACAAAAATGTCCTTTGTTAAAAAAATGTTTACACACAAAAAAAGGATAATTTGGTAACTAACAAAATTACACTACCACTTTTCTATTGTCTAAACAAGTGTTATGCTCCTATTGGTCCTTATTTCCCAATTGGCTTTCATGTTTCAACACCTTTTCTCTCATACAGCCCCTTCACGTCTCCTTTTTTTCTCCCCCAACCCTAACCGCCGCAGCCCCTTCTCTTTTCTATATAGCACCATTACCAGCCAATGCCATATTCGTTCTCTTTATCTCTCTCGTCGACCCAGATTACGGGGTTGTGGTTTTTAAGGCTTGGTACTCTCCTATCTCAAATGGTCAGTATTTCTATTTAATACTTTATATCTCTTTGTATTCTCACCATGAAATTCACTTTTTTCTTGTCAAAGTTCACAGGTTTGGGATGGATAAGGGTTCTCTTAGGGTTTTGAAGGCTTGGTACTCTCCTATCTCAAATGGTCAGTATTTCTATTTAATACTTTCTATTTCTTTTCATTATGTTATTTTGTTTGGCTGAGTCATTTGTGACATTTATATCATCTACTTTTTCCGGTATTGTATACTTTAGAACAAAGTTTCGAAATTGTGAAAGAACTTCCTGCACATTCTTTAGATTTCGGAGGTGATGTTTCGGAATTGATATAGTGACGATATGAAAAAAACAATGTTTCAGTTTTCTCTAGCTATATTGGTTTGACATTTTATAACTGAGTCAAGTCTGCTCTTTACTAGAAGTGCCTTTTGTTTTTTAACTTTCTATTTTGAATGTAATAGATTACCATTGTTCCTTAAGTTTAAAATATTAATATGCTTCAACATTAGTAGGTTGACATTTCTTGATTTCATGTTTGCAGGAATTTTAAGGGTTGGCATACTCAACTGTAGATGATAGAGTAAGAAATTTTGATCACAAAATTTTAATTATTTGAAACCATTCTTAAAGTTTATATGCAATTTATATACTATTTAAGTGTTTGATACATATTACAGTAAGCTTGGAAATAATGCAACATTTCAAGAGATAAATGAGGCTGGTCACTTGGCTCACTTGGAGAGACCAATATTTATAAAAGGAGCCTTAAACAGTCTCTTTTCTCAGTTATTCTTGGTGAAAGAAAATAATGTCAAAGGGGTGTTTTTTTAGTTCTAATTTGATAAGTTATTTGAGTGAGTTTAATTATGTCTTTACTTTTAAGTTATTGTTGTGAAAGTTTCCAAACATTGATATGAATGGTTGTATTAAGTGTATTCAAGTAAACTCTTACATACACTTCTTAATACTGGAATTATATTTAAGCTCTGTTTAAAAGTTAACACTGGTTCAGTTGAATTTTGTTATATAGGCTCTGCTCTAAAAGTACTACACTCTTATGGCATCATTCATAGAGACTAGCAACTTGAGGTAAAACTTAAATGCATGTTTTCATGACATTTAGTTTGTTGTTTGCAACTATCAGATATTTATACCTGAAAATTTTGTTCACATTGGGTGTTATTGTTGTGGAATCAGAACATCTTGCTTTCAAGCCACAACGCAGATGTAATGCTAAAAATAACTGATTTTAGTCTTGAGAGGTAATGCATGACTTTTTCCATCTTGTCTATTATCTTTTCTAATGTTGAATCTAGAGCCATGACATGGACCTATGGCAGGTTACACTTGCTACATAAGCGGACTTGTCAATGAAAGACAAACTTATATATCATTCTTTATGAGTTCATTGTTATGACATTTGTTTGTTTCCATTGAATAGCATTATGACTGTTTATGCTTTTGTTCAGGAAGGAAAACCAAATTGTTAATGGTTTGTCTCAAAGTGAATTGAATTTTAGGAAAACTCACCCTGACAAGATTATTATATTAGTTATAGTTAACAATGTTATATTTAGTAATGTGAATGGATTTTGGTCTAGACAATTTGAATGTATTGTCCATGTGAAGGAAGTATGATTAATCCAAAATGGAAGGAGACAATCAACTTGCTAATTCTATTTTATTTTTTTAATATTATTTTATAATTAATTTTAATATTATAAATAAAGCTTTTTTTAATTTTATAAGAAAATTAATTATGATAAAAAATACAATTTAATTTCTCGACTAACGATAGTTCAATGTCGCTGCAAGTTTGTCAGTCGTATCCGCAGAATCATTATCAAGTTCTAAGCTGAAGAAGTTGAAGCGTTTCTATCCAATACAAAGGAATTATGAACCCGTTTCTTCGAAAATCCCATATCCTTCACATGATTTACACTTGCTACATAAGCGGACTTGTCAATGAAAGACAAACTTATATATCATTCTTTATGAGTTCATTGTTATGAAATTTGTTTGTTTCCATTGAATAGCATTATGACTGTTTATGCTTTTGTTCAGGAAGGAAAACCAAATTGTTAATGGTTTGTCTCAAAGTGAATTGAATTTTAGGAAAACTCACCCTGACAAGATTATTATATTAGTTATAGTTAACAATGTTATATTTAGTAATGTGAATGGATTTTGGTCTAGACAATTTGAATGTATTGTCCATGTGAAGGAAGTATGATTAATCCAAAATGGAAGGAGACAATCAACTTGCTAATTCTATTTTATTTTTTTAATATTATTTTATAATTAATTTTAATATTATAAACAAAGCTTTTTTTAATTTTATAAGAAAATTAATTATGATAAAAAATACAATTTAATTTCTCGACTAACGATAGTTCAATGTCGCTGCAAGTTTGTCAGTCGTATCCGCAGAATCATTATCAAGTTCTAAGCTGAAGAAGTTGAAGCGTTTCTATCCAATACAAAGGAATTATGAACCCGTTTCTTCGAAAATCCCATATCCTTCACATGATTTATATATTGTATTTGAATGTATTGATTTTTTCTTCACATAATCCATCACAACTATGTTTTTACATGATAGAATTTGTTATTTAGGTGGAGGTTTGGCTTGAGTTGAAACTAGCTGAATTAATATTGTGCTGGTTTAGTTTCATGGATGTTTCTGCAATGATTATGTCAGCAGTTCTAAACTAATGCACCACTTTCATTTGTTTTCGGCTGTTATGTGATTTTCCTATGCAGATTCAAGAGTATCAACCTATAAATAAGTGTTCTAAACTATGCATTTTATAATTGTACTTTGTGAAATAGGGGACTCTATGTTTTAATGTTTTAATCACTTTTGTAAGTTTTCTGAAAGTGTCCTTTGTGATCTATCAATAAAGAATAATTGTTCAGTTAAATTATAAATTATGACCCACCAGTTTATATATATATATATATATATATATATATATATATATATATATATATATATATATATATATATATATATATATATATATATATATATATATATATATATATATATATATATATTCAAGATATTGTAATTCATCATCTATGAGTATATATAATGCCCATCTTTTGTATATATGAAAGCTGGCAGAAAAGTATTTAAAGCAGCATGAATGATCACGGATGAACGGCCTTTGTAAATAAACATTTGTAGATTTGGATAGACAAAACAACACATAATATAAAAAGTTTTAAATACCTCAAGTATCCGGAACAGCCTTTCTTCTAGCAACATGGATATACTGTATGCTAGCATCATGTATATACTCAAGTATCCAATAATCCAATTAATTTGCAATTATCAGGATTTAAGTTTCAATGCAATGGGAAAACAAACTTTATACAGTGTTGTAATTAGCAATCTCTAATAGAATTTAATTACCTATTTTAACACTTGGATAATTATTCTATAGACAACTTTATAAATGAAATAATTAGTTATTTGTTGTTAAATTATAATTCCTTGTGTCGAAAAGATTTGATTTTGTGTCGAAGTGTGTAACAGTTTGTTACACATAAATTTGTTTTAGATCTAGATAAATTTGATTTAGATTTAAAATATATTAGATTTGATTTAGTTCCAAAATAGGTATTTTGGGCTTTTGTAGTTTTGGGCTTTGGCTTAGGGAGAAAGCTAACCTAAATCTATAAATAGGGAGTAACCCTCATTATTTGTAATCAAGTCATTAACCTGTATCCACAGAAGTTGCAGTTGCAAGTGAATAACAAAATTTCCACAGATTGTGGGCAGAGAGAAACTCTGCAGAAAATACTTTCTTCTTCTCTTTTAATTTCCGTAAATCCTAATCCTACTTTTGTTCTTATTTTCTTCATTGTCATCTTCAACGATAAGGAATTACTCAAAGGTTTGAGAGTCTAATTCCAACATCTGGTATCTAGAGCTTCGGTTAATCGATTCAAGGCAAGAAGAATGGCGATGGCAATGAATCATCCGAATGGGCATTTTCCAGCAACACTACCAATTCTAAAAGGAGATCACTAAGAGAATTGGTGCAAGCAGATGAAAGTTGTATTCTGTTGTCGATATCTTTGGGATCTTGTAAAAGAAGGGGTAGAACCGCTTGCAGAAGGTGCGGAGGAGGAAGAAAAGACTGCACATAAAGAATTGAAGAAGAAAGATTATAAAGCTCTCTTCATAATCCATCAATGTCTGAGTCCAGATAATTTTGAAAAGGTCAGTGATATAGAATCTTCAAAAGAAGCTTGGGAGATTCTTGAAAAATCTTTTGGAGGTGCAGAAAAGGTGAAAGAGGTGAGGTTACAAACTCATAAGAGAACATATGAATTACTTCAGATGGAAGATAGTGAAAGCATAACTGATTTCTTCACTAGGGTTACGAAACTAGTGAATCAAATCAAGATGTGGAGAAGTATTAACAACAAGAGCCGTTGTCTCAAAGATTTTGAGATCTTTGGCCCCTAAGTTCGACCACATCGTGGTAGCCATAGAAGAGTCGAAGGACTTGTCAAAGTTGACAAAAGAAGAGCTTCAAGGGACGCTTGAATCTCATGAACAAAGAATGGCTGAAAGAGCTGTAGGCAAGTCGAAGAGCGATGTGGCTTTGCAGGCTCAGTCAACAAACAAAAAGAAAGGTAAAGGAAGCTGGACTGGAAATAAAGGTAGAGGTGTCTACAACAATTCAACTGTTCGAAATCAACAAGAAGGAAATTGGTCAAATCAGAGAAAACCCTCACATCAAGGCAACCAAAGAGGTGGTGCTGCATGTAGAGGAAGAGGTGGTGGTCGAAAGCCTGACAAGAGTCACATTCAATGTTTCAACTGTCAGAAGTATGGTCACTATTCGACAGCTTGTCCAAAAAAGAATAAGAATCAAGAAAGTGACGCAAAGTTTGCAAAAGAAGAAGAAGAAGAAGAAGAGATGTTGTTGATGGTCACAACAGAAGATGAAGTTGGAACACTGCAGAACAGAGAATCAGATTGCAAGTCAAAGTGTTCAAGAGACTAAGAGCTATGATGAACATAGATATCTTAGACACAATGAATTAGGTGGTGTGTTAAATTATAATTCCTTGTGTCGAAAAGATTTGATTTTGTGTCGAAGTGTGTAACAGTTTGTTACACAAATAGTGTGTAACAGTTTGTTACACATAAATTTGTTTTAGATCTAGATGGATTTGATTTAGATTTAAAATATATTAGATTTGATTTAGTTCCAAAATAGGTATTTTGGGCTTTGGCTTAGGGAGAAAGCTAACCTAAATCTATAAATAGGGAGTAACCCTCATTATTTGTAATCAAGTCATTAACCTGTATTCACAGAAGTTGCAGTTGCAAGTGAATAACAGAATTTCCACATATTGTGGGCAGAGAGAAACTCTGCAGAAAATACTTTCTTCTTCTCTTTTAATTTCCGTAAACCCTAATCCTACTTTTGTTCTTATTTTCTTCATTGTCATCTTCAACGATAAGGAATTACTCAAAGGTTTGAGAGTCTAATTCCAACATTTGTAACTATCAAAGAATAGGATAATAAAATGTTCAATCTCACGGGTCACTATCAGCATAATATGTGATTTATTTCAATGAACAATTTTTCCTTACTTGAGAAGCAAATTTTTTATTTTCAAATATCAATTTTTTTTATTCATCTCATGTATCTATTTTCTTCTTCTTTTTGTTTAATTATTTAATACAATTTAATTTATATGATCATTTTTCATTTTATAATTAAATAATTTATTTTAAATTTATATGTATATTTAAATATATTTTATAGTGTCTCAAATAAATATTTGTAAATTTTACCCGCTCTTGTGAATTTATCATTGAAGCTCATTATTTTAACGGGTCATTATCACTACAATACCTTTTATTTATTTATTTTAACCAACCAAATATTTTTAAATATTTATAGTTATTAGTGATATTTGTAAATATTAATAATGACTAGGTATATTGGATTTATCATGTTAATGATTTGCTACATATTTATTATTAAATATTTGCTGTTATTAGACATTTTATAATAATTATAATTATATATTTATAACAATCAAATCTTATCAAAATGATCTAAAATAATAATGGACTTACCCGTGCGGACGCACAGGTCTTCTACAAGTTATTAATAAATAAAGTAAAGGTTAAATGGCTCAAGTTAGGAGATGGAAACAATGCATTCTTCCATGCTATTGTAAGGGGAAAAAAGTGTATGAATACACAAACTTGAAGACAATAGTGGAAATGCCATTATGGGAGATAATAATATTGAAAACGAAGTCCTGACGTTTTACAGAGAGTTGGTAGGTACATTAGCCCAACAGAGAATGTGGTGTGTAAGGATGTTAAAGCAGTTGTGCATGAATTTTTTGATCATGAGAGACTATATACAGTAGTAAATTGTGCCATAGTTATTCTTATACCCATAAAATCCAATGCAAAGACCATGAAGGAAATGAGGCATATTGTTTGCGGTACTACAATATACAAAATTATCTTAGAATTTTTAACCACTAGACTGAGTAGAGTCATCAACACAATAGTGGATGAGAGCCAATCAACCTTAATACCAGGAAAAGTAATACAAGACAATATTATTATTGCCCATGACCTACTAAGAGGATACACTAGGAAGCATATCTCACCTAGGTGTACTATTAAAACTAGCGGGAAACCCGTGCCTACGCACGGGTTCAGGTCTTTGATACGCATTGTTGGGTAAGAAACAAATTGTCTTTTAAATAATTCTAAAGTGAAAAAATCTAAGAAATGGTTGAAGTTGGAAAGAAGTTATTATATGTTAAAAAAGTAGATGAAGAATAAAAAAAGGGTATTTTATATTTACACATTATTTGATATATTCCTATAATTATAATAATTAGAATTTGAAAGAATTGAAGTTTTCAAGAAAATATTTGGTATTTTAAGTAGGATCATAACATAAAAACATTTGTTAATAATGGCATCCTTTTGTTAAGGAATACCGTTTCTTGTCCAAATGAGTGCAAAAGCTTCAACATGACAGCTTCATCCCTGTATATAGAAACAACTGTCCCGTTATCCCAATCAGGTTGCCATTTGACCTTAAATCCCAACTTCAGCCCAACTAAACGATCCAGTGCTACAGGATATTCCAATGGGTTTGTTACACCAGCCTATACGAAATAGCAAAGTATTAGCATACTTGCAACATACTTGCAAAATACATAAAAAATAACGATTGAAAAAACTCATAAAATCCCACCTCAAGAAGGGTGTTACGCATCTGAGCTGCTGTAACTTCCAGTAGTTCTGTGCACTCCCGGTCCCATAGAACAAATGTAGCTCGACATCCATTGTTGATAACATCAATGAGAATTCTATACCTATGCAAGTGTAATGAATGTTTAATAAATAACATCATGATGAAGTAGGAGCAAGTAAATAATCTGTTATATGAATAAATAGATGCAACCTTAAAATCTCAGTTTCCGTAGCATGTCCGGCACCACAAACATAAGGCGGTTGATCTCCTTTGGCAAACTTTGGACAAGCATGGCATGCGAGGTAATACCAACCCCCTTGTGCAGCTTTTAGTTGTTTGATTTTACCAACGGTGACACATTGTGTGGTCTAGTACATGAACATATTGACAGATGGGAAAGAATGCATATAATGAGATTGGCTAGTTAGAAAAATTAAAATCATGAGTGCCATAAAAAAATGAAAGTGTATCAGTGGGATAGCACGCACAGTATTTAGCTTTATTATATCACACAGTGGGAGAACGACAGCCTTATGCATAAACTTGTCGTACGGGGTCATCTGTGAACTTCCAGATGTCTGAGACAGTTGAGACATGGATGTATCTCCCAATCCAAGTTTTGGGATACTACCAGAAAAGAAGAATACATGATTAAGAAATAGAAAACATGGTATAGATTTGCAGTTGGCATGAAAAGAGAAATAAGTTATATGCTATAGTGACAAACCTGTTAAAGAATTCCTTAATTTCAGGAAGGTCATCATTGATGTGCAACATAGTTACATTAAATGTGTTTGAAACACACACAGGATATTTTCCTACGAATAATGAAACATGTAATGTAAGATAAATTGGTTAAATGAAGGGTCACGATATGGACAATGGATAGCTAAACATGGCGATCAAGAAAAAGAAAAGACAAGAGACCTTCCTCTTTTACTTTAGCGAATTGCAAAACAATAACAGTTGGTGAAGAAAGATCTTTTCTTTGTTTTTGGAATTCATGAAACTGCATAGCGTATCCTTCCCACAATGTACAATTAAGGATGTTATTGCTACACATATAAAGAACATAATGTCAAATTACAGAATTGCAAAGATGGTATGAAAAACATATATTGCATACTTACCATAAATCCTTCAAGACCAAATTTATCTGTTGCTTCTTGTTTCCAGCTTGAATCTGGGTGTAGCCAATTTCCGAGACCATTCCTATGACATCTGAGGAAATCATGAAATACCATATATAATATTTATATTTGAATGCTTAAAAATGGATTAGTAAAAGGAGGAAAAATAATGCAGACCTATTAAAACATCCTTCTTCCATTTCCCAGTTAGAATTTCAGCAAAAGGTGTGAAGTTCAGGGGTTTAGGAGGTATGTCATGCTTGTTTATGTCAGTTACAGAAGTGCCACCAGTGAAAGTCAACAGGAATTTGTGTTCGGTAGGTTTGAACAACATATCATTCAAGGATACCTGGAAGTTAGATATTGTATATGTGCTATTGACCATCAACACCGAATCAAAAGCTTGTTTATACATAGTAGGAACTCTACATTGAATATCACATCCCTGAAATGCAAAAAATGAAGTCTTTCAAAATCAAACATAAACCATAGTTTCAAAATCAAACATAAACCATAAACCATTGCAAACAGAGGATTCATGACAGGTTTGAAAATGGTTCCAATACAGAATGTTTACTTCCAAATATGGTATATTGTTTGAAAACTATTAGTTAAACCCAGTTATATAAAACTATTAGTTATACCAGAAAGAAAAAACATGACACATAAACCTAAAAACCATTTTCTATGTTAAGAAATTAAACTTCTAAAATAAAGCATTTTTATACCATCATGTTCATTCACCATGAACCCGAAATACCCTAAAATCCATGAAAGCATTAACCATATTTTATAAACCACAAACAAAACAACATGTTAAATGAAATAACTACCGGAACATAAATCTTCATAAAGAAAACCATGAACTATGTTTATCGCTGCAAGTTTTAAAAGAACCGTTTCTAAACCATCTTCTTCAAAAACCATGAACTTGTAAAAAAAAACCCACAACACAGAGTCACAACTGTAAAATGAATCAACGAACCAATAAAATAGATGGGTCACAACAGCAACATAAATAAAACTTACCTCTTTATCGCATAGTATCATCTCAAAATGTTCCTTGTTCTTCGAAACAACGGTCCATTTGTGATGGATTCGAACAGCAATTTTCCACAGCTCCTTTGAGTCGTTAATGTGTTTCAGTTCCTCAAATGGTCTCGCCATTTCTTTTGTTTCGAAAATCGTTCAAGGAAGCAAAGAGGAGAGAAGAAGCAGTAGAAGTTCTTGAAGGCAGAGACACTATGCTCTAAAACAATGAAGATGTGATATAAAAAAAAATAGGGTCCAAATGTGTTTCGTCGTACAGACCCGTGGTTCAGGAAGTGACATTAGCAGGTGAAAGAAAAGTGGCACAGTTCCATAAGATAGTGAAATTAGGTTTCAATTTTTCAAAATGCATAGAAAGCTCTGGTACACGCACGGGGAAGTGGGAAGACCAAAATTTTGGTTTTCAAAGTATGTGTACTTTGGAAAAGTGATTTATTGTCTCATTTCAACTACCAGCTAAACAAACATGTGAAAAAGAGAACAACTCTATGTAACTAAAATTAAATTGAAACCAAAAGTACACATTGGTTAGAAAAAGTAAATTTTGGACACAATTTACCCCCAAACCAGTGAGGTGGAGGATAAAGAAGAAAGGTTAATTTCATCTTTTCCAGAGCCATAAATTTTCTTATATTATAGATGGACTTGCAGAAAGCTTATGACAATGTGGAATGGGGGGCATTATAGGAGATTTTGAGAGAAATAAATTTCCCTCATAAATTCATTACTTGGATTATGATTTGTGTAACGTTAGTTTCCCAGAAAGCTTATGACAATGTGGAATGGGGGCCATTATAGGAGATTTTAAGAGAAATGAATTTCCCTCATAAATTCATTACTTGGATTATGATTTGTGTAACATCAGTTTCCTAAAGATATTCAATCAATGGCAACCAAAGTGACTTCTTACAGGCCAAGAGAGGCCTCAGACTTGGTGATACACTATCACTTTTGTTATTTGTGTTGGTAATGGAGTATATGCATAGGTGTCTGAAGAAACTGCAAAAGCAACCTAATTTTAACTATCACCTAAAATGCGAAAAGCTTGGAATCATAAACATTTATTTTGCTGACGATTTGCTTTTATTTAGCAGGGGAGACAGTGAATCAATAAAACTGATGATGATAGAATTATATAAGTTCACAGCTGATACCTGCCTATGTGCTAACCCTACTAAGTGCAAGATGGTTTTTGGAGGAATACATGATAATGTGCGGATGAAGATGATACAAATAACAATATATAAAGTTGGCACACTCCCATTCAAATACTTGAGAGTCCCTTAATGTCCATCAATGCAGAACCTTGATTGATAAAATTGTGAAGAAGGTGAAACACAGGACAACCGAGATTTTGAGCTACACAGGCAGATAACAACTCATTAGAAGTGTGTTATTTGCAGTCATAGCATACTGGAAACATGTATTCCCCAAATGCATTCTAAAAAGCATTGAAACAATTTGTTGTAATTTCCTGTGGAGTAACACCGCTGAAACGAAGAAAATATCGCCAGTTGCTTAAGATACCATTTGTAATCCAAAATCTGCAGGTGGGTTGAAGATTACATTGTTGGTGGAATGGAACCAAACAACCATTGACAAACTACTATGGAATCTTCAAGCCAAAGATGATAAACTTTGGGTGAGTGGATGAATACATATTACATCAAAGAGCATAATGCTATGACTTAGAGACCTTAAACAACTGCATCATGGCTGCTAAAAAAGTGATGAAATCCAGGGATACAATGATGCAAACTGGATGAAAACTGAATACCGGGCTAATGTGATTCAAATAGGTAAATACAAAACAGCTGAGATGTACAAATGTCTACGAGGAGAAAAACAACATAAGAGATGGAAGTGTATGGCACAAGCAGTTTTTACTTTGTGGATGGCACTGATGGACAGATTGAGCACTAAAGATAGAATGGTCAAATTTGGGATCACACATGATGGCAAGTGTGTTTTCTGCTCACAAAATGAAACACATGATCATCTTTTATTTGAGTGCAAGGGCACTAAAGATATATGGGCAGAATAATGAAGTGGATTGGATATCACTGGAACCCTGGAGATTGAAAAAATGAAAAACTTTGGCTGACCAATCAAACTATGGGCATAGGGTGTAGAAGAAATATATTGAAGATAACAACGGTTGAAACTGTCTTTGAAAGCTAGAATTTACGCAACACTATCATATTCAAGCATACTGAAGTTAGACAAGATTTGATAGATCACATCAAGAGGAACATCGTTCATAGATGTAGTATCAAGAGGAAATTGAGCAAACATATTGATAGTAATTACCTAAGAGTTATTGACTAGATGTAATATTGATTTAGTGGAGGCCTGGATCATTGGCGATCGGCGTGTAATCAGTGATTTTTTGGAAAGCAATAAAGTATATAGTGTTCCAAAAAAAAATAAATAAACATAAAATATGAGCAAATCATATTATTTCTCCATGGAAAAGAGTGTTATTTGTGCATTAATGAATTATGAATATATATATATATATATATATATATATATATATATATATATATATATATATATCTTTTAATGAATTCTAAACAACATTTTATACCTTGAATTTTGTTTCATCATTATAGCTATATAATAGAGATGATGTTTCAATAAAATAAAAAGAAATCATCAAAGTGTTACGTTAAGGGAAATTTACAAGACAATTTTTCAATAGGCCTCATGAATCTCTTAGCCACCACACAAATTTTCAATTTTGTCCCCTGCTTCCGTAGATGCACTTCCGGAAGCACATTTTTTTGAAAAAAATGTGTTTCGTTCCGTAGATGCATCTACGGAAGCGTTAAAAAGATAATATTGTATAGCTAAAATCAACTTATTTCATTTCAGCAATCCTTCCGTAGATGCATCTACGGAATATGTTGAAAACGGAATATTCTGTAGATGTACCTACAAAACAGTCTGCTATTTGTTTCAAATCATGTTCATTCAACTCCAACACTCAATTTTTATTACAACAGTCTGCTATTAAAGTAATTCATTTTAAAGGCAATAGTAAATGGTAGACAAAAAAATACATCGTATAAATAATGTCAGTCATAATGTCGAATACATCATCAAAGTAACATACATAAATGAAATAGAAATACAGAGATAAAAAACCACATGCATCACTACTGTGTGTGTCGAACATCATCTTGCGCCTCTCCTCTACCTCTGCCCCTGCCTCCGCCTCTACATCCACCATGTACTCTGCTGGCTCTGCCTCTAGCGTTAAGTGCCCCACCAGTCCTGGCACGATGTCTATGGTACATAAATGCCTCACCTTAACATCTATCACACGCCTCTGCTCAGACCCCTCAGGATATAAACCATCTGCAATTGGTACCAGGCCCGTGTCAGCTATCTGACGACACCGAGGAAGAAGATCCTGAGTGTGATCCAACTCAGCCTGATGAGCCCACATAATCTCCTCGTGGACTGGTCTGGGCGGATCTCCAGGTGCAACGGGAAGCATGTACGGGTGTGACACTATGTAGTACCAGGTGATGTACCCCTCAATGCAGCTCCAGTTGCTCTCCGCTCTTGTCGCCCGAGCCTCCTCATGAACCATGTGACGCTCCTAGTCTGCAAAGACCTCATCTAACTGCCGACGGGTTATGGCGATAGAAGCGGAGACAGTAGGGTCGCGAGGTATCGTATGTGCGTAGCCAAACAAACGCATGACACGCTCCGAAAGATAACCTACAACAATGGTCCAGCTAGAGGCCAAACATCCAGAATATAATGTTATTTCATCAAACAGAACCGTCTCACAGTGCTCAGCATAACAGTCATAACATATGTTCTCGGTAGCTATGCGATCAAGTGCGCGCCTGTAAGGATTCGGCACCTGGTTCCCTCTGAGGGGGCTGAATACACTGACACGTGACATGAGCTCAGTGAAGGTAGGCACCTCTCCCCAGCCAATAATGTTTAGGAAGTGTTGTAGTATCCAAGCCTGGAAAAAACACGGTTATTTTAATGTACTATCACAAATATATAATAAGTAGAAGGGTATAAGATTGTTACCATCAAAAGGATACAGCTGTCTGCCACCGTCATTGCCTTTCACAGGCATCCCTATCAGAGTCTATAGTAGTTGTACGTCAGTACAAATGCTCCCTAGTTATACTCATGGATACGTGTTGTATCTGATAAGTACGTCAAGTAGACAAAGTCTGTGTACGACGAGCTCGTGTCTACAAGAGCTGAGTGCCTATCAAATATAGGAAGTAATATCTCAGTGCCCGGTCTCTATGTATATCCGCCTCTACCTCGTCACCAATAACCTCCTCTATCGCAACAAGCTCCTCATCATAGTTCCACTGCAAGAAGCCAAACCTGACGTGGGTCCCGCGTGTCCTCTCCACCTCCTGCAGTGCGTCATCAGGATCAACCTCAGCTCAGCAATCAGCATCTCCATCGCCTCCTCCTTCGTCAGACTACCGTGACCTAAGAGGGTACCCCTGATAGGTAGATGCAGGAGGCATACAACATCATCAAGAGCGATGGTAATCTCACCGTGAGGAAGATGAAATGAGGATGTCTCTGGATGCCATCTCTCTGCAAATGCCATCATTAGCTCATTAAGTATCGTCCCGTAGCCCACCTGACAGAGGTCCCTCAGGCCAGATGCTGCTAGTACATCCTAGAACCACGGCTGGTCAGGCTGCGCGAGAGCGGAAATCTTCCGGCCGTGGTTGTAGAACCTCTAGGGATCCCTCTCTTGAAATTTTAAAAAAACACGGTTATTAATAAGCAAATTCAGAAACTGAAGAAAAAAAGTAATAAGTAATAACAAAAGAAAATTTACTGCTCCCTCCCAGATACGCATGGCTGCATGATCTGCATACCCTGTCAACAAGGATGCGTCTATAGGGCCCCCGGGTACCAGATAGGATCCAACACCGGATCATCCTCATGCAGCTCAAGGGGTGGCACAGTAGATCCTGCATCGGCCGTCACTGGCACAAGCATAGGAGTAAAAGTAGAAGTACTGCCACGACAACGTCTGTAGGGGGTGGCATTTGTGAGGAACCCTCAGCATCATCCCGAGGCCTCTGTGGTGTAATAGTAGCTGAGGAAGGCCCTTCAAGTGGAACGAACGTAGAAAGCCCATTAATTGGGACAGATGGAGAAGGCATGGTTGGAAGGGGTGTAATAGGTGCATTTGCTACAACGACAGCTCTATCAGTGACCTAAGATAGTACACACACCCGTTCACGCCGCACGGATACGTGTTGTGCAGTCCTCCTATGTATATCCCTATCCGGGCCATGGGCCATAATGTATGCATTTTGATACAAATAACATCGAGTTAGATACTATATATTTATAAATAAACAAGAAAGGGAAAAAACACTCTTTCGTAGATGCATCTACCGAAGTACCTTAGTTTCAAAAAACTATGGTGCTTCCGTCGATGCATCTATGGAATGCACTAACTTTTATCTCTTCTGTAGATGCATCTACGGAAGGTTCTGAAACTCAGAAACTCAACAATGGAGTAAGGCCATTGTTCAATCACTCAAAAGCTTAATTTTTGTGGCTTGATTATCCGTTTTACACATCAAATAACACTTACATTGTCTCTAAACTATATTTCTATAACTATCCAATTATTTCTACACCTAAATATTGAATTCTAACTCGATTATACAAATACTCTAAAATAACTTAAAAAGTCGAAAACTTACCGATTAAATAGAGTTTTGAACTTGATGGAATGTGTTTATAGTTGATGTTGACAATGTCGGCCGAACTCGGAAGAAAGAAATGAACTATTGGGAAAGTTTAATTTTCGGGGTTGAGAGAGTAAGAGTTGAAGAATATGAAAAGTGAAGAATGAGGGAGGGGAAGGGTCTGGCGCCAATTTAAAATCATAAAATCACAACACCATAAAAAATTACATGCTAGTAACAAAAAAAAAATCCTTATAATTACCATCGAATTTCAAAATCTTAGATTTGATGGTAATCACTTCAATGTTTTTAATCAAACTAATATTATTGCCTTCGTTTCAAAATGAGTGTTGTTTAAGGTTTTTGCACACAGATTAAGGAATGTAATAATAGGATTATAAAACATTGCAATTTTTACTACATTAAACTTATTAATATATTGGAATTTGAAATTCTGGTAAGACAGAACTCAGATGTCATATATGGATGTCATGACATTTGATCTGACATTATAAAAACAGACAAGGTAGGAATACAAATAACAGTGCAGAAAATAAATAACACACAGAATTGTTCACCCAGTTCGGTTCAACCAACCTACTCTGGGGACTATCAAGCCAGGGATGAAGTCCACTATTAGTAGTATCAATTCAAAGCTAAACTCCCCCGTTTACAACTTCTCACTTAATCATTACCCAATGACCCTTCTACCTAGGTTCTCCCTAGATATGAGAAACCACTCACTCCCAATCATTACAATGATGTCTAGTAGTTGACAACTCAGTCACTGTATCAACATCCCTTCACCAACATTCTAAGCACACAAATAAATACAACTTGAAGTTGCTTCAAAGCTTCCTCCAAGAACAGAACTGCACTCATTGCTTCACAGCTTCTGGGTGAGTAAAATAAACCTCTTGCCTACAGGCTTTGAGGCACAAATTAGTGACCATCCCACAAACCGGGTGGTTCACTTACACGGCTAACCCTAAAGACTACATCTTTCTAAACTGGCTAGCTTCTCAAAACATAATAAGATCAATACTCAGATTTACCTAAAGGCTTCATCCATGAACAATACTTCTCTTACTTAAAAGCTTCGAGAAGAACAATAACTTAACAAACTATTAAGTAACAATATGTCAACCTCATGATCACAAACAATACACGGGTGACTTACAATCTGCACAAGATACTCTCAAAACTGCAATCCTAATTTTAATACAAAACCTACAAATTCAAAAAATCTACATCTCCCTAGGTCTTGGTCTCTTTTTATAGGCTTTAGCTGTCCATGGGCTTTTTAACTCTCTGCACAATATCTTGTAAATCCATAAGCTCATTATTGTAGAAAATAACTCCTTAAATCTTGGAAATAATATCAAGTTTCCTAAAATATCTCAACAACCAAATTTAGAAGCTTAATATATCATTGGGAACCAAATCAAAAAAAACTGTTGCTAAAAGAGCTCCACGATAATTTAGAAGCTTAATATATCGTTGGGAACCAAATCAAAACAAACTGTTGCTAAAAGAACTCCATGATATTCTCCAAGGCAGCTTGCTAAAAACATTCCAAGATACTCTCCTTAAAGTTAGGACTTCAATCATTAGCTCCTAGAATATCTCCACAATTTGAAACTAATTTCCACAATTCAAGGTGCTAAAAGCATAGCCAATTACTTGGTCTCTTACTGATATACAATCAACACATAATTGTTAATTTCCCAAAATATAGCCTGGGATAAATAAGGAAACATAACATAACTTGTACCAGAAAAACATAACAGTCCATGCTGTCAGATACCGATGTCATGACATCCAGCATGACATCCAACGGAAAACTAGTATTAGCAACTCAAACATATTCTGCACAGCACATCAAAGTATGTCATGACATCAGTCAAGACATCCATAAGACACACAATGTTTTACCATAAAATGCAGCCAACTTGAAAACATCTACAGAATTAGTGTACAAAATAAAAATTAAAGGACACAATTGAAAAAATACCAATAATTTCTACATTAAAAAGTGAGAATGACATTTATTTTGAAACAATTTTTTTTCTCTAAAACGACATTCATTTTGAAATGGAGGGAGTAATGTTTTTGCCAACAATTGAAAGAGGTAGATGTACATTCATACATTTCTGAGTAATCGAGGGGTTTAGCGTACGCTGTCTGAGTGATTACTCACAAACATTTTTCATAAATACGAATTAAAATTGGGTGAATATACATTCATTCGTTTGAGTAATCAAAGGCTTAGCGCATGCTCTGTTGGCTAGATTATTCTCTTCCACGCTTAATATAAACTCAAACACACTCAATTTGTCTTTTACGCTCCCGTATGTCAAATCCACCTTTTTGCCCCCTGTAACACGGTGGGAGAACTGACTTTTTATTTCGCAAGCAAAATGTTGCGGTGAGCAAGAGTCGCCACCGACTTTTATTTTGTCCAATTTCAGGAAAGGTAAAAAGAACAGAAAAAGACCTTTAGAAGAAATGGGCTCGGGGGGTAAGTTACGAAAAGGGAAGGTGTAAGCACCCTTTTCATCCACAGTTCTCTGTGGGCTCTTAGTTTGCTTAGCTCATGTTTTTTTATTATTTGTTTGAAAAAGAGATTTTTGAAGAGAAAAGGACTTTAGCTTAAAAGCGTAGCCTTTGTTTTTGACAGAGGTGTGAAAAAGAATTTATATTTGAGCAAGCAATCTAAGAGTACTACCCTAATAGTTGGTCTTTTCTATGCTTTTTAAAGTTCCTAGGACTATCCATACTATATATAAGTAGGTAATCCTTGTTTATATTAGACGTGTTCGGGACAATCGAAGGGTCATCGAAGGTCGTTGAGGGCAACAGGTAGAGATACCTTTAGCAAATTTGAAGGGATGGTCGTCACTTTTTCGTAGGCAACAGGTAGAGATACCTTTAGCAAATTTGAAGGGATGGTCGTCACTTTTTCGTAGGCAACAATCGAGGGTCATCGAGGGACTTAGTGACGATTTTGTATCGAGGGACCTTTGCTAATGGGTACCTCTACATTTCGATGGACATGACCTTATAATCGAAGGCAACCAAGAGAGGCGTACCCTAGAGGTGAGTGAGTGCAATTGATTTAGATTCGAATATTTTATCTGAGATTTAGGTGACCTAAGATTGCTTGATTAGTCTTGCCATACAATCCTATTAGTCATACATCTAAGCAGTGTATATACAATTTATAAGGGTGCGGAAAGTAAAAGTGCGAAAAATAAATCTACGCTATTACAGGGCTTCGGGGAGGGGGATTTACAGGTAATGAAATGTGGGGATAAAAATTATTACAAACCCAAAAATAACAATTAAAATAAAAGATAATATGCGCGAAAAACTTATAAATGTCTACAAAATAGGAGTCTTCGAAGATGGTGGTACCTTGTATAAACAAGAAAGTGTTAGTCACAAAGTATAGAATAATGCATGAAAATGGCAAAGTGTGAACAAAAATTATTTAAGAGAAAACCAAAAACATATTAAATTCTAAAACGAAATAAGCATCAATTAACAAAACTAATTAATCTAAACTTTAAAATATTTTTTTTAATATAAAATCTAATTACAAAAATATTTATGTCATGAGTTAAAAATTTACAATAAACAAAATAAAAACTATAAATGGGTTTTAGAAAAAATGAAGATGGGGTGAAAATAAGGAAAGGGCGCTGGACCCATGCAGGCCCAAATACTAACTAAAATCAGCCAAGGGAGGGGTATCTTCGCAGGATGGGTGTGTATCAAGCAGTTGGATCAGGCTTCACATACAAAATCCCAGCCCAATGACTAATTAAAGCCCTAAATCCAAAAACAATGGAACATCCGCCCCCTGTTCTATTCAATTGGTCCCTGTTACTTTCTCAGATTTCAATTTCTCTATCTTTCTCAACCGATGCCACTCTCCATATCTCACTCTCTGCTCTTATGCTTTTACCTTCATTTCTTAAATCAAACCATAACAAACCAACAATTTAAGTGCAAGAGAATAACCACCAAAAAATGAAGAACAACAAATTCCTAATCAAAGCATCACGGACAGCAAGCAAACACCACAAACAAGGAATTACATCTGCTGAAATTGGAAGAAAAACAAATGGAGAAATCGAAGATACCGCAATTGAAAGATCCAATCGGTTCAGCTGTGTTGTTGCTTCTGATTCGGATTGAAATGATGATGTTGAAGAATGCTGCGTCGGTGGCTGTGTTCTCTTCTCCGCGTTGATACATGTGATGGTGACGCTGATCTCCTACTGTTTGTTGTTGTTTCAGTGTTTGCGTGAAAGCTGCACAGAAACTTTGCTGAGAGGTGTTCGCTTGTTGTTCGAACGAGATTTGAGTCGGAGCGGCAATGCGTTGTTGTTGTTGACGTGATTCATTCAGAGAATGGTGGATCGGACGGCCGAAGGTGGGCTGAAGAATTGTGCGTGAATCGTTGCTGAACGCGATGGGAATAATTCGTCATTTGGACTCTGAATCGACCTCTGTTATCTTCTTCTTTATCTGTAAACAAAAACTAACAAACGTGATGAATGTTATACATGGCTTATAAGTGGTGTACTGTTGTGAGGATTATTTATGAGGGCAAAACTAGTTGATAGAGTCTTTATTTACAAGTTTGTGTGTTGTAGTAAAATCAAGGTGAATGTCGAATGAAGGGTTAATTGTATGCGAGGTGAAGGTGAATGTCGAATGAAGGCTGGAGAGTAGTGTATATTTGAAAAGTTATGAATGTGAGTGGAATTGGTTTACGGTAAAAAACCAGATGTATGAGATTGAGAGTTTTTCGTGAATGAAATTGTTAGCGCCGTATTAGGATTGTTAGTTTAAAGTTTGAAGTTTGGTTTGAGGTGATAAAAGGATAGTGATTGGTTTATGTCTGTGTTAGTGATATTGAATTAGAGATTACAAAATACTGTGAAGAAATAGTGCGTGAACTCTAGTAATAACAATGACGCACTAGTATATTAACCAGTCAGCACAATAAAACACAATACTTTACATGTGAATAACAAAAGAATCATTATGTACCATAATAATAATAAAATTAATCACCTATAGATATAAGAGATAGGTTTATTCAAACTGGGACAATTTCTAAATGTTAAATTGTATGAAATTATAAAAATGTTCATTCAATCATTTGAGAAACAAACAACTTATAATTATGAAGGGGGTCTCATATGAAAATTATTGGCCAAAAAAAGTTTCGAAAAGAAAAGTTCTAAAAAAATGTTTGAAAACAAATATGAGAAAAAGGTTAGTCATTGTTGATAAGGGTTAGAAAATGGTTGATTCTTGTTGGATAGAAAGTTGGGTGATTGTTAGTGAAAAGAGAGGGTGGAGAGTGCCCTATTTATAGAATGAGAATTAGGTTAAGTCAATCCTAAAAAGGAAATGATCCAACCTAAAGGAAACTTTCATCCTTACCAATTGAGCTATATTATTTATTTGAAATAAAAAGCCAATGGAAAATATATGAAGCATAGGCAAACATCTTCTATCTATTAAAATATAACAATTTAAGGGTAAATGGTTATATTTTAAAATAGACTTTAAATCGAATATTTATAAAAATAGGATATCAATGTAAATGAACTCTAAATTTTTATCAAACCCAATTTTTTAAATTGTTTCGAATTTTTGAAAAGTGTGGGCAAATTTTGGGGTATGACACCCCCGTGCGATGAAATATTTTTTATAAATTAAAATCAACTAACCCACAAACATTTTCTAATCAACTATGATGCTTTGAATTAAAATCAACTAACCCACAAACATTTTCTAATCAGCTACGTAGATACAGAGTTTCAAAACACTGGCGAGCTCGATAATAAAGAAATCACAGTTTCGAAACACCGGCGAGCCCAATAATAAAGAAATCTTTTTTCCTTTTCTTTTGTAAATAAATAAAATAAATGAACAATGCAAACATTTTCTTAAGCAAACAACTTAACCCTAGCTTCTCTTTGAGTACAACGAACGTGAGGGTGTCTAATACATTCCCCTTGCATAACCGATTCCCGAATTTTAAACTGGTTGCGATGACTCTGTTTTGTCCTCTTTAAGAATTTTATCGATGTTTACCTTCAAATAAAAACTTCGGTGGCGACTCTGTTATATGTAGAGTGTGCGATGCATTTAGGTATTTTTCACAGCACGACAACTGACGACTCTGCTGAAGAAATTACCTGTAGAGAGTCAAACCTATCCTTTAATTTTAGAGTTGTTTGTTTTTTGTTTATTTATTTATTTTTGTTTTATTTATTTCTATTTTTTGTTTATATATATATATATATATATATATATATATATATATATATATATATATATATATATATATATATATATATATATATATATATATATATATATATATATATATATATATATTTGAATGAGAAAAAGCTCTATACCATGAACTCGAGAAAAATATAAGTTAGTGGAATGTTGCGTCGTATGCGTGTATGGGATGCACATTTCGTTAAGTGATATATGAGACTCCGTCTATTTAGAAATATTTTGTATTAAATATTTTTTTAAATAATTAATTTTTAAATATTTTTAAATATATAAAGAATTTATTGGAATTCGAATCTAGAGACATTCACATAATGACTATGCTGCTTAACCATCAGGTCAATTTGATCTTGTAAAATATTTAATCTCATTTAAATTAAAAAATACATAATAAAAATATGTTTCAATGTTTTAAAGCGTGTTTAAATATTTTTAGAACATATTTAAATATTTTTAGAATATATTTAAATATTTTAAAATTTTGTTTGTAAAAAAAAAACTCAACAAAACATTAATTTTCAAAAACAAAGATTTTTTACTTTTTATATAATATTCAAAATAATATATATTATTTTTATAAGATTTTTATATAATATATTTAAAATAATAAAATTTAAAATATACTTATTTTAAAATATTAAAAAATAATTAAGGTAAAAACTAAAAACTAAAAACTAAAAACTAAAAAGGTAAATAATTTAACATAAAATTAAGAAATATGCCAAAAGTATATTTGAATCTCTCATGATTATTTATTTATTTATTTTGAAATGTCAATCTAAACAAAGTCACAAAGTCCTCATTCACCAATTTATAACTTTAAAGATCCAATCTCTTATATGAAATTCAACAACATTAAGATGATAATTCTTACACAAATATTATACATAATTACATAAGAGACTCTTCTTATTCGAGAAAAGAAAAAGAGATGAAATCCTAATAGATAGTATAATTAAGAAGTGTATATGGTGTTATAATATATAACAAGGCATGTGATTTAATTTCTCTACTATGGAGATTGCCCAATGGTCTGAGTTTGAAGTGGAGAAGAAGAAGCACAGCACTTCTTGCAGCAAGTTCCTGGTGGTGGTGGAGTGCAACACACACACTGAACACATATCACCTTATTAACTGCACACCAAAATAAACTTCATGTGTTAGTTAATTATCTTAGAAAAAAAATCATATAATGAGGCCATGGTCAATTCAAAGTTTCAAAACCGGACACAGGGTGCTTTACCTGCTACTAAATCACGCACAGCATCACATGGTAAAGTTGGAGAAAGAGCCATGGCAAAGATGAAAATTGTTATCAAAGTAGACTTCAGAGAATTTGTTGCCATTGCTACAAACAATACAAGACAGAACTATTGAGAAATATAAATGTGAGAAAGGTTCTTGTTATTGGAATGATCTGATATGAATGCAGTGAACATGTATATATATAAATAAATTTTAGTTTGGCAAATACTAAGACTAGTGGATATAAAATTAGATAACCATAGTTTTCTTAGTTGCCGTAAGGTTTAAATTTGAGGGCTGATTTTCAAGTTAATATTATAGAAAATAAGTAATAGGTAGACTCTATGTGCAATAAATCTAATCAGAGACTATTGTAAAGTGGTAATTAGTATCATTTTATTTTTAATCAATAAAAAATATAAATATTTGAGTTTTTGGGGGTCATTTAATAGTTAATTGAATAATATAAGAGAGAAAGAGAACATGAATATGTAATTAGTATCATTTTATTTTTGCTGATAACGTGTTACGAAACTGAATAAAATAATATAAGGAGAGAAAGAGAAGATGAATATGGAGATTTTCTTTTGTATGATTATGGATGTCCATCAATTAAGAGATTTTAGGTTGATTTTCCATTTAATACATATGTCTTATAAATATAACTTATATTGTATCAGAATCTCTTACACTCAGAATATTAATAATAGAATATACTCTCTTCTTCTTTTTCTTTCTTATATTATTTTATTCAGTTTCATATCATCTATAAAATAATAGAGATTTCTTTCGACTTATTTTCAAAATTAACTCAGAAAATATATTAATATTTGCAATTGTGTATATATAATATTTGATTTATTATTTTAAGAAAGTTAATAAATAGCTCATTTGGAGTAGCTAATTCTCATATACTGGTCCAAAGTTGAATAAGTTGTTCTGAAAAAAATAATTTGACTTTTTATATGTAATTAAAATATTTTTGACTTAACCAACATCTACTAGCTTCCTCAACAAGTATAATAATTAAAAGTAGGCCTAACGCCAACATTTTCAAAGTTTTGGTCAAGTACCCTGCCGTCTTTCCTTTTGTTAATCACTTTTGTCCATTTTGTTAATCACTTTTGGACAAGCAGATGGCAACCAAAAAGTGATTAAAAAAATGAGACTGAAAGAGTTTAATATAATAGGTGCTACAACTAGTATTGTTTTCGGTTCGGTCCGGTCTAGATATTTGATATCTCGAAGAATAGACCGAAATCCTAATTGGATAAACCGGGACCGGACCACAACAGTAATGGGGTTATTTATTGGACCGAAACCAATCCGGTCCATTCGGATAAATCGAGACCGGACCGAATTTAACTTACTAGTGAGTTGAGAACTGGGACTGGTCCGATGATTTCGGTTGGATAACCGGACCATCCGAAAAATAAGTGGAAAAAAGTTGAAAATTCAGAATTGTTTTTGAAAATTGAAAATCTGAAAATTGAAAATTGTGCATAATCTTGTATTCTTGTTAAATATTACAACACCATGTGACTTAACAAAAAAACAGCCCTAACCATGTCCATAAGATAAGACCATAACAACAAAAGTGTATCAAAAAAGTTGTTAACAAACTTAAGTTTCAAAAACATACAAAAGATCATTACATTGTTTTAATTATGCCTCAGGAGAATCTCATCATTGACATTGTATTATCAGATCTTCAAGTTGCAGTTATAGAAGAAGCGACACCTGGATCCTCACCAAAATGATATGTCAAAGGTTCATCTTGTGGTTCCTCAAGCTACAATACAAATGTAAAATGTATTAGTTAGTTAGATAGAATAATAATCAACATGTATTACAAATGAAAGAAGACATGAAAAATTTACTTACAATTGAAGCAGTGCAGCCTATCTTAATTCCATATTTCTCCTTCACCCATTCACCTCCACAAAGCACCATTTCAACTGTCTTAGTTTTCATAGATTATCGTTTCGGATCAATAACCTTTTTCCCAGCACTAAAAGTTGCTTCTGAAGCAACAGTTGTAACTGGACAGTTAGGATATCCTTTGCTAATTTACTAAGAACAGGATACTTGGCTTCATTCCCCATCCACCATGTTAAAACATCAAATTTAGATTTAGGGGGAACTTTCAAAGGAGGATCCTCAAGATATAATTCAAGATCAGATTTTTAATTATTATTACCCACAACAGTTTCTAAAAACCTCTCAAAATTCCTCCTTCCCAATCTAGAAGTAGATCATACTTCTGGACTTTCAGATACAACAGGGATAACCTCATCATTCGTTCCATAGGTATCTTGATACAATTGGAAGAGAGAACTTAAGTTGTTAGACAACTCTTGTTCATAGGCAGTTGCTTGAGTAGGATTGGGATACAAGAAGGGGTATACCCATTTGATGAAGATCATCTTATACCTATTGCATAAATTAGAGTATAAGGTAACATATAATGGCCTCAGAATAATTCACAAGGCAACAAATAATAGCCTCATAATTAATTTTCATCATAGGTAAGGCAATATAGAAGGAGGTAACAGAATATGCATCAGAAACAAGTAAGTGCACAAGTAGGTAACAAAATAGGCCTCAGATAATTGATGTCAACTAACAAAGCAGAACAAACAGAATAGGCATCAAATAGAATTCATCATAGGCACTATTAAATCACAACTAACAAGGAAACTTAATTGAATCAATATGTACTATTAAGCCACAACTCACAGGCCTTAGTTAAAATGAATCATATCAATGAAACAGACAAATCAGAAATCATCATAGGCCTCCGTTAAAAATGAAGCAGACCAAACAAAATAGGCATCAGAAACAAGTAAGTGCACAAGCAGGTAACAAAATAGGCCCCAGATAATTGATGTCAACTAACAAAGCAGACCAAACAGAATAGGCATCAAATAGAATTCATCATAGGCACTATTAAATCACAACTAACAAGGCAACTTAATTGAATCAATATGCACTATTAAGCCACAACTCATAGGCCTCAGTTAAAATGAATCATATCAATGAAACAGACAAATCAGAAATCATCATAGGCCTCAGTTAAAAATGAAGTAGACCAATGAAACAGGCAAATCATAAATCATCATAGGCCTCAGTTAAAAAATGAACAAGCAGGTAACAAAATAGGCCTTAGATAATTGATGTCAACTAACAAAGCAGACCAAACAGAATAGGCATCAAATAGAATTCATCATAGTCACTATTAAATCACAACTAACAAGGCAACTTAATTGAATTAATATGCAACATAATAAGCCTTAGATATTAATGAATCATATCAAACAAATATCATCATAGGCATAAATGTTCATACCTTGGATCAAGGACTGCACCAATAGATATCAATGTATTAGATTCTGACCAATACTTGTCATATTTCAACTTCATTTCATTAGCAAGCACCTGCAGATGAGGATTAGATTAGATACATGAAGGTTTATCAAGTAGAACCTTCATCCTGTAAAGCTCAGCCAAAAACATATTAGCAGTAGGGTAAGAGGTGCCACTTATAATTGATGCCACATCAGCAAAAACCTCCAAAAACTTGCAAATATCATGAGCATCTTCCCAATCATTTGCCTCAGGAAAAAAACTAAGAAATGCACCATTTTCCTCAGTATATCTAGGCCAAACATCTCTGTAGTGGTATGTAGTGGACAACATCAACCAAGTTGAGTTCCACCTTGTCTTGGTATCCAATACTTGCATTCTGCCTTCAAGTTACAACTCGTCAACAAACTTTTTGAATGCTTTGCATCTTGTTTCAGAATTCAGTAAGTATTTGACACCATTTCTTATCTTATCATCAGTCACCTTAATCATATCAAGACCATCCTGCACCAACAAATGTAAAATGTGTGCACAACACCTTACATGAAACAATTTACCATTTAAGGGTAAATTTCTCCTACCAGAATAATCCCTCTTCAATCTAGCAATGCAATTATCATTGGCACTAGCATTATCAACAGAAATAGAAGCTACCTTATCCCTTATTCCCCAATCATCCATTACCTTTATCAACTCCCTACACAAAACCTCCCCAGAATATGGTGGTGGCACATTCTTAAAAGATTAAACTCTTTTATGAAGCTGCCATTTTGAATCAATAAAATGACTTGTCACAGTCATATAACCTATCCTCTGTTCACCAGACCACCATAAGTCAGTGGTAAGACTGACCCTGTTAATTAAAGCCATAGAACTTTTCATCTTAACTCTTTCAGCCTCATAAAAAGTCTCACAGTCAAACTTAACCTGTTGCCTAGTAATCTTTTTGTACCATGGATGAATCTCCTTAAGAAACTCATTAAATATAACACCTTCCATAACAGAAAAAGGAAATTCACGACCTAGAATCATATGTGCTGCAATTTCTCTAACCCTAGCATGATTATATGTCCAGGTTGCCAATCTAGGAGTACTAGTGTCACCTATGTCTAACGTAGACTGTGCAACCTCTTTGTCATTATTACCTTTCAAACTCAGCATTCTTTGAATACAAGATTCTAAATGTTTCTTACCATTAGATGTACTTTTCCATTTTGTATCATATGTGTAGAGCTTACCACACCATCTGCACTTCCACTTCTTAATGCCATCAGGACCTTCAACAAGAATCATTTCAGTATGAATAGCAGACTTTTTGGGACGAGGAGCTTTACCAAAAGTATTTCTCTGACTCAGAGAACTCTGATCTTGGTCAACTTGAGGGGTTGATCCATAAGTGTTTGTAGGGGATGTGTTGATGTGCATAAGGTATATCCTTATGCACGGTGCATAAATACTAAAATATTGTTTATATTACTCAAAGTATTATATTTATTACTCAAAATAATATACAAATTACTCAAAATAGTATAAATATTACTGAGAACAATGAATATATTACCCAAAATAGTTAAAATTCGATATTACTCAGAATGGTGTAAATTTTACTCAGAATAGTGTACTCATTACTCACAATTAATAATTACTCATAATTAATAGATGTGTACAAATAATGCATATATTATTCATGGAATATGATATTATTACTCGTTTCTAACTAAAATATTACTCGGAACAATTTAAATATTACTAGTACGAGACCTATGCACCGTGCATAAGGATATACCTTATGCACATCAACCTTACCTGTGTTTGTAGTATTTTGAGTGGGGGTATTTTGAGTGATAGTATTATCAGTGGGGGTAGTTTGAGTAGTGGTATCAGTTGGAAGCTCCAAATCAATCATCTCACCAATCTCTAAGTTACCTCCATCTGTTGTCTCCTCTTCCCCCAATGTCACCAAGCAACATATCAATATCAAGTAGATCCATGGTTGGACTTCTTGGAGGATTCAATGAGGAATCTTGAAAAGACATGGAACAAAAATCAATCAATCAATCAAACAATAATATAAATTATAATATGAAATAAGAACAAAACTCAGCTACACAAGCCCTCAGAATTTTTTAACAGATGGCAGACAATTATTCAAAATCAAAATTCAAAACCCTAGCCGACCCTTTAATTATGATCAAAACTCAGCAACAACAAACCCTAATATTTTATTATTACTAATCAAATGTGAAACGTCAAAATTGTAACATGCATTTACAAAGCCTCACAAACAAATTTTATTATTTTGGTCACAACTCTCAACAACTCACAAAGTAAGAAAACAGTTTAGGTCAAAAAAATTATTGGTAATAAATGATTCATCAAATGATTCAACTCAAACATGCATACATGGTAAAGATGAAACAGACTATAACAAAAATAACAAATAATTTTTTTTGAAAACATTACAAGTTTATGGAAGCCTCTAAAATAGATATATTCAATAAGCACTCAACAACAACCACGAACGAAGAAGAAGAAGAACACGTACACTGAAGGGATTAGGTTTAAGTTTAACGTCATCATCGGGCAGAGAGAGGGGAAGAGGAGGTCGCCGGAGGAAGTAGGGCAAGAGACATGGGGAGCAGAATTGAAGGAGTGGGAAAAAGTGAATGTAAAATCTGAAAACAAAATTTATATTAACAGTCTCGGGTACTCATTGAATAAATGGCCCGGTTCTTCATTCGGGAAACGGATTACATATTTATCCATGACCGATCCAAGCATATGTTTGGTTGATCCAATGTACCAGTTCTATCGGTCCAGTTCTCGGTCCGGTTCTCGGTTCTTTAGTCCCAAAAACAGTCCTAGCTACAACACTATAATCTAGCTAATCTATGTGAGCAAGGTCTTTAAAGCGCTATTGAAATAAAAATGCCATTAACACTAGTTTTTGGAATAATGATTGTAATAACATTTGGAGTGTTGATAATGATTATAATAACACTTGGAATTTTAAAAAGAAAATAACTAGAGACTTGATAAAATGAAATATCGGAAAAATATGCATAGTGACTTATATATTTATTATAGGTTTAAATATCTCACTCGTAATTTGTCGAAATTTTGGTTTTTGTTCATTTATTTTGTTTTTAAAAATAATTTTTAAATGTTGAGATTCATTAGGTTTTGTTTCCAGGCGTTAACATTTTGTTGTTAAAAAGTTATAATAAGTTATAACTAAGGGTGAAAATAGGTTGGGTCGAGTTAGGCTTTGCCAAACTTAAACCTGATCGGTTAAAAATTTAAAAGCCTGAGTCTGGCCTATAGTTTGTCATTGGCTTATTTTTTAGTCTGAGTCTAACCTTTTCAAAGGTCTGATTAGTCTGTTAGCCTACTTAAAAACCTGTTTTTTTAACATATATAAACTAGTTATTCAATTAATGTTTATATAGACAAAAATAACTAAAAGATCAATGATATGAAAAGTTTGTTTGCATTGAGTTATATTAGCTTACTTAGAAAAATAAGTTTTGTGAGACTATTTGCTAAGAAAAACATATGAAAACAACTTCTGAATTTGTTCCGAAGGAGTTTTCATCCTACTTTTGAATTTGTTTTTAAAATTTAATAAAAATGTAAATAAGAAAAACAAAATAGTTTTACCAAAATAATTTATTATTTTTAAAAGGAAGACATATTTTTAAAATAAAAATAAAATTGTTTACATCAATAATATACATATATGTCAATTTTCCATATGTTATCTAAAAAAATTGTATCTTAAATTAAAAATAATTTCAAAATAAAAAATATATATACATAAATAATTAAAAAACAACATTTTTTCTTTTGTTTGAATTCATACATTATTTTAAATATATTTACTTTTATTTTCTTTAATTGTACAAAAATATAATAACTCGTGTGTTCGCACGGATTCTGGTATGAATATCCGTATGTTCGCACGGGTACTGAGTTAAGCCTTTGGCAACGGTGGGGGGTAAACCGAAACACACTCATATTACAGGGGGATAAACTACTATTAACCCAAATAAAAATGCTATTAACACTTGTTTTTGGCATAATGACTATAATAACACTTGGAGTTTGGAAGAGAAAATAACTAAGAGACTTTTGGTAGTTTTTTTTCTTTTCAAATAACTAACATTTTAAAATTAATTATCCAAATAACTAATTTTAAAAAATTTACCCAAATAACCATATTTAAAATCTAGCATAAAAGGAGGCGTCACCCCTCATAGCGTCTATGTGTTTTTTAGCACACACCACCCTCATGGAGCCTATATGCACATAAAAAAGAAGGTGCCGCCTCATATGGCACCTATGTGCAATGTCTGTGTAGATGAGCCATATGGGATGACTCCTATGTGTTATGATATTTTCTATAAATAAAACCTTCATTCATCCACCATTATCCACACATTTTCTCACTTTCTCTCTCATTTCTTCTTCATGACATTTAATAGTATTTAAAAAAAAGGATGAATATGTATGTTTCTCCGCTGTGAAACCCCCGATTAAAATAAAATTTTGGAATATCTATTATATGGACCATCTTAAGAGGTCCTTGATCTGTTGTTTAAGCGAGGAGTTTGAAGATGGTGAAATTAATAGAATAATTCAGATGCATAGAACAACCACCTCAATTGTGACTAGAGCACTAAAACGTTGGTGGGATGAAGTAAAAATGACAATGATGTCTGTACTATAATGCATGGATCAGATGATATTGTTTTAACGGTTGTGATATCTTAGATATTTTTCCATTTAAAATAATTTTAGTAATTGTCTGTGTTGTTGTTTTAGTCATGTTTGTGTTTGTTTAGTTATAACAAATATGTTTAAGGAATAAATAAAATTCAGTTGATTTCTAAATATATATTAAAAAGAGTACATACAATTATTAGGTTGCGGAGCTTGTTCCATATTGGGACAATTATTTCAGTTGTGTTCGACCTGATAACATAACTACACTTCCTTTCCAATTTTTTAGCCGCATCCATTTCGATTCTAATACGTGTGTTGTTAGGGCAGGCATTTTTCTTCTGTCGCATTCTATCATTGTGCCAAACTACTTCCCCTTCATACATAGGCCAATAATTCTCTTTTACTATCACTGGAAATGCATTGTTGTATACCCCGAGCAACGTTTCAGCCTTGTAAATAGGAGATAGCAATGTTAAGGAATCTCGATGAGCATATGGACATGCCGCTATGATATAGGAGCAAGGCATGCGGAAGGCTTGAAAATTATCGCAACCGCACCAATCATCTGGTAGTAGGACCCGATACTCTTGTCTTGGCAACCCCTCACAATTGTTTTTTTGACACTGAAAGTGCGGTTAAAACAACCGAAAATTATAACATGATGGATGTTGGTTTGGCAGTTTGTTCCTTCATAAATTTTATGAAGCTTTCACTGAACAATAGCCCTTATTGTAACACTGCACTCCATCTTTCACCTTTTTTCGCGAACAACGAAGCCATCCTAAAATAGGTTGATCACACCAAAGAGGTTATGAGAATGTTTCTGATTCCTTTGAAAACACCTTTCATCAATTCCACAATATTTATTGTCAAGTGGCCCCATCATTGTCCACTGTCATATGCCCTCAACCATTTTTCTTTGGCAAGATTATCAACCCACCTACTGTTGAAAGTATTTTAGGGTAAATATTTTCTAATATATCGTATCCACAGAGACTGAGTAATATTGCTGCCGTTCTATAGTTACTTTATAATGAGTCATGAAAAGTATTGGTTTGATTATGTGATCTCGAATTGCAATTAATAAAATAAGATTTAAATGAATAAAAGCTTAAAGATTGAATAACAATGGTGAATGAATATGTTGAGTTCTAGGGTTCATCAACCTATTCATATACAATAATCAATTAATCCACATGTGAACATTATCTAAGTTATTATCTTCATTCATCCTCAAAACTGATATTATGTCTAATGATAAATCTAGAACCACCTCTACCGGTATGATATTCGATCTCTCAGAATAACTATAAAGATAAAGGGAATGAATAACGATGATTTATGAAAAATTCTTCAAAACCTCATCTATGAGTATTAATCAACAAGTCAATGTAAAAACCTAGGGCGAAAGTATAAACCCTATCTCTCGATTGATAGTTCAACAATGATATAAAATAAAAGCAAGGTTTTTCATTGATAATAAAACTTAAACAATTGTTCACAGGAATTAATCAAAGTAATTGCATCTTCATAGGTTAACTACTACCTTAAACTCAACACAATAGGGTTTAGCTCTCCATATCCATGAAGAACACACAAGATTTCATGGAAGGATTCATCTTTATCAAGGGAATGTCTTCAATTGATGTTGAATTCTCCGTCGGAAGTTGTCTTCTACTCTGGGATAAGATTGCTCTCTGAATTTCGCTCACCAAAGATCTCTCTCTTATGAGGATTAGGGCTTCTATTTATAACAATTTGTCCTTGTAACGCAGCTGTCGCGGCTCGGCACGTACTGGCGCGACGCGAACCCAAGTCAGAGGGTTTGGCGCGTCTCGCCCATGATTGGTGCGGCCCGGCCTTTACTTTATCCCACTTCTTTGTGATTTCTCTTCTTCAGAGCCTCTACGCCTGCGTGTTTCTTCGTCTTTGCTTCTTAACTTCAATATCTGCACAAATAACACCCAAAGTGACGCAAGTTGTTCTACAATTAGCATTGAACCTCTCAAGTTCAATTCTAACTATAAAATCCTTAAAAAGCACAAGATATGTTCACTTCTAGCTCAAAAGGTAGTTAATTTGACAAATGAAAACACTACTAATTCACTCCTAACACTTGCCCGCATCCAGATTTGACAATCTGATCTCGCGGCGATAGTGTTGGAATGATGGTTGATTTAATGCATACCCACGTTCACAAGAGTTTTTCGACGAATCTTGTCTTTGATCTCCCGCATGAAATTTTATGCAATATGTCTAATGCAGTAGACATGCGCAAAAGTGGGGTCGTGCCAACCGTTAGCCGGATTCTTGTATGCACTCTCAATAAAAGCATTCCTTTTGGAAATTAAATAGAAATCATACTAAGTTGGGGAGCAAAATGTGTTCGAAGATTCTTGAGAAAGAAACTCCAACCACCAGCAGTTTATCCATCTTGTGTGACTACCATCAATAGCGTTCCTTTATATTTCTCGTACAACCAAGTTCCATCTATTTGAATAATTAGTTTGTAGAATGCAAATCCTTTAATGCAAGGATGAAATTCCCAAAACAATTGATGAAATATACTATTTCCATGGACATAAGTTCTGTTTGGGGCATACGTTGGCAATGTCTCTGTAACAGAACAGTGTAGGGAGTATAAGTGTGAAGCGCAACCAAGAAGCACGAAAGTTATTTGTATGAATCCTCCCAGTTTCTGTTTACAAGTTCAATCGCCTTTGTCTTTTCTAACCACACCTTTATGTACGAGGGACTATAATTGTATGTTGTAACAATATGGGAGGTAAGATTTCTTGCCAGATTTCATGGCATATAAGATTATAGCTTAGTTTAGGATGATCTTGGGACAGATTGGTGGTAACGAAAGTGTGGTCTTGAGAAATAGAACCTATTACCCTGGAATCACTTCTCTTCATGTATAATGCTGTCAGCCGAAACACACACTCTAGATTCACAAACAGAATTATGTACCTCTCGCATTCGTGCAATCTACTATAAGGATTCAACTTCTAGACAATGAATTATTGACTGAAACTTAACAGTAGAGTTGTCATTGCAGTTAAGAATATGATTATATTTTAGGACCAATGAACTTTATTGTCTCCAACGAAGAGAAAGATACTTTGAAGGGAGGCAAAAATAATTTTTCATCACAAGCACTCAAATAGCATGTCTGCATAATATTCCAGAAAACTCAAATTCCTTGCAAGAACAATGGATTAATTCATTGTTTCCTAATCAACTTACAAAATGACCTCCTTCAGTTATGGTGTGATGCCTCACATTGTATGTTTTGTTGTTAATTTTGGTTGCTACATATTTTTTGAAAACTCAATCTCTTGTTGGAGTAACCTAAAAGCATAAGGTGTGAGTATAGATGCAGCATGTTCCTCAATAGGAAAACATATTCTAATATGAGGATTATGGTACTTTTGGCGCATTCTTGCTTCTTCTTTAGCTTGATTTCTAATTTTGACAGCAACTCCAACCTACACAAAAACATATTAATTGGGACTAAATTAAAACCAATAGATAGAAAAGATATTTGAGAAAAATGAATTTACTCAATTAAATGAACTAACTTAATTTATAAAATCTGTGGCACCCAATAATCTTTTTATATATGAATTTATAGATTCTGAACGTCCATTTGTTGTCATTCCAGCAAAAAAGAATCCCTTCAAATAAGCAAGTGCCCAAAATTTGCGATGAAAATAAAGAAGTTAATATAGTTATCCTTGCTAAGATCAAACTTTGCAACCATCAATTTCCATTCCCTCTCAAAATCATCTATACATCCTAAATGGTATAGTCGATGAAACTCATATTTAAAATCATTATATCTCGACCCTAACGGAAAAGAAAACCAAGTTGATAACTTTGACAGGATATGCCATATGCAAAATGCATGTTTTGTGTTTGGTAATTTCATTACAATAGCTTCTTTCATTGCAAGATCTTGATCTGTAAGAATTGTTTGTGGATATTTTCCTTTGACAAAACTAATAAAATTCTGAAAATAATAAAGAACATATAAATTAACTTACTAAAAACTAAAATTTAGAAATTGAGAAATGATAACCTCACATATATAAGAACATACCTTTATAGCCCATGTAAAAGAAGAAATCTTCTCATCTCGCAATATAACGCATCCAAAAAAAATGGAATTTCCATGATTATCGACTTCGGCCCATATTCCAAGTGGCATGTCAAAACGATTTATTCGATAGATGGTATAAAAAACAACCACATCTCCAAACGCTTCATATGCTCGAATTGAATCACCAAATGCCCAAATAATATGCTCCAATTTGTTATTTTCATCTATTGAAAATTCAAATTCAAATGCATCATCTATGTCTTTCAAATTTTTACATATTTTGAGAACATTTGAAGCATCACATTCTTTACCAATACCACTTTGAGATTGAATAAAATTTCTAATATCTTTCTCCAAAAATGGTAAATTTCCTGCATTTACTCCATTCTCTAATTCAAACACTCTTGTTATCAAACTTACATAGCAACCAGCTTTTGACAACAAAAGAATGCGGTTTTGATCATTAATTGGAATGTTTCGATAAGTAGGAAGAAATTAAACCTCTTTATCATCTAATAACTTATGGTTATGATTATTATTAAAATATTTCACCACCCACTTTTTCTCAGAGTTAATTGTTGTTTTAGCCACCAACTATTTTGTAGTACAATTACATCTTGACGACTTTCATTTCCTTTGAACTTCCATTTCATTATCTTTATGTTGGTTAATAGTACCAGCACGATGACAAACAAACTCTCTTTTATAAATACCTAAGGGATTATCATCAGATTCTTAATAGATATGTAAACATGATGACGTCTAATTAAAAACCTATTTTTTCGTGCAAACCCCGTAAAAGCTGTAAGCCTCGTCATCACTACTAAATACCTTTCCTTGATAAAGATCAAAATCATCAATTCATTTAACTTGAGGCAAAGGTCCCTGTTGTGGCTCTTGAAAGGTCATAGAATATATTTTTTTCATCATTTTCATGTACTAAATTATTCTCTGTAAGAAGTTCCAAAGACCAATAAATGACCTCATTTCTTTCTTCAAATGGCATAATAATTTCAGCTCAAATCTGAATAGCAAGTAGTATTTAAAACAAATAATTATACCAAAAACAATTAAAAGTTACTATAAACAATAAACAAATACAAACTTTTTGAATCAAATAGAAAGAAAGTAAACAAAATAATATCAGAACTACTACTTATACATATTACATATACACATGCTAAATCGTGAAAAGGAAAAATAAAAAAAAAAATCATTACAAGAATACCTTTTTTAGTAGAGAACGTGATGTAATGAGTAGAAAGTATAATCTGGAACTTCAAAAGCAATATTAGAGCAAGAGAACCTAAAATGTTGCAAGAGTAGAGAAACAAGAAAGAGAAAGAGAGAATTGGCAGTCATCATTTTTCATGAAAATATAATTAATTTAAAACTTAAATTACATTTGTGTCCCTTAATTTTTAGTTTTAAAAAAAAATAAAAAATTGTTATGAATAATAGTAAATAGATGTGGATGTTCATTTTCCTCAATCTTTCTATATTCCTTAACTCCTATAAATTAAGTTCCTAACTTTTGTGTATTCCTTGAGTTAATGGTTGTTATTGGTCATGTACTATAAATATGGATCATGTTGCAATGTTAAGGTAACTTGAAAGAAGATGATAATACAATATTACTTTTTCTCTCATTCATCTCTCCTTTATCTCTATATTGTTTTGGTTAATTTCATAACACGTTATCAGCACGATACTCTACAACGCGGGTGATGATATAGTCAGGTTCTACGTTATTTTTCTAATCTTAATATATTTGAACCAATATAATATAATTCATGTTTTTGTTACTGTTTTTTTTCCTTCATATAAATATGTTTATTTTTTTATATATATTTTGTAGAGAAATTGATTTACCTTGTACAATAATATTAGATTTCTTTGATCATTCTTGTTAAATTCCGGAAGAATTTAACATTAAGGCATTTCTATATGTTTGCCCGGAATTGAATTTTAACACATAAAAGTGTTATTTTAATATTTAAGTATCCCTGAAGGATTGCACAAAGAATAATTTTTCTCGACCGTTGTTTATGGAAATAGTTTGTGATGTGATATTTGTTGAACTAAAGATTAATATTAAACTATCTCTAAATTATTATTCAAAGATTGAGTTTAATCGATTATTGTGTTTATCAATAATTGATGAATTCCAGAAGAATTCAACTTTTAATCACCTTTAAAATGCCGCATCTATAATATTATTAAATCCTAGAAGAATTATAAATATTATTATTTTTATTAGTAAAAGATTTGTGATTGAGTTCCTGAAGAACTACAAAATGTGATTGAGTTCCTGAAGAACTATATAAAAAATTGTGATTTCTTCATGATATTAATGAATCCCAGAAGGATTGCATCTATACTAATAACATATCCCAGAACGATTGCATCTGTTATGTTACAAATTTGAAAAATAATTGCATCCCCTATATTATCGAATTCTAGATGATTGAATCAATAATAGTGAAGTATCCTAGAAGGATTTCACAAAGAAATTTTATTTTTCTTTTATTGATGATGTAAAGATTTGTAATCTACATTTTTGAGAAATAAAATTTCATAAAAATGATCCAATTTTCTTTCATAATTTAATGGTATACATCTATGAAGGATTGCAAATATTGTAATTTTCTAAGTAAAACGAAACTCTCAGAATAATATCAATTGTGATCTTCATGCATCCCAAAAATATTGCAAGAGTAATATTAAAATATCCCTGAAGGATTTCATAAATTTTTGTTGTTGTATCGATCTAAAAATTTATAATTTGTAATATGCTCATAAAAAGATTGTTATTCCAGAAGAATAACACAAATAATTTTAATGCATCCCAGCAGGATGGTTATATGTCTTCGATCATTATATATAACAAATTATTTATATAGTTACTGAAGATCTTATCAAACATCCCTGAAGGATAGTAAAACAACATAATTATATGATGATATGATTTTGTATAATTTTGATAATTATATGTTAATATGTGCATATGCGTGTGTATGATTAAAATTATTAATCATGGGATACTATTATATTGGTTTTGAATATATTACCAATCATTACACAAATTAGATATAGTTCTTGATGCTCCAAAATTAGGATGATCAGTGTTTAATTTATGTACTCAATTGTAATACCTCATATTAAACAAAGTCTTGGTGATACAATTTCTTTATTCATATTATTTCTAAATATTGATATTTTAACAAAAGAATTAAAACATTGCAATCTATTAAAGAATATATCAATAGTCTAAAGTTTCTACATATTTTAAAGTTGTTATAATAGTGCTTAGATTTTTCATATAAATCTTAATTATACTATTCTTTTCTTTTTACAAGTATAGTGTATGGATGACATTTGTTAGTCCATCTTAAAGGCACACGAAAGTAATCCTTTATATTTTCTTTTTGTGTGTTCTTTTTATGTCTTGCCAAATATTTTTTCGTCATAAAATGTATTACACAAATGAATTTGGACATAAAATGTATAGTAGAAAAGCTATCGGCTTTTCCCTCGGGCTTGTACTACACTTATATTAGTACAATTTAAGCACATGTCATTGTAAACCAGTAGTTTACAAATTACACTTAAATGTGTCGTTGGTAAAACCGGTTGGGTCATCTCGGATTTAATATGATGCGAATAATTTGTATTGAAGAACCAGAAGTTTCTTCAATTCAGACAATTTTTGTGTGTTTCTAAAGGAAAATAAAAATTTGAGAAATTACGATTTTATGACATTAATTGTTGCATCGACTAAAATATCATGCATATGTCTCTACTCACAACCAGAAGTTTGTGAAATTATTTTCTCAACTAATTAGACTAAGATCTTGTTTTCTGGATTTTTTTAAAAAAAATCTTGTATAAGTATAACATATATTATTAAAATTGATATTGAATATCATATAATATATATTCATAAAAAGAAAATGGACCCGAAGATCCATTCTTTAGACGTCTAAAGTTAATTATATGGTTGATACTTATGAGATCATCAATTCTAAATTATATATTTGAAACACCCAAAGTATGATATTAAGATATTTATTCGCATCAAGCCAACAAGATACTATATCTTAGTCCTCCCTAATTTATTCTAATACTTCTAATATTTGTGAACATTTGGATGTGTTGTGTATATTCCAATTGCTCCAATATAATATATTAAGACGAGTCATGAAAGAATATTGGAAAAATATAATGACTCTCAATTTTGAGGATATAATTTGAGAAAATAATCAAATACTTGATTGCAGCCAGTAGGTTGATTATCACTTGATAAATTAATTTTCCCAATATTAGGGGGAGGAAATAAGCAGCTGAAATCATGAACAAGAAGTTCAAATGAACAATTTAAAATAAATTGTTGACTTGATCCTCGTACAAATCAATATGAACCCAAAGTTCAAAATATTATTCATTTGCAAGGTTTATGAAATAAATTATCAACTGATAATACTCCACTCAAAGTGGATTCTCCTATTGGATAATATAATATTGCAAATGAGTTGTTGTTGCACCTGAAGCGTGGTATGAAAGTCGGTTCTAATGTTAAAAGTCCTCTACTAAGAAAAGAAACTAAAGATGACCCAAGTGAGGATATGAAAATGCTAAGAGCACTTTGACCTAATTTAATTTTCAGTTCCAGAAGAACAAATCAAGTACTTGAAATATGAAATAAAGAGATCTCGATAAATTATGTCATGGATGAAATGGAATGGAACCGAAATTGAGATAACCAAATAAAGTCAATATTGACAATGTCTTTGTATACAATATAGCGCTAAATGTGATCAATGATAACGAGGATCATGAGTAAAAGTCTATTAAAGATTGTAGACTAAGTGAGAATTGGCCAAAATAAATCTATTCAATTGAAGAAGAATTAAACTCACTTTACAAGTGACTCACTTTTGGACATGTAGTCCGAACACCTCAAGGTGTGAAACTAATTGGATATAAATGAGTTTTTGTGAAAAAGAAAAATAAGAATGATATAAAGTTTGATTTATTGCTCAATGATTTTCACAAAGACCTAAGATTGATTTTGATAAAAACATATTCACCTGTAGTGGATTTAATCGATTTTTGATCATTAATTAGTCTTGAAACACATGAAGGGCTTAATTTGAACATGATGGATGTAATTGTTAGAACAAGATTTGTTCTTATCAATTATCTTAGTTTTGATGATAACAATAATATGAATTTTGCTTAAGATAATATGGTACTCTAATCCAATGCAATTTCCCTTTCAGGAAATATATATAAAGAGTACGCATAATTCAGCGCTCAGAAGTTGTGTCTCAAATGGTTCAGCATGCAACATCAGAACATGGTCTGGCAAGACATCAGAAGATGGTCGAAGCAGAATCAGAACATGGGTCTATGGAAGCATCAGAAGAACATGAGATCAGAAGCACTGAAGATCAGAAGATGGTATCACGCAACAGAAGCACTTCAAGATCAGAAGATCAGAAGATGCTATGCACCAAGCTGTTTTGACTCTGATGATATTCAAACGTCGTATTCACAAACATCAGATCAGAAGGAAGTACACGTGGCAGACTACGCTGACTGACAAAAGGAACGTTAAAGCTACTAAAGGCAACGTCAGTAGACACAGCGTGAACAAGGCTCGAGGTAGTTGACAAAAGCGTATAACATTAAATGCAATGCTGTACGGAACACGCAAAGCATTAAATGCACTCAACGGTCATCTTCTCAACGCCTATAAATATGAAGTTCTGATGAGAAGCAAGGTTAACGATTCTGCACCAAAACAACTTATATCAAACTTGCTGAAACGCTGTTCAAATCAAAGCTCAGAATCTTCATCAACTCACTACATTGCTGTTGTAATATTTTAGTGAGATTAAGCTTAAACGATTAAGAGAAATATCACAGTTGTGATTATCGCTTTTAAGAAGCATTTGTAATACTCTTAGAATTACATTAAGTTGTAAGGAACTAGAGTGATCGTGTTGATCAGAATACTCTAGGGAAGTCTTAGGAGTGAACTAAGCCTAGAGTGATCGTGTTGATCAGTAGACTCTAGAAAAGTCTTAGAGGGTATCTAAGCAGTTGTTCCTGGAGTGATCAGTGTGTGATCAGAAGACTCTGGAAGACTTAGTTGCGGACTAAGTGGAAAACCATTGTAATCCGTGCGATTAGTGGATTAAATCCTCAGGTTGAGGTAAATCATCTCTGCGGGGGTGGACTGGAGTAGCTTCGTTAACAGCGAACCAGGATAAAAATAATTGTGCAATTTATTTTTATCGTCCAAGATTTAAAGTCACACTTATTCAATCCCCCCCTTTCTAAGTGTTTTTCTATCCTTCAATTGGCATCAGAGCGCCGGTTCTAAGGTGCAAGCACTTAACCGTGTTTAGAAAAGATTCAGGAAGAGAAAAACGCTTCAGTAAAAGATGGTTGATGAAAGTGAAAAGTCTACACCTACACCTGCATCTACATCTGGCTCTGCTGAGCAATACAACGGTAACAATGGTTATACTAGACCGCCGGTATTTGATGGTGAAAACTTTGAATACTGGAAAGATAAACTGGAAAGTTACTTTCTGGGTCTAGATGGTGATCTATGGGATCTTCTGATGGATGGTTACAAACATCCTGTAAATGCCAGAGGCGTAAAGCTAACAAGGCAAGAAATGGATGATGATCAGAAAAAGCTTTTCAGGAATCATCATAAATGCAGAACTGTTTTGCTGAATGCTATCTCTCATGCTGAGTATGAGAAGATATCTAACAGGGAAACGGCCTATGATATATATGAGTCCTTGAAAATGACTCATGAAGGAAATGCTCAAGTCAAGGAGACTAAAGCTCTAGCCTTAATCCAGAAGTATGAAGCCTTCAAGATGGAGGATGATGAAGACATTGAAAAAATGTTTTCGAGATTTCAAACTCTGACTGCTGGATTGAGAGTTCTTGACAAAGGATACACCAAGGCTGATCATGTGAAGAAGATCATCAGAAGCTTACCCAGAAGATGGGGTCCTATGGTGACTGCATTCAAGATTGCAAAGAATCTGAATGAAGTTTCTCTGGAAGAGCTGATCAGTGCCTTGAGAAGCCATGAGATTGAGCTGGATGCAAATGAGCCTCAAAAGAAAGGTAAATCTATTGCATTAAAATCTAATATCAAGAAATGCACTAACGCTTTTCAGGCCAAAGAAGAAGATCCTGAAGAATCAGAATCTGAAGAAGAAGATGAACTGTCCATGATTTCCAGAAGGGTAAATCAACTCTGGAAGAGCAAGCAAAGGAAGTTCAGAGGCTTCAGAAGTTCAAAGAGATTTGAACATGGAGAATCTTCTGATGACAGAAGATCTGACAAGAAGAAGGTCATGTGCTATGAATGCAATGAACCAGGACACTTCAGGAATGAATGTCCAAATCTTCAGAAGGAGAATCCCAAGAAGAAGTTTCATAAGAAGAAAGGTCTTATGGCAACCTGGGATGAGTCAGAAGATGATTCAGAAGATGAGCAGGCCAACTGTGCGCTGATGGCGACAGAAGATGACGAATCAGAATCTACATCAGAATCAGATTCTGAAGAGGTATTTTCTGAACTTACTAGAGATGAGTTAGTTTCCGGTCTAACTGAACTTCTGGAACTCAAGTCTCAGATTAGTATCAAATACAAGAAGCTGAAAAAGCTATTTGAATTTGAAACAAAGAAGCTTGAGTTGGAAAATTCTGAATTAAAAGAAAAACTTTTAAAATTATCCAATAATGTTGGATCTCCTTCTAATTCAGAAAAATCCACTCCTAGTCTAAACCATATTCTGAAAGAATATGATTTAAGTTTCAGGAAGTTCTTATCTAGAAGTATTGGCAGAAGTCAGCTAGCTTCTATGATATATGCTGTGTCTGGAAACAAAAGAGTCGGCATTGGTTATGAGGGTGAAACCCCATACAAACTTGAACCTGTTGATGAAATGAAAATTACATACAAGCCATTGTATGATCAGTTCAAGTACGGCCACTCTCATGATATTAGGCACACTTCACATGCACAAAGTTTTCACATAACACACACCAAGAAGCATGTGACACAACCTAGGAAATATCATGGAACTCATATTAAAAATTATCATGCTGTTCCTCCTATTGCTTATAATGTCAAACCCAAGTTCAATCAGAACTTGAAAAAATCTAACAAGAAAGGACCCAAGAAAATGTGGGTACCTAAGGATAAGATTATTCCTATTGCAGATATCCTTGGCTGCAAGAAGGACAAAGCACAACATGTCATGGTACCTGGACTCTGGATGCTCACGACACATGACAGGAAGAAGGTCTATGTTCCAAGACCTGGTGCTTAAGTCTGGAGGAGAAGTCAAGTTTGGAGGAGATCAGAAGGGCAAGATAATTGGCTCTGGAACTATAAGGTCTGGTAACTCTCCTTCCATTTCTAATGTACTTCTTGTAGAAGGATTAACTCATAACCTCTTATCTATCAGTCAATTAAGTGACAATGGTTATGATATAATCTTCAATCAAAAGTCTTGCAAGGCTGTAAATCAGAAGGATGGCTCAATCCTATTTACAGGCAAGAGGAAGAACAACATTTATAAGACAGATCTGCAAGATCTTATGAGTCAGAAGGTGACTTGTCTTATGTCTGTTTCTGAAGAGCAGTGGGTCTGGCACAGGAGATTAGGTCATGCTAGTTTGAGAAAGATCTCTCAGATTAACAAACTGAATCTTGTCAGAGGACTCCCTAATCTGAAATTCAAATCAGATGCTCTTTGTGAAGCATGTCAGAAGGGCAAGTTCTCCAAACCTGCATTCAAGTCTAAGAATGTTGTTTCTACCTCAAGGCCATTAGAACTCTTGCACATTGATCTGTTTGGACCAGTCAAAACAGCATCTGTCAGAGGAAAGAAATATGGATTAGTTATCGTAGATGATTATAGTCGCTGGACGTGGGTAAAATTCTTGAAACACAAGGATGAGACTCATTCAGTGTTCTTTGATTTCTGCATTCAGATTCAATCTGAAAAAGAGTGTAAAATCATAAAGGTCAGAAGTGATCATGGTGGTGAATTTGAGAACAGATCCTTTGAAGAGTTCTTCAAAGAAAATGGTATTGCCCATGATTTCTCTTGTCCTAGAACTCCACAGCAAAATGGAGTTGTAGAACGAAAGAATAGGACTCTGCAAGAAATGGCCAGAACCATGATCAATGAAACCAATATGGCTAAGCATTTCTGGGCAGAAGCAATAAACACTGCATGCTATATTCAGAATAGAATCTCTATCAGACCTATTCTAAATAAGACTCCCTATGAATTGTGGAAGAATAGAAAGCCCAACATTTCATATTTCCATCCTTTTGGATGTGTATGCTTTATTCTGAACACTAAAGATTATCTTGGTAAGTTTGATTCCAAAGCACATAAATGTTTCCTTCTTGGATATTCTGAACGCTCAAAAGGCTACAGAGTATACAATACTGAAACATTGATTGTAGAAGAATCAATCAATATCAGGTTTGATGATAAGCTTGGTTCTGAAAAACCAAAGCAGTTTGATAATTTTGCAGATTGTGATATTGATATATCAGAAGTTGTTGAGCCAAGAAGCAACGCATCAGAAGCAGAGCTTCTCAGAAGCAAAGAATCTGAAGATCAAGTATCAGCTTCTCTGGAGGATCTAAGTATGTCTGAAGAACCATCTGTCAGAAGATCATCCAGACTCATCTCTGGTCATTCAGAAGATGTCATTCTTGGAAAGAAGGATGATACAATCAGAACAAGAGCATTCCTTAAGAACAATGCAGACTGTCAATTAGGTCTTGTATCTTTGATCGAGCCAACTTCTGTTGATCATGCTCTAGAAGATCCAGACTGGATAATTGCTATGCAAGAAGAACTGAATCAGTTTACAAGGAATGATGTTTGGGACCTTGTTCCTAGACCAGATGGATTCAATATAATTGGTACAAAATGGGTCTTCAGAAACAAGCTCAGTGAGAAAGGTGAGGTGGTAAGGAACAAAGCCAGATTGGTGGCTCAGGGTTATAGTCAGCAAGAAGGGATTGACTATACAGAAACCTTTGCACCAGTGGCCAGGTTAGAGTCTATTCGTCTATTAATTTCTTTTGCCACTCAACATAACATCACTCTCTATCAGATGGATGTTAAGAGTGCCTTCTTAAATGGTTATATAGATGAAGAAGTTTATGTCCATCAACCTCCTGGTTTTGAAGACTCTATGTCTCCGAATCATGTGTTTAAACTAAAGAAATCATTATATGGATTGAAGCAAGCTCCCAGAGCTTGGTATGAACGCTTAAGTTCTTTCCTTCTAGATAATGGTTTCACTAGAGGAAAAGTGGACACTACTCTCTTTTGTAAAACCTTTAAAAGGGATATCTTAATTTGTCAAATATATGTAGATGATATTATTTTTGGAACATCTAATGCTACACTTGGAAAGGAGTTTGCTAAGTCTATGCAGGCTGAGTTTGAAATGAGCATGATGGGAGAACTCAAGTATTTCCTTGGAATACAAATAAATCAAACATCAGAAGGAACGTATGTTCATCAAACCAAGTATGTGAAGGAACTTCTGAAGAAGTTTAATCTTCTGGACTGCAAAGAAGCCAAAACTCCTATGCATCCAACATGCATCCTAGGTAAGGATGAGGTAAGTAAGAAGGTAGATCAGAAGTTATACAGAGGTATGATTGGATCTCTTCTATATTTGACTGCTTCTAGACCTGACATTCTGTTCAGTGTTTGTTTGTGTGCTAGATTCCAATCAGATCCTAGAGAATCTCATTTAACTGCTGTTAAGAGAATTCTAAGGTATCTGAAAGGTACTACTAATGTTGGTTTAGTTTACAGAAAATCTAAAGAATACAACTTAGTAGGATTCTGTGATGCTGATTATGCTGGAGACAGAATTGAAAGAAAAAGTACTTCAGGAAGTTGCCAATTTCTTGGAAGTCATTTGATCTCCTGGTACAGCAAGAAGCAAGCAACTATTGCTCTATCAACGACAGAAGCAGAATATGTCGCTGCTGCTGGCTGTAGTACACAGATGCTCTGGATGAAGAGTCAGTTGGAAGATTATCAGATATATGAGAGTAACATTCCTATATTCTGTGATAATACTTCTGCTATATGTTTATCTAAGAATCCTATTCTTCATTCAAAAGCTAAACATATTGAGATTAAACATCATTTCATAAGGGACTATGTTCAGAAGGGTGTTATATCTTTAAACTTTGTTGATACAGACCATCAATGGGCTGATATCTTTACAAAACCCCTGGCTGAAGATAGGTTTAAGTTCATTCTGAAGAACATCAGTATGGATTTATGCCCAGAATGAGAAGATGAGAAGTTCTTATGTATGAGTAACTTCTGAAATGAACATGGATTATTTTTTATATATCAGAAGTTCTGATTAAAATCTTTTAGAAATTATGATTCGGTTATTACTAACGTTTCATTGTCTAAGTTGATTCAGAACCTCTTTTAAAGCAAAACAGCTGTTACGTTTTTATCTCGGGATGGTAAACCTGTCGTTACTATTCATGGATAAACGTGCGTGCAGTTGAAGGGACACCGACCATAGGTAACTGTGCTAGTCACCTCATTTGTCTTTATTATCTCTCCTCACGTCACGTAACATTAAATGCTTTTCATCATTCGTTTCATTTTATTTCTTTTTAAATACTCTTCAAACTCTTCTCTTTCCCTCTCATCTTTCTCTATTTTTTTTTTTTCTCTCTATCTTCCATATCAAACCCTACTTGTTCATTTTTCTGCAAACCCATCATGAACTCTTCATCAAGCCCAGGAAACAATGAAAATGATCAAAACAACAAAAGAAAAGCTGTTGAAACATCTGTTTTCCTGCATTCCTGTCTTGTAAACCTTTTTGATTATCAATGAAAAAGTTTCTCTGATTTACATTCCAGTGATTCTATTTGTCGTTTTTTTTATGCATCTGAATCTTTTGAAATATTCTTTTTGATGTTATGACAAAAAGGGGGAGAAGATAAATGATAAATGATTTGATTAAATCTATCAGTTGCTGGGTAAAGAGGCTCCCACACATTCACTAACAAGAACTGCAAGTTCTATATGGTTTAAGTGTTTTGCAGGTACAGAGAAGTGAAGTGAATCTTCAGAAGCAAACACTAGAAGCAAAACCATAAGAAGCGTTATTCTGTAAAAGGAATAAGCTCTTGGAAACTGAAGCAAGCTGAGTGCTGTCAAGCTTCAGAGATCAGAAGCAAGAAAGAAGAATGAATCAGAAGCACTGATAATAGAATTTGAATATCATTGTCTATCCTGTTCTGACAAAATTCTATTTGCTCTGATACATATAATGTTATGGCTCTGATACATTATCTGCTCTGATACATTATTTCAGCCTATATGGCTCTGATACATATAATGTGTTCAAACATACATTTTATGTTCTAACTCGTTCATGCTGACTTTTGTCGTTTAGTTTTTGTTCTGTAACATTTCAGGATGTAGAGATGCTCTGATGATGCTCTGGTACATTCAACAATGTTCTGATACAAATCTAGCATGAAGTGATGTTGGTAGACATTCAAAGTTCTGAAGCTATCCGAGGGAAGCAGAAATCAGAAGATGTGAATGTTCTAAAAGATCCAGAAAACTCAAGTTCTGAAGCTGTCCTGAATGGAAGCAGAAGTCAGAAGCTGTGAATGTTCTGAAGATCAAAGAAATTCAAGTTCTGAAGCTGTCCTGAATGGAAGCTGAAGTCAGAAGCTGTGAATGTTCTGAAGATCAAAGAAATTCAAGTTCTGAAGCTGTCCACGATGGAAGCAGGAATCAGAAGCTGTGAGTGTTCTAAGGATCTAAAGAAATTCAAGTTCTGAAGCTGTCCAATGGAAGCAGAAGTCAGAAGCTATGAATTCTCTGAAGGCAGAAGCTTATATGATCG